>NC_033800.1:137141808-137186751 GCF_001876935.1 Asparagus officinalis | reverse complement strand
GGGGGCGCTTCATTTTCGTTCAGTGGGTTCGGAGAGAATGAGATCGAAATTGGACAAATTTTCAAAAGAGACCCATTTGTGAACTTAATCCCAAAAAAAGACCTCATTCAAATAAAATTACAAAAACCGACCTGGTCAACCTCAGCGCTGAAACCGGGTCGGTTTTTGAAAAAAAAATTTCCGAAACTTCACGGGAGTTCACCCGTGAAGTTTCGAAAAAAATATTTTAAAAAACCGACCTGGTTTCAGCACTGAGGTTGAAACCAGGTCAGTTTTTATAATTTTATTTGAATGATGTCGTTTTTTGAAAATAAAAGTCTATATGGATCTCTTTTGAAAATTTGTCCGAACCAAATTAGAGAGGTAAGAAAAAGGACAATTTCTGAGCTTTAATAATATTTGTGAAGAGTTTGCACTTGCTCCCTCATATCATTGAAATTGCTATCCAGTCCACCAATTCTTATTGTTTGGACAAATTTTCAAAACCAACCTATTTAGAAACTTAATTGCCAAAAATGACCTGTTTAGAATTTATTTACCAAATTCGACCCAGTTTCAGCAAGTTGGCTAAAAACTGGGTTAAATTTAACTTGCTGAAACTGGGTCAAATTTGGCGAAAAAAGTTACAAAATTTTACAGGACTTTAAGTCCCGTGAAGTTTAAGCGCGCCATAACGAAGTTGATTAGTGGCCCAAAACTTCACGAGACTTGAAGTCCCGTGAAGTCCTGTGAAGATTAAGGCAGAATTTCCAAAGAGCATGACCTCTCATGGATGACAGCGATGCTCCAAGCTTCCTCTTCGAGTCTGTTGAGCAGACCTCTCATGGAACCAATGTCGTAAGATTCCTCCTCCTTTCATTCTTATTCCTATTCCTTCTCTTCTTTCTTCGCTTCCATCAACCAATAAACTAATAAATCGATGACCAGGAACTCTGCTTATCAAATCACAGGGTAGGTACAACTTTGTTGGGAAACAACCAACAATGAAGGTTGTGGCAAAGGAGAATCTGGTCTCCATCGTGGACCACGAACAAGGTCACAGGATCGAGAAGCTTGTTGAGGATCCTATGCAAATCTCACGCACTACCACTCAAGGATGGAGCCCATAGTTCCTCCTTGAACTTCCTCATGATGTCTTCTCTGGTGCCTAACCCCACCCACCCCTTTTGTCATTCTTTCCATAAACTCCCCTTCCAAATTTCCTATCAAATGTTTAGTGTGCTTCTACTATCATTGGCTTTTTCTTGCCTTATTATGTTTTATACCGTGAGGTGTGTTATTGTGCCTTAAGCTTCACAGGAGTTGAAGTCCCGTGAAGTTGGCGAAGCCACAAAACTTCACGAGACTTCAAGTCTCATGAAGTTTTGTTACGTTTTTCAAGTCCTGTCAAGTTGGCAAAGCCACAAAACTTCACGAGACTTCATGTCCCGTGAAGTTTTGGGCCACTAATCAACTTCGTTATGGCGCGCTAAAACTTCACGAAACTTAACATTTTTCGCCATTCGACCAAGTTTCAACCAACTGGCTGAAACCGGGTCGAATTTGGTAAATAAATTGGAAATAGATTGGTTTTTGCATTTAAATTTTTAAACAGGTTGGTTTTGAAAAATTATCCTTATATATACTATGTTTGATTTACGAGTGGTTAAATATTTTGTTGTGCAAGTAATATAACATAAAACTTGCAGTGACGAAAGCCACAAAGAAACAATGGAGAGAAGATCCAAGCAGGGCCGGTTCTGAGGGCGTGCGAGCTATTCGACCGCACAGGGTCCCCTGAAATTGGGGGCCCCAAAATTTTTTTAAGCTTCTAATATGGTGATAGGGCCTTGACAGCGGTGGAGCTTCGAAGCGGTGAAGAAGAAGAAGAGACGGGAGGCTGGATTGGAGTTGGAGGGTGGAGACGGCGAAGAAGAAGAAGAAGAATCGACGGGGAGAAGGCAGCAAAGAAGAGAGATCGCGTTGGCGGAGACGGCGTCGTGATTTAGGGGTTTTTTTAATTAATTAATTTCTTAGCCCTATCCCAATGAGAGCCAACGGCCACAAGACGTCCAGCTCATCGATCCGCGACTACAGCCCTCAAATCAAAACCTATCCCCTTCCTGTATAAAGTACCAGCTCCTCGAGCCTCGTCCTCTACTCATCCAAGCGACCGAAATCAAATACCCCACAGGCTCCCCTTTTTGCCCTGATAAACCTGTTGGAGGCCATATTTCTTGTCAACTGTTTAGTGTCCTTCTACTATCATTGGCTTTTTCTTGCGTTATCATGTCTTATACCGTGAGGTGCGTTATTGTGTCTTAAGCTTCACGGGACTTGAAGCACGGGTCTTTAAGTCCCGTGAAGTTTTGGATCACTAATCAACTTCGTTATGGCGCGCTTAAACTTCACGGGACTTGAAGTCCCATGAAGTTTTATAATTTTTTTTTGCCAAATTCGACTCAGTTTCAGCCAACTGGCTAAAACTGGGTCGAATTTGGTCAATAAATTGGAAATAAGTCGGTTTTTGCAATTAAATTTCTAAACAGGTTGGTTTTGAAAATTTGTCCTTATTGTTTACGTCAATTTTTTTCCATGAACAAGTACAGAACTAAACAGCCCCACTGTAGCTCCTATTGAGGAAAACAAACACTGCAAAAATAACAGTGGGTCTTCAAGCCACACCTCGTACACAGCGACACTCAAAACACTCTTAAACTTTCCGTGCTCGCCAGCGAGCCACCGTATTGCCTTGATGCTTTGTACCCACTACACTTTCCGTGCTCGCCAGCGAGCCACCGTATTGCCTTGATGCTTTGTACCCACTACATTGCCGATACACGTCCTCCACAAGATGGCCATAAGAAGAAAACAAATTACGTCAATTCCTGATATAGGTGCAATGTCGACTCAGACCAATTAGTCACCTTTATTTCAGAAATGGATGTACCTCGCCAACCTACTTATGACCCCAACATGAGGGATGATACGAGTCGTCGTGCGAGCACCTTTGATCGCGGAATTATCAAAGGTGGGTTGAGAAGAGGATGACAGAAACACAAGAATAATTCAGTGATGACGAAGGAAAATACCTTCTCTAGATTATGAAGAATCAATTATTACAAATCTCTCTCTCACAAGCTCGTTAGAATCGAGAACAATCTCTCTATCCTCTCTAAACCCTAATACAATGATTAGAATTTCTCTCTGATCTAAGATGATGTTTAGAAACCCTAACTCTAAACCCTAATACAATGATTAGAATTTCTCTCTGATCTAAGATGATGTTTAGAAACCCTAAACAACCCTTTATATAGGTTCTCTCTGATCTAAGATGATGTTTAGAAACCCTAAACAACCCTTTATATAGGTGTACAAACGTGGATGACAATCTGGTAAATAATCAGACCAAACCCCAACAGGAATTTGTGCAAACAGAAACTCAAACGAACCAGGAAACCTTCGATGAGTCGACTCATGACTGAGATAAGTCGACTCGTCCGAAACTAGACAAATCACAAAAAACAGCGATGAGTCGACTCATGACAGGCATGAGTCGACTCAACCTGATGAGTCGACTCATGACTGTTATGAGTCGACTCACGAGCTGAAAACTGGATACTTTGATTCTTCGATTCGCCATCTAGTTCCACGCTTCAACCTGCGTTCCACTGTGCTGTTTTACACCTCTATTCTCATGCTATCATGAGAATCATCTATCCTCAAGCTCACATGAGGATCACTAAGTTCCGAAGAGAAGATACACACGTATCATGGGTCCCCTTTTTCAGAACTTGAAGTCTCGTTCAAGTTAGAACTTTTGCTGAGGAAACTCTCGATCTCCTCCATCTTTTCTGCACTGTCTGGCCTTGCTAGGAACCTGATATCGACGTACAACTGGAAACGACTCCTTCGCTCCTTGCCTTGTCGTAGCTGTCTTCCGCTCCAACACGCAATCCTCTTTCGATGGCTTTTCTCGAAGACTAATGCACAGCGAGACAAACTTCTTGCTTGCATTCACTAATCTCTTCGCTCGCGCCGCCGTCCCCAAGCTTGTCTCCCTAGGAAGAGACACCGAACGAAATATGAACTTTTCACCATCTTTAGTGAATGTGTACTTCTAAGCCCGCCTCTCGTAGATCGTATATCTATTATGAGTGCAAACTGGTCCAGATTTATCCGGACCGACCGTAACCGTAACCGTTTGGAAAGCGGATATGATAAGGAAAAATTGAAACCGGGCGGATATGGTTTCGGAAACGGTTACGGTTTAGATTTTTTATCCGGATACGGTTTCGGATACGGTTATCGGGTCGAAATTGCGGATACGGTCCGGATATCCGGATATTTGAAATAGGCTATATATATAACACTGGTTTATAAATTATAACACATATTGGGTTGGGTCAAACTCAAAATCCACAACCCGACCCAATTAAAACTCAAAAAACCTCCCTAATTCCCAAACCCTAAGCAGCTAAGCCCCTCTGCTCAAAATCTCAACCCGATCCTCCGATAAACCCGATCTCCGCCTCCGATCCTCCGCGTCGGGCTCCGCCTCCTCCTCCGCGTCGAGATCTGCCTCCCGCTCCTCCTCCGCGTCGAGCTTCGCCTCCTCCGCCGCGTCGAGATCTACCTCGCTCCGCCGCCTCCTCCACGTCGAGCTCCGCCTCCCGAGATTCGCCTCCGAGCTCAGCGTCAAGCTCCGCCTCCCGTTCCTCCTGCACGTCAAGATTCCCCTCCTCCTCCGCGTCGAACTTCGCCTCCTGCTTCTCCTCCGCGTCGAGATCCGCCTCCGAACCGAATAGCAACAAAGTCTTGAGGTAACTTGTCTTACTTTGCGAGTTATTAAAATCATATGTATTTTTTATCAAATTATATTCATATATATTTCCCAAATATCCGATTAGTATCCGTATCAGAACCGTATCCGAACCTCTAATATCCGAACCATATCCGTTTTCGTTTAATACGGATATGGTAATGTTTTTTCTTACCGATGAATATCCGAACCGTATCCGTATCCGTTTTTAAAAAGTGGTTATGGTTATGGTAAGGGTCATATCCGAACCGTATCCGAACCGAATGCACCCCTAATATCTATCCCATAAGTACGGATTGCCCAGTATAATCTGACAAACATCCAATGGAACTACATCGCACGTGACCTCGTCAATATACGACTCATGGAGCGCAAATCTGATAGTGCATTGATTAACTACACTTAGTCTCTCCTCCTTCTGAATCCATCCCAATAGATAGGGCTTCAGATGCTTAACCGTCTTCAGACCCAGTTTCTGGACCAAGGCCTCGGATATCAAATTCTTTTCGCTGCCTAGATCAACTATGGCATCAACCAAACTGGTCTTCACTTGCAACTTAAGCACAAAGAGTTGCTCTCTCGGGTCTTCGTCCTCTTTTGTGGCCTGTTTCCCCACCATAAGGTTGAGACTGCTGTTGGACTCTGTCATCCCAGGAACTTCCTTCGGACCCTGTGCTATCACATATGTTTTTTTCTCCTCCTTCCTCTTCAACCCTCTTGGCTTCAGATGAGGATACTTCTCCCAGCATCGATCAGCTTCATGTCCTGTCTTTTCGCAGTGACTACAAACCAATTCTGCTTTTCCCGTATCACCCTTCTTCCTCTCCTCCTTAGATTGAGAACCACTAGAATCGCCTCCAACTTGCTTTGCATGTCTCTTTGCTTCGTTGCTCTTCTTTTGCTTGCCTTCGATGGTAATAGCTTTCACGCTCGCCTCTGCAATCGATTCCACCGTGAATAACTTCATTTCCTTCCGGATGTAATCGCTCAATCCCGCCATATACTTCATAAACACAGAATATTCCTCTGTCGTAATGTTGAGGATCATCGCCTGCTGCTGGAACTCCGTGGTGTATTCTTGAACGGTTTGATTGACCCTTTGGTGCAAGTCGTACCACTTGTACCAACGCTCCTCAAGGAACCCTACTGGATAGAACTGCTTCTTTAGTAGCTCCTTGAACTTGTTCCACGACACCACCTTCTTCTCCTACTTGCAGTAGGATTTTCACCACGTCAACGCGTGCCCTGAAAGCTTCAAAGTCGCAAACACAATCTTCTCTTTTGACGAATAGCCATAAAGAGTAAAATACTCTCCATCCGCTCGATCCAGTCACCAAGCCTCTCGACGTCAACACTCCCATCATAAACATGAATCTCCACCTTGAAGCCAATCTTTAGGTTCTGGTAAGAATTCTTACCCTCTTGATGCAACGCAGCCTTAACGGTCTCCTCCTCCTCATCGGGATCTGAATCCACTCTCTCCCCATCGGACTCCATAATTTTCTTCTTAGATTTTGAAGAAGATTCACCTTGTTTGTCACCTCCATGGATAAGACTGACGAGTTATGTGAGAGTCGACCCTATCGTCTCGATCTGCTTCTCCAATGCATCAATCCTCGCTGAATTGTCTCCTTCAGCCATCTTCTTCTTCCTTAAAACCTGGACTCCTTCCAATGAAATAAGGATCTCGCATAGCTTCTTGTATTGCGATCGAGTCAGGACCATACACAGGATGCCCCCTCCACATGATCTGATTGCTCTGATACCAACTTGATACGAGTCGCCGTAAGAGCACCTTTGATCGCGGAATTATCAAAGGTGGGTTGAGAAGAGGATGATAGAAACACAATAACAATTCAGTGGTGACGAAAGAAAATACATTCTCTAGATTATGAAGAATCAATTATTACAAATCTCTCTCACAATCTCGCTAGAATCGAGAACAACCTCTCAATCCTCTCTAAGCCCTAATACAATGATTAGAATTTCTCTCTGATCTAAGATGATGTTTAGAAACCCTAAACAACCATTTATATAGGTGTACAAACGTGGATGACAATCTGGTAAATAATCAGACCAAACCCCAACAGGAATTCGTGCAAACAGAAACCCAAACGAACTAGGAAACATTCGATGAGTCGACTCATGATTGAGATGAGTCGACTCGTCCGAAACTGGACAAATCACAAAAACCAGCGATGAGTCGACTCATGACAGGCATGAGTCGACTCAACCCGATGAGTCGACTCATGACTGTTATGAGTCGACTCACGGGCTGAAAACTGGATACTTTGATTCTTCGATTCGCCATCTCGTTCCACGCTTCAACCTGCGTTCCACTGTGCTGTTTTACACCTCTATTCTCATGCTATCATGAGAATCATCTATCCTCAAGCTCCCATGAGGATCACTAAGTTCCGAAGAGAAGACATGAGAATCATCTATCCTCAAGCTCCCATGAGGATCACTAAGTTCCGAAGAGAAGATACACCTGTATCAAGGGAGGATTTTGGTAATTGAGGGAGGAGAATGACTAATTGAGGATACATCATAATGCACCATTTGTGGTTAACAACTTTAGAGACGATGCACTGGTGGGATACTCTTTAAATCCTATATAAACTTAAAACAATGTAGGTTATCCATTGTTTTAGTCTTCAATGACAAGTGGATAAGAATTTGGAGAGTCATCTGGGTTGGCTTTCAGATTGTAAGCATTCTAAAATTTACGCATCAGTTTTAAACACAGGGAAGCAACAAAAAAGCACTTGTACAAGCAAAATCTGCTTGCATCAAACCAGTAACAATCCATCCGAAGAAACTACCTGCTCAAAATCTCAGCTAAAGCCATTAGGCCCAATACTCATAAGTCTCATCACTCAAATGGAACAGCAACAAGGCTGAAGGGATATGAAAGCTCTCAGGATCTACAATAGCAATCCTGGCAGTATAAACAATCATCATCTCCATTAACCAACATAACACCTGGTGTTTTCCAATATTATCATGCGATAAAATTGTAACTCGGCACTTTATAACTTTTAACTGGTATTATCATTAAGTAATAAAAGGAATTCGGAGTACAAATAAAAGATTGTTTACACGAAATATGAGTTAGCTATGTGCGTTGATAAGTACACTATCCGCTTATCACAGAAAGAATGCCAATTGCAAATATTAGTCGCCTATGAATGCACAAATTCCCTCTTGTTATATATTTATGACACCGGAGAAATAAAAAAATAATGGGACATGGCATCCTCCATTTTCCAATATCCCAAAATAATAATCACGACAATGTCATCTATCTACCTTGTCCATAAGCATTCTCAAGAACTTGGACGCCAGGACCATAGATTCTGTGGCAACGGTCATTGAATGAACTAACTAGACGAGACACTACCTCTTTGAAGAACATGGAAGCCACCTGAAATATGACAAGTCATCTCAAGTTAAACACAGACAAAAACGAAATATTTTCTCCAAAGTAAAAATAAGAAGGAAAAACCTCAAGAAGTAACATCATGATAATACAAGAAGGTCTGAACAAACCTAAGACAGTACTCCTGATAGATGGCAATTATAAAATGTAGGGTTAATTGCAGCAGGCCCATATACTATTACCCAGGTGCATATACTATTGCCAAGGGGTGGATAGACCCCCTATAGTTCTATTGTTGCTAATAGACCTCTGTACTATTTGCCCAATTGTGGGTAAAATCCCCTAAGGTTGTGTTTGGTTAGGTGTAGTTGAAACACCTTGTTGTTCCAACCACATCTTAAATTCAAAAGTCTTGTTTGGTTAAATGTTGTTGCAACACCAAAAGGTCGTTGCAACAACAAAATAAGCCAAAAATAGAGGTGTTGGAACAACACTCAAATTTAAGAGTATCGCAACGCCATGAGTTGTAATACAATTTCGGGTGTGTTTGGTTAGAGGGTGTTGGAACTACAAATGTAGTTGCCACATCATTTGTGTGTTTGGATTGATGTAGTCAGAACACTATGTTCTTCCAACTACATTTATGAGTGTTTGGTTGGATGTAGTTGCAACACGAAAATATTGTTGCAACACCCATATATGCTAAAAATGAGGGTGTTGTATTCGCGCTCAAATTTTAGAGTGTTGCAACAACATTTGAGTTGCAACTGCATGTGAAAGCAACAACTTGAGTTGCAACTACTTGTGGATACAAATACATTTATTATTGCAACACACTCTAACCAAACACACCCTACCATTTGTTCCAACTCCTAACCAAACACACCCAGTGAAAAATTTCTGACTCTTTTGCCGTGAGGAGGGCTATTTATCAAAAAATAGTTATTTTTCTCTGAGGGCAAAAGAGTCAAAAACGTCCCTCAGGGGATCAACCTGCAATTCGACGATACTACAGAGGGTCTAGCTACAATTGACCCTAAAATATAAATGTATATTTCTGTAGAAAAATAGGATACAAAGCAAAGTTACAATCCCTCGATGTTCACCAGCTTGGACCTCTCTCATAGTGACTTTACATGGAAAAAATTATAACCAAGTTTTATCTAGTTTTTCTTCTAATGCTCACTTTATGCAGCAGTCAAACAAGAGGGAAAGCAATTTCTTCTACGTTCTTCTCCCCTCACCTATATTACCTGGATACTTCTATCATGAAACGATACCATCTCTGACACATATCATATTTCAACACATACAGGATACACCTTGGACACTCCTTGAGTATATCCATGTTTTTATCCACACATGCACTCTATTATATGAACATGTTTTAATAAAACACTCGTCAGAGTCGGTCAGATTCTTCTTGGACGTGTATCCTACGCTTCATATCCACTTCCTGAGACTTGTGGAGATGAGATGGGTTCGTTTCCACCCATATCCAGTTCGAAACTCCAACTTAAAGGATTGTTTGGGTATTTACTTCAAAAACAGCCTGAGTCCCAAATTCTACCTTACAAATCTGTTGTGTCCCGTACCCGCACCCGTATCAATGCTAGTTCCTCACTTTTGGAACAAAAAAGTTAAGCATTGTGTCAAATAACAGTGGGAAAGGAACTTGACTAAAAAAATTGTCTTTTGTTTAGTACAGAAGAAGCAGCGATTAAAGCATCAAAGTCAATTTCTCAAGCAAAAAAAAAGCCCACCCCACACATTTACAACAAAAGCACGGAACACAAAACAAAATGGTTGTAATAAGATGTTATTTTCACTTTACTAGATTCAGCCAAACATGGAAAAGTGATCGTAACAAAAAAGATGATCATTCCTCAAACCTAATGAACTGAGTTGAAAATAAAAGGCAACAATGAAAGCAAAATATACCTGACGATATAATGGTGACTGAAACTTGAAATCCACCAAGAAATGGAGGTCACAAGATCCTGGAACAGGACCAGGATTAAATTCCCAAATGTTAATCAGATGGTCAAAAAGGCCACTCTCATGGGCAGTTGTCTGCAAAAGAGCATGTCATGTCAGCCAAAGTGCATCATGTAAGACCATCAAGAGCATGACAAATTAGCCATGTTAATTTGACCCAGAGCCTTAAGCTTAGTGATTAAAATTTTGATTAATATTAAGAGACCATAAAAATTAAATTTCTATCAAGCAATTAAGACATACACTCAAAAAAGAGACAATTAAATATCTATGATATTGATTATTAGAGGCATATAAATTGTCACATTCCCTCAAACAGGAACTCTACCATAAGCACTAACACTGATCAACTTGTCGAGCCTTTTGACTTGGCATGTGTGGCACAGCCGCACAGGCGCGCACATGTTCAAACTTTCTAGTTCTACACAGAAATCTATCTAGCATGGAAAAGTAAAAAACATCAAATTGTTGCTTCCACATCCATATAAGATAAGTTAATTCCAAATAATTTAAGCAAGAGTAACCACTACTAGGTGTTTTCTAAAGACAACATGTCATGTTTGGTTGTTAGGTTAAAAACCTAATAAATTCTTTCAAATTCCCTCCCCTCAACACTCTGCTCCATTAATATCATCTTCATCAAAACATGTTTTTTGCTCACCTATACATGAGTCTGTGTCCTTTCTACTTATCCATAAGTCTAAACTATAACTGATCTAGAGAGAGTATCATGACAATCGAATGGCCTTAAAGCATGAGACTTCCTCTTTTATCAATTGATGAAAAAACTTCAGTAACCAGTTCTTTTATATTATGAGCTACACCTGCTCATAGCTGGCCCTCACTTAATATCTTCCACCATTGCTAATTGATGATCTAAGTCAAAGCTTTAAGCTGCAATGTCATACTAAGCTTTTTTTTTAATAGCCAAACAAAAGCTTAGAGTTCTTCAGTTTGACCCATCTTTGTTCTTTTATAACCCAGTTTCAAAGGAATATCTCATAAATAATAAGTTAATATAACCAGATTATTTGGTGCATTTGATTAATAACTATAAACTTGAAACTTTATGCTTACACTACAAAGTTAATTTTGCACCTGACCCCTAATGGTTCCAAACAAGATCCTCATGTTTTTGCCCCATTTTCCAGTCTAATGTAATTTGTTTTGTAGTTGTTCCATGCTTTTGCTTCTCATATCAAGTAGCATGCCCAATTTTCCCAGTTACTATATCAGCAGCTAACGAAATGGCCTATGCTTTAATAATAATATGACTTTATGACTTTTCAAACATTTCCCAAGGCCAATATTTCTTGCAACAAACTTTGTTTCTTAGTAAAATGTAGCATATGACTGGAAAATTTCATGAAAAAAATAAGAAGCCTGTTATAAATTTCATGCTTGGAGCATAACCTTGAGTCCTACAACTGTTGATATCTAAAGAGCAAAGTGCACCTTTATGTAATTTGGTTTCTTCATTTCAACATGGGAGACATAGCTTTCCACCAAAAACTTGAAGCCAATTTCAAGTTCGGCATCAAATGATCCATCACTATTCCGCCTTAGAATTTTGGATCTTTGACACCATGGAACAAAATCCTCATATAAATCAACAGCTGCAACCACCGCAAACAATTGCTCTGGAGAGTACCTAATCGTCACAGTAACCATAAGCATGATAGTAGTAATAATAATAATAATAATAATCAAAAACTATCCATTGTCATAAAATATGAAAGACCAGAGAAAAATATAATGACAAGAAACAACTACTTTCAACAACCCGACAAGGCAATATGGTCACACGATTGTTTAGCAGAATAATAACAATATAAACACTCATCAATCTAAATAAGTTAATTATCATATTACTTCAGCATAGATTAAGAACATCAGAGATGCACACATCTCTCCAAATTTATTTTCATTGATAGCCCAATGACAACTTATACCTCATGATGCTTGATTTCAAGAGGATAACAATATTGACTATAAATCTAATGGAAAATTCAAAATTGTTATCAATATAAAGCCGCCCTCCGTTAAAGGCCCCTTCTATCACACCAAAAAGTTGTTATGGTGAGATTCAGGATTATAATTTTATATTCTAACTAGCCTCCACAAGTTAAACAACCTTTCATGGGCCAAAAGATATACTCACACAGTCGTGTTTTATTAAATCCGCTTTAAAGGCATCGTGAGTGGGATTCGGACCTGGGTTTCTCTGATACCATGTTATAAAGGTCCCTGATACTACACAAAACTCCGAAGTTATAGTTAGAGTTGAGCATCAGGGTTAAGTACTGCCTTTAACGGTAAGACTAGCTACACATTCGTATAACAAATGCACAGGCATCAAGCAAGCAAAATTGACAAAAAAAAGTCTTCATCCCACAAAAACTATTCACAACTATCTAAATCATACCCCATAACGCGCTTCTCCTCGTAATTCTTCGACAAAACATCCCCTTCTTCCCCATCCCCAACCCCCAGAAAGCATCTACTCTGCGATTTCCAATGCAGACTCCCAAACGAAGTCCCACCCTCCTTACCCCCATCAACCAGAGAATCAATTTTCGAACACCCAACCCTCCCAATACTACCAAAGCTCCGATCTTGATCAAATCTCTCAAACCTCCCCAACCTCCTCGAAGATCGACGCAGAAAGTTTCCGCCTGATAACAACCTCGCCAATGCCTTCGACGAAGAAACGATCGGCGGCATCGCCAGCTTTGAGCCCTAAATCTGCGGTGATTGGAGATGAGAGGCGAGAATTTTTGAGTTTGGATCGAGGTTCGAATTTCTAGGGTTTTCTTTTTGACGAGGGACGAAGGGATCGAGAGAGGAGGAGGGAAAATCGTGGAAGGAATTAGAAAGGGATTTATTCGGTAGCAAGAGAGGGGAGGCGTGGGAGACCTTTGAACCGTTTTGGACCGTGACCACACGCGTAGGTGATGGTCTGTTTTGATGGCGGGCATTAAAATAAAAAATAAAAAATAAAAAATGTCCGGGGTGTGGGGTCTATTAGGGGGTTAGTCACCTAGAACTTAAAATTAGAACTAGGATAATATATGTGATAAATTTTTAAGATGTTAGTCACATTGAACTAAAACTAGAATAAAATTTTATAGTGTTAGTCAAGTAGAACTCTAATAAAACTAGAATTGAAATAATGGTACAAAATTATCCTACTTTTTTTATTTTTCTATACAAAAATGAGAGTTCTAGTCTCTCAAATTATTCTAAGTTTTAATTTGAAACTAGGTGGTAAAAAACTAGAACTCATATTTTTGTTATTTTTTATTTTTTATTTTTTATATTTATTTTTTCTTTACTTTTTTTCTATTATAGTTATCACCATCATTATAATAATAATTATCAATATCTTATAGTCTAACCAAAAGCTATTTAATAGTAAAGAACATTCTTGTAAGCAATTATAAATCAACAATAGTAAGTTTAAAATACATAAATAGTATTTATATCTTTAAAATGTATTAATATATATTTCATGATTATAAAAATTTATCTCACGTTATTTTATTAAAATATCTGGCTTCATAAAATTGTTTCTATTTATCCCACTAAAATATCCCACTAGCAAAAAATTATTCTATTTTAACAAGTATCCCATTTTGCATGAAAATGTTCCAATTGACTAACACCTCCTTAGAGTATTTTTTGCATGAGAAAAAGCGTGGGATAATTGTTAAAATGATATAATTTTTAGATCCTAGACCCTAAAATCTCTAAATTGGTGTTAGTTAATTGAGACGTTTTCATGCAAAGTGAGATAATTGTTGACGTGTAATAATTTTTCGCTAGTAGGATATCTTAGTCGAATCAGTAGGAATAATTTTGTGAAACGAGATATTTTAATAAAATAAAGTGGGATAATTTTTATAATCATGAAGTTTATGTTTATGTATTTTGAGGATATAAATACTATTTATATATTTAAAACTTACTATTATTAATTAATAATTGTTTACGATATTATTATTTACTATTAAATAACTTTTAATTAGACTCTAAGATATTTATAATTATTATTATAATATATATTGTAGTTTTTTTACTTTTTAATTATTATTATAGTACAAGTTCAAAAAAAATTGAAGAGATCTGTTTCCATCGTCTCTTAATTTTATTATTTAATAAATTATGAATTGATACAATCTTTACTTTAAAATTAATTATATAGTTATAATATTCGCTAAAAAAGAAAATATCAAAGATGACTAAAAGGAGACAAGATCTGATCTGATGGCAATGATGGTGATAACCATAATAGGAAAGAAGTAAAGAAAAAAATATAAAATATTAAAAATAAAAAAATAAATAGGACTTCTAGTTTTTTAACATATTGTTGTAAGCTAAAACTTAGGATAACTTGAGAGACTAGAACTCTCATTTTTTTATAGATAAATAAAAAAGTGGGATAATTTCGTACAATTAACGCAGTTCTAGTTTTGTTAGAATTCTAGTTGACTAGCACTGTAAAATTTTATTCTACTTTTAGTTTTAGTAAAGTTGCAATCCCATGCTCACCCACCTCTGCCATCCCCGTTGTAAGTCTTCTCACCTCTTTCTATGCTCTTCGTCCAGCATTCAGCATTCAGTAAAGTTGTTTCCCTCCTTGGAAAAGATGATGGGGGTGATCACAGGTTGATGAGTAGAGCGTTATAGTAAGACTGAGTTAGGTTCAGGGATTTATGTTGAAGGAGAAGGAGAGGATGTTATTTTCGTCATTGAGGGACCAAATTGCAAGAACCTTAAGATTTTAAGGGACTTATGAGCGAGTTCAAATATTTAAGAGACTAATAAAGAATTCTTGAAGATTTGGGGGACTGATATCTAAAAAAAAATGAGATATTTTAATAGAATAACTGAGAATAATATTTGAAACCCGGATATCTTGGTAATGAAGTCAAGAGTAATTTTGTGATATCTAGCAGTTGATTGGAACAAAAAACTAATTTTGTGAATGGTTTAGATATAAATTGAAAACATAATGTGATTGGTGTAGATTTTCCCTAAATATAAAGCGCGCGGTTTCCAGAAAAACCCCTAAAAAGTTATAAGATATCATTTTTTGCTCGATACCTCGTTAGATTCATTTGATTGGAATATTTTCTAGAAAAGTAGGTGCGCTTAATTTTGGATTACAATGTGCCTTCAACCGAGGGGAAAAAAATCATATAAAAAGTTCTTTATGTTTCCAAAAGGCAACTAGGTCGATTAGAGCTTAAATCTTGAAATTAGTGGAATGAAATTTTATAATGTTACTCAATTAGAATTAAAACTAGGATAAAATTGTAAAGTGACACCAGTTTATAACTTTATCAAAACTTTAAAAAAAGATATAACAGTCATATAATCAAAATAAATAACTTATATACTTTTGATTATCATAAATTATCTCATCAACAAGTATCTTACCTATTCTCATGTATAATGCACGGGAACCCCTCTTAACTCAGGGCCGGCCCTAGGGCAGGCGGGAGAGGCTTGCGCCTAGGGCCCCCAAAAAACAGGGGCCCCCAAAAAACAGGGGCCCCCCATGTAATTTTATATATATATATATATATATGGAAATTGGAAAAGTAAGAGGATTTTTATGCAAAAGTGTTAGAGGCTATAAATACAAAAACGAAAAACCCTTGGTCTCTCCGATTTCCGAAGTGGCCGTCTGATCGCCGACCTCTCTTCTTCTTCTCTGATTCTCTCTGAAGTGACGTTTCTTCTTCCCGACTCCGTCCGGACCGTCTGCAGTCCGCTCCTCCGCCGTCAAACTCCACGACGCCGTCTCCGGCGACTCCCTCCGCCCCTCCCACCAGCAAGGCAAACGCGACCTCGCCGCCAGTGCCTTTGCCCTTTGGAGACTCTGTCTCTGTCTGCAATCTGCGTCGCCTCTGGCCGGCGACTCCGTCAAGGTTACAAGGTATATAAGTATATTTGAATAATTGAATATTTCTATAATTCTATACAGATAACAGACTATACTTAGAATAGCATGATATCTTTGTTTCATCACTTCATGACCTAATAATACTTTTGCTTTGTTATTGATTCTATACAGCACGAATCTGTGCATAACATTATTAACATACATGAATTAGTTGTATAAACAAAGTATGAATCTGTGCATAACATATATGAAATTATGAATCAGACTATACTTAGTATATTTACTGATTAGTGATTAATCAATTGAAACAAGAAACCATAATATGCATATAGGATGTATAATCAAAGTGCGGTACCTGAACAATGAAAATCAGTAGCTAGTGATCCATACTTAAAATGATTGCATCGTGTCCCAAAAAAATCTTTAAGTCCAAACTTTGTTTTTGTCTATTGAATAGGAAGAAGAGATAAAAGTGCATCTTTTAGGATTCAGGTGTGTTGATCTGAAATTTGTTTGAAGTTAAACTATTCAAATTTCAAGGTAATTTTATAACTTTATAAATTATAATATTTGTTGATCTTATGTATTTTAGTATTTGAATATAATTTTTTATGTAGGCATCCCTAAAGTTATTTGGGTGCAACACTTTATTTTTTTTTTTAAAAATCTTGAATATAGGAGGGCCCCTTTAAGATTTTTGTTCACGTTTTTGCCTAGGGCCCCCGAATGCTCAGGACTGGCCCTGTCTTAACTAGACCCCTAAAGACAGACACCTATGTCTAAAAAGTGAGGGCATAGTTAAGATGTTGGGGGAAAAATAGGGGGAGAATGAGGTCAAGTGGTTGATTGGAAGCAAAACAAACTTGATAGAGTTTTTTGAAAATATAAGATTATTGGTGTAAAATGCCCTAATATAAGGTGGTTTCCAGAAAATACTATTTAAATGCTACTTGAATTTACAACAGCTTTCTCACATGTTCAAATGCATGCAATGCTTTATATCATATAAGTTCTTGAATTTTGACTTAACAGAGAAATCCAACACAACTAATGAATTAACAACTCTCATTTTTAAGTATGATGGTAAAAAGGAAGTTGTATTCTATAAATTAACCTACAATTATCTATAATCAGATAGAGTGCCATTTCAAAATGGATTAAAAGTGTCAATAACATTTCAAATTTATCACCAATCATCAACACGAGAAAACGATGAATAGCACGACACAAATGCTTAATTTTCTCTTTCCAACAACACGAGATTTGCTCTTTCTAAAATGAAACTTAATGTAACAAACTATAAAAATGATTTAAATTGAGGTGTAGATTAGCTATATAACTACCAGCAAGAAAAAATTTGTGTAAAAAAATTGGGTTACCTTTTTGCTATATTTTCACAGGGAAAAACAAAGATATTTTTGGATTTCTTCTTCTTTTTCTTTTCTTTTTTTTGTGAGAAAAGGAAAATTAAGAAAGATGTACGCCCGAAAATGAACGGACGGTGATGAGAGCCCAGTGCACTGTAACTGAAGCTTGCTCCCCAATCCTAATCTCTTCGAGCAACACCTAATCGATCTGCGAACAAAGCGGATAAATTCGGTAAACCCTAAAAAAGAAATCTTTCCCCTTAAAAAAATGGGAACCCTCCCGAGCTCTTCTTTCGTCAATCTCAACTTCAGATTCCGGCTGCTCTCCTCCGGCGGAATATCCGGCGGCCGGAGCTCGATCTCGCTCCGCAGAGCCTCGGGAAACCTTTGCTTCCTCTGCAAGCAAAGGCCTGAAGTATGGAGAACGAGGAGGCGATTTAGTACTTCCAGGTGCTACTCGATCGGCGGCGGAGATGGCGACGACGAGAAGAGCTCGAGCTCGAGCTCCGCAAATGTCTCAACAGATGAAGCGGAGCGTTCGGAGCGGTC
This sequence comes from Asparagus officinalis, assembly GCF_001876935.1. Classification (NCBI taxonomy): domain Eukaryota; kingdom Viridiplantae; phylum Streptophyta; class Magnoliopsida; order Asparagales; family Asparagaceae; genus Asparagus; species Asparagus officinalis. Next base: position 137,168,743 of record NC_033800.1, on the reverse strand, counting down.
ACAGACGTCCGTTTCTTCTTCTAGGGTACAAAGCTCGAATTTTATTTTACATTTTTTGGTGCTAATGATTCTGTTGTCGTACTAATTGAGAGTAGTATCGTGGAATCTAATTCATTGATCCATATAAAAAGTGAAGAAGGTCTAATTAAAAAAGTGTCTGTTTTGGGAAATCGATTTATGCGTTGGAAAAGTTTGCGTTTGAGCTGTATAAGATGATTGTTGGGAAGTTTTAATGAACGACAGAGAGATACCTATATGCTTTTTATTGACATCGGAAAGTTTCGTGAAGAGTCATTAAGGAGACTATATTGAATTTTAAGAAATGAAGCCAGTATCTAGTTTTGATATCGATTTAGTTAAGGATTTGCATTATGGACAAATAACTAGCACGAGAGTAATCTTTAAGGAGACAAATGTTTACTTATCTTTTCTAGTCTCGAATCGAATATAGACCTCTAAGTTTATTTTGTTTAGCAACAGCTATAATGAAATTGCTACACATACTTATGATGGGACTGCTGTGTGTTTTTGCTGTTGTCATACTTATAGTTTCTGAGACGAAAGAGGATGCATTTTAATGTAGAAAGATGAGTAGAACCTTAACAATTTAATGATTCAGAATTAGCATGACAGGATTAGAATTCATAGAACGTGGCTCTAGCAACTTGAAAGAAGATAGAAAGGTACGCTCATATAGCTTGTCCAACATTACATAAGAGTACTGTTTTTTGCTGCATAGGGTTGATTATTCACCATGCTAGGGAGCTGGAGGAATATGTTCTTTGTGGAATCAAGATGCGACAAAGTGCTTCGACTATGTGACGTTACAATGCTTCCAGTGTTGAACAGAAGAAATAAGATGATTTTAGAAGCTAAGAATGCTATATGGTTAGAAAATGAGTATAACCAAAATGAGACTATTGAGATGGATTAGTGAAATACCACAAAAGATAGAATAAGAGATAATTGCATCAATTATCCATAAGAAGCCGAATCAAGTGAGAATAGAATTGAGTTAAGGAATGGAACGGAATTTATGTATGAATTGAATGCCCATTCTCATTCCCATGTTTGGGTGCGATTAGAGAATGAAAGCGGGAATGACAGTGTCATTCCCATTCCTAAGTTTGGTATCCCATGTTCACAAGTGAGAATGGAATGTAATTTTCTAATAATGGCCCCACTACAACGTACACTTTTAAAAGTATAAAAACATTATTAAACATGACTAAATAATTTCAACTTTTATAAATAAATTTTATAAAAATATGTTTTTTTTTTATTTTTTCATACAAAGAATTTTCCAATGGATTGTTTTATTTTGGCACACCATCTCAATTTCGATGTTTGACTTAGTAATCAAAAAAATGAAAAATGTATTTCATAGAAATAATTTTTGGATAAAAGTAATTATATGTTAGACTAATTAGCAATTTGTATGTACTTAAAAATTTTACTGTGAAGTTGATTCTGAGATGCATTTTAGATTAATTATTACATTGGATAAAATTTAAAATCTTTAAGACTATTTCTGAAATGCATTGTTGGTTGGGGCATAATTGGAAGTCATATATATTTATTGATTCTCACTTAAGAGGGCATGCCCATTCACTACCGTCCCATTGGGAAGGCTTATTCCCACATAAAGTGGGAACATATGAGAAGTGGGAATGGGCATTTCCACTTCAAAAAAGGTGTTAAGTTTGATACTACTCACGCCCATGTACCAAACGAGGCCTTAGAGATTGAATTACTGAGATAGTTTGTGGATGTACAACAGTGTGTTCGGTCACTGGGAGGATTAATATAGTGTAGCCAGATGCAAAATTGCAAAATTAATCTGGGAACAAGGTTAAATGTGGTAAAAAGATATGATACTTGTTAGTTCAATTATGAGAATGCCTTAACAGAATTTTATTGAAGAAAAAAGAGTTGAATGCAGACAATTTTCTTGCGCATTTAGTTTACAACGACTTATGCAACATGAGGATCCTAATCTAAAACAAGATTTCTTTGGTTGTTGGACTCCAATGGTGAACAGTAAAAGCATCGTGATTTGATATAACATGCAAAATTCACTTTCATGTAAAAAGTAGGGTGCATGTAGTATAATTTTTAACCAAACCATAACATATATTATAGAAGCAAACAGAAGAATAAGTGAACTTATATAGGATGAGGATAAACATATAGCTTAGACTCCCCTTCAGTTTGCATAAGTGGAGACATTTCCAGTCAATATACACTACCTCGCATACTTCATAGGTGCCACACATTGTTGCATTTAATAGAGATTCAGAGGCTGTTACACATTTACAGAAAACTATACATGAACTTAATTGATGTCTGTCCTCTCTTTTTTTAAATGATATCCATAAAGACAGACCTCACAGCATAAGGATTTTGCTTTTTCACTCAAACATGTGGTCCACATTGTCTTATATCCCTCCTTTTGTTCTTGAATTTGCAAATAAATACACATCTCACCGTGCTAACAGGTGTTTATACGCAGCTAATTTAGTTCCTACCTTTCCTTTTCCATATATACAAAGAGACACATACTTATTCAAGGAAAAGGAGATGTTTTGAAGAAAAAAAAATGCACTTTTCAGTAGTAATTGTAATTACTCCTATAATTCTTCGTAGTGTCATCAAGCCATTAGCAGAAATTTTTTGTGAGGCACTGTTGATTGGGGAAGTGGAAAAAAGAGAGAGAAAAGATTTCTTTTTGGATGTTTGTTTTGTTTTGACTAGGATGTCTGGTCTGAGCTGATACTAGGCGTTGCGTTCAACTAATCCTTAAATGTCAGCATTCACTGTCAGCAACTCATGGAAAGCTTTGTAACCATGATTTTCCATGAGGCCACTGGATGTATTTGAGCACAAACAACATGGAAAGCATAGTGTTTGAGACTCTCATGGCATGCTTATATAGTACCTTGGTTGGAGGCGATAGTGATTTATTGTCATCTGTATCATTGCCTAATGTCCATATAAAAGCTTGTGACCAATTGTTGGGGTGTAAAATCATGAAATGTCAGAAGTCAGGGTCAACATCTCAATGCATGAGGAAGATTTCCTTTTGGATGTTAGTCTTTTTGGTGGGTTTTGCATATATACCCTTCAATTCTTTAGTATTTGCAAAATTACCCCTCAAAAATAACTTATTGGGTCTTTCTACCGCTCCAACTTAAGAATGTTGGTTTTTAAACAAGGCTATGTCAAACTTTCTTATAGGCTTGCAACAATTTCCCAATTAAAAACTAAAATTGTCGAGTGAAAGGGGGTAGAAACTTATCAATGTGGGAGAATTGGGGGATAATTTTGCAAATACCAAGGATTGGAGGGTAATTTTGCAAATGTGGAAGATTTGAGTGGTATATATATGCAAAAACTCCTTTTTTTTTACTAGGATGTCTGGTCTAAGCTAATACTAGGCGTTCCGTTCAACTAATCCTTAAACCATAGTGGGTCGCTCATAGAAATCTTTGTAAGCATGATTTTCCAGGAGATCACTGGATGTAATTGAGCACAGACATGATGGAAAACATAGTGTTTGAGCCTCTTATGACATGCTTATATAGTATCTTGGTTGGAGGTGATAGTGATTTCTTGTCACCTGTATTATTGAGGTGCACTAATGTCCATATAAAAGCTTATGACCAGTTTGTAATGTTTTTTTTAACTCAATTGGTACTCCACTTGCTTACAAATTTGCATTATTTATGTGTTACACCCAAAACCTAGTATTATAATTTCTCTTTCCTTCTCATGCTCATCCCTTAACATTCTGATAGATGCCTCTGATCTTTGGAGTCGAGCTGAATTTTTTTACTTCAGTTTTTCACATTAGAGTTGATTCACCTCATGTTTCTGATTTTAACATTTTATTCTCTGATTATAAGTACATCCATTTCTTTTTCGTTTCAGCCATCTCGCATGCCTTCAGATGGACCTGTTTACAGCAGCTTTCAGGTCGACTCAATTAAACTGATGGAACTTCTTGGACCTGAGAAGGTAGATCCATCTGATGTGAAGCTCATCAAAGATAAGCTGTTTGGGTATTCAACTTTTTGGGTAACCAAAGAGGAGCCATTTGGTGATCTTGGAGAAGGTGTTCTTTTTCTGGGAAACCTGCGGGGAAAGAGGGAAGAGGTTTTTGCAAAACTCCAGCATCAGCTGCATGAAGTTACCGGTGACAAGTACAATTTATTTATGGTAGAGGAGCCCAATTCAGAAGGTCCAGATCCACGTGGTGGACCACGTGTAAGTTTTGGTCTTCTACGAAAAGAAGTTTCTGAGCCAGGACCGACTACTCTCTGGCAATATGTGATCTCTCTCCTTCTCTTTGTGTTTACTGTAGGCTCCTGTGTAGAGCTTGGAATTGCATCTCAGGTATGCATTACATTTAGCAATTTAATTGTCTTTCCTTTGGGTTCTCAGAATTTCATATCCAAAGCTTGTCTGGTTCTTTTATCACAATTTCTCTATATTTTCTGTGCAGATAACTAGTCTGCCTCCGGAGGTAGTGAAGTACTTCACAGATCCAAATGCTGTAGAACCACCTGATATGCAACTTCTTCTCCCTTTTGTGGAATCCGCTCTGCCACTTGCATATGGTGTTCTGGGTGTTCAATTATTTCATGTAACACACGATTCTAACCTTTGTTTATACTTGATATCTTTCATAGAGAAAGCTCTTCCTGTTAATTATGAATGGAGAAGTAAATGTGTGAGCTTATGACCCTTCTTTTACCTTGATCTTCTACCTGATATATGTTTTGCTTGATGCTGTCATCTGCCAGTGCACTTTGTAAAGGATAAATACAAGTTTCCACACTGTCTTAACCTTTCAAACATTATAATTTTTACTTTTGATATCCACAGTTTGTATCAAAACTTTCACAATTTTTAATCATTTATTGATCACTTGTGGCTGACTGATGTTTTCAGTTTTATTGAAAATGTGCGCTGATCAGTTGAATGCTATTCTATTGTCAAATAATAAAATATAGATGGTTGAGAAGGGTTGGATACACATGCTAATTGATGGGCAATTCCGATGAATTCTGACATATTATAGTGCAGTTTTTCCAGCTTTAATGGATCAAGTTTCTGATAAGACCTGATTTCGTATGTCAAAAATTTAAGATACATTTAAGAATCATGAAAGGTTGTGTGTATTGGGATCTGGAGATGGAATCATGTTCTTACCTCCGAGAAATTGTCAAACAATGAAAAGAGAGCTTCCAGTTGTCCCTTTAAATCACAACTTGCTTCTAATTTATATTGGTAGTGTCAAATTTATAACAAATGTCAACCCCAAAGTTCCCTGTGCATGCTGTTTGGAGCAGAAAATTCTCTGCCAGTTAACCTTTGGGGATCTCACATAGGCTACTTGATTGATGTTAACTTATAACATTGGATTTCAAATTCATTTATTACAAACTTAGAATGCATGTTCAGTCTAATAGAATACTATTCATTTTCATATTCATCATAGTTTTCTTTTAAAGATGTCAGATTTTAACATGCAGGAGGTTGGGCATTATTTGGCAGCATTTCCCAAGAAAGTGAAACTGGGGCTTCCTTTCTTCATTCCAAACATCACTCTTGGCAGTTTTGGTGCAATCACTCAGGTCAGCAATCAATAACTTGTAATCAATTATGTAGAATTCCAACCTATGTTGCAAGGGCACAGGTAGAGGTATTGGTATGGGTACAGGTGCAGGTACAAACACAAGACACAACAAATTTGTAAAAGGGAGCATACGGGGACACGGCTATATAAATGCTTATACACACACATATTATATATTGGAGTTAATAATTTATATGAGAGCAAGAGTGAAGATTATAAGTTTTATAACATTTTTATGTTTCTTTTATCATGTTAATTATAAATTGGAAAATCACCAGTTTTTGAACTAGACATCCAAACCACCCTTCAAAATCATAATTCAAAACTGACTTATGTACAATGAGTTTCGAGAAGTAGATGTGAAGTGTAGATATATGTCCAAAAAATGTATGACAAGTGTTTATAAGTAAAATATGTATTATATAATTGTGTATATGCCCGAATAAATGTACTATATGCAAGAAGTGTCCAAGAAGTTTGGGTACGAGTACGGGTATGGCTTCAGGTGAGAAGTACCTAGGAAACATAGATTCCAACAAATACATGAATTTATCTGTGTGTATTAAATTAGAAATAGACGAGATCATGAGAATATCTGGTTTCTTCATTTTGCTTTTTGTTGGAAGGATCTTCTTTTCCACTATTTCTCTTGCTAGTATGGGCTATGAATATATATAGCATGACTCACATAAACACAATAATTAAAATCTCAGGCCGTGACTTGAGCGCTTACTACTTGTACTGATTGTACTGAGCATTCTTCTATCTACCTGTACAATGGCCATAATTGGTAAAAAGATAGAACTTAATATTTAGTGTAAATGTTGAAAGCCTACCACCTGGAAGAATTAATAGTATGCTGGACAGCTGGGGCCTTCTCGTGTATGCTTCGCTTTAGGGTGGTGGCATGTTGGAGGCTACTCATGTTTGTATGCTTCAGTGTAGGGAGGTGTGCCGATTCTAGGCATGTAGCATTAGCAAAACAGTTTTCCTTCTTGAAATGTGTGTGAGATCCACACGATTTTGAGTGTTAGCTCTTTTTGAAGTGAATTAATCAAGAGTATTTTGGGGATGCATATTGTGGTTGATACCATATGATGATTTTGGTTTTTAGAATCTTTAGATTAAATGGGACAGTGGCTTTTGTTGCTATCTGCACGTTTGAATGTAGCTGGGAAGAGGAAATGGCGGAAGGAGGGCAGGGGCGGAAGAAAATGGGAAAAGCCAATGGCTGATACTTTGAGAGTGATTCTGAGCTCATTTTACCTGGGCTTAGGAGGGTTTCCCAAACTTTACAAGAGGGGTTTTGGTTTTTTATTGTTTTTTTGGGGTGGGGGGTGGGGCGTTCCAAACTCATCAACTGTCTGTTGAGGTGATTTTCCTGCAGTGTCTTTTGTTGGTATCTGCAAGTTGAACGTACCTGGAGAGGACATGAAGGAGGAGGGCAGGAGGAGGAAAATCGAAAAGCAATGCTGATACTTCGAAGCTGACATCCTTTAGTAAGTCTGCCTGCCCTGATGGCACAATTACAACATCCTATAGCCTGAGAGTCGAGACATATGCTCCTCCAACGCCCCACCTCCACCCCCAAACCCCCCCCACCACCAAAAAAAAAAGAAGGAAAGAAGAGAAGAAAGCATAGACCTTTTTGTTAGCCTGGTTCTTGGGACAGCTGTGCTTGTGAGATACATTATTGGTTAACTTGCTGAGTGCTCCATAGTTGTTATATAGAAGATGGCTGCTTATGTCCCTTTTGTGCTAAAACTGCAATCATAAGCTTAGGTCTCTCATAATTTATTTCATTCTACTTTCTTAATAAATATCTTTGTAAGTTTGCAATGTGAGGTAATCTGTGTAATAGTAATCTTTATTATTGTTGGTATTGTCTTCTCAAATTTTCAATTAATTTCTGTAGTTCAAATCTATTCTTCCTGATCGAAAGACCATGGTTGATATCTCATTGGCGGGTCCTTTGGCTGGTGCTGTACTCTCATTTTCAATGTTTTGTGTTGGCTTGGCACTCTCATCAAACCCAGCTGGCTTAGGAGATCTTGTGCAGGTTCCTTGCACGTTATTCCAGGGTTCATTACTTCTTGGACTCGTTAGCAGAGGAGTTCTTGGCTATACGTATGCTTTTCTTCCTTCATCTTCAATTCTTATTTCACGCATGGTCTACTTTTTTTCATGCCCAAAATCTATTTTTCTCCGTCAAAATCTGAAACATGCATGAACGCTTGCCGAAACCATCTCAACCCATATGAGCTTTACGTATTTCTTTTTATCTTTTATTGATCATCAAGGCAATCTTATTATAGACGTTGTGATGCTTCCACTTATATTTTCAAAACTTTTAAGCACTCTTAAGTCAGCCGTCAGTTCTCCCATCAAATTTAACCATATATTTCACCACCTAAAGATATGTGAATAAATATGGGGACACACAGGCGCAACAGGCTCAGGCTGAATCAGCAAGTGTTAAAATATAAATTGACAATGTCCAACCCCGTGCCAGATTAGAAAAAATAAAAGCTAAAGTAAACAGTCTGACTTCTAGTTTAGCAAGGTGCCAAAACTTTGCCACTTAACTGGTATAGAATATAGGCCTCTAGAATTAAGGAATGCAGTTTGGAAACATTGAAAGTAATACTGCACAGTCACTAGTTTTGATGATTCTTGGATTGTACTTGGTGAATCATAGCTTAGAACGACAAAGGATAATACAGCTGCTAGGGGTTCCTCACCTGTATTCTTTGATACCTTTCATCCCTTTATCTGCTAATAAGCTTTGGTGTACGCTTCCTTCCATCCAGGTGGTCTATCTATATGCTTTACTCGCCTGAAAAGGAAAGGATTCCCCCCCCCCGCTTCCTGTTGCGTGTGTGTTTTTTTGGTCTGTGGGTGTTTTTTCTGTTTCTTTTTTTTGTGTTGGGTGGGTGGGAGGGGGGGTGGGGGGGGGTTTGTTGCCTAACATTCTTTTGAACAAGTATCAACTTGATAATAGTCGGAAATAAGTGGAAGTGTGGAACCAGCAGAAATTAACCTTTTGCGATTCCCTTATAGATTCCAACCCCTACCCCAACTTTAAAATTCGTACAAGTTCAATCCTTGTGCTGGTAATACAACTCTTCCATTTAGTTACATGTCTATTCAGTTATGTTATGTTCTGAAATGTTTTTCTTCTCTGCAGTTGGTTGGCGAATTGTAATTAACGCTCAATTGATATCTGTGTGCAGAGCTATGCATGCTGCTAATGTTTCAATTCATCCACTTGTGATAGCAGGCTGGTGAGTTTCAGCATTTCGTTTTGTCTCTGTATCTGCTTATCTATATTGTTTTAAAAATGATCAATCTTCCCTTCTGCTCATGGAGGTGTGGGTTGACAACAACGGCCTTTAATATGCTTCCTGTTGGATGCCTTGATGGTGGACGGGCAATACAGGTATCTACTTTTGCCCGTACCAGATAAATAAAATAGGACAGTCTTAGATTTCCAGGCATGTGTTCTGTATGTCCAAGAACTCTTTATATTACCCACGAGGATTAATACAACCATTAATTATAAAGTGCATACTCATGTAATAAGGTACATCTGATATGTAACATCAAATGGGAATATGACTGTTCCTGATTTCTAGGCATGTGTTATGCATGTGCAAGAGCTTTTTATGTTACCGACAAGGATTAATATTACCTTTAATTGTGAAATGTATATCATTTAATCAAGTAAATAGATAATATCAAGTCTCTTGGAAAACTGAGTTTTCCGCTTCATATTGTTTTCAGTGTAATCCCAATCATTGCCTCATCTAGCTTCGCATATTTTAGTTTTATGTATCAAGAATGCGTAACAATTGATGGACACCTCAGAACTCAGACCTGATGAGATCTAATGACGATACCATCGCCATGTGCAATCAGTCAGACTAGTTGGAATTTTCTTTAGTCATACATGAGATGGTTGTCTACCCATAAGTGATGCTTAAAATTCATATTAACGATGTTTCATATTTTTCCTAGAAAATGACATGATATATATATATATATATATATATATTATATATATATATATATATATAGAGAGAGAGAGAGATGGAGAGAGAGATGAGAGAGAGAGAGAGAGAGAAATATGGAGAACCTTGGTACCAAGTTGCTTAAAGCAACTTGGTAGTGATGTGGCATAATCTTGTCCCTACATCACACCTCGAAGTTAGAGCCTCACACCACATTCATCAACTCCAATGTAGATGTTAGGGACAAGATTAGACCACATGACTACCAAGTTGTTTGGAGCAACTTGCGTTACCAAGTTTCTCCATTTCTCTCATATATATATATATAATATATATATATATATATATTATCCACATCGAACATTTTGACGGTTTGATAGCACATGCCCAAAACCTAGTATGTGCCTATGTGGATGGTAGCAGAAGAGATCTTAGGTAGTTGGATGCATTTGCAAAAATCTTTGATTGTATGAATTTAGATCATGTAAAGCAATCAATCATATTCATATATTGTTCTGAAGATGGATGGATTGCATGAACTCTCACTTCAAATATTTGGATGCATGTGTTACTTGGAGTACATGTATTTTTATGTTATGTAAATGTGCTGATTTGTGGGGGTGTTATCTCCATATGAAAACGTCCAATCAGTGCTTGAGTTCTTAATGTGCACTCTATGATAGTAGCGGTGTACAAATTTCTTGCATTATTATAATCAAAATGTTTATATACAATGACTCATGCATAAATTTTCTCTTGGGAGTATACTTAAATTGTAGATTGCTTGACAGCAGGCATATTTCTAATATCATCTAGAGCTCCGTTGCCTTTGTTTAGGAGTCAAGTGGAGTGGGAATAATAGGTAAGGGCATATATTTTTTAATGTTTTCGCTAGAAGTCCAGTTGTCTGTTAGAGACTTGGATCAATGGACTCTTAATCACGACTCACATTATATCATATACAGGTAAATTTCCACCTAAAAAGTTAATTATAAGAAGTAACATGGAACACTATATGAAATTATGAGCTGTTAAAGTGTATGGCTTACATTTAGTTCTAAAAAAATACGGCAATCATTGTGTGCTAGAAAGCCTGAGAATTTCATATTACATCTCTTTTCAGTCCCTTCCTCATGACAATAGTAAATTTGTATTCCCGCTGTTAAGTTTTTCTTCCCGTGATTAATAAATGCTTGCTCCTTCTCAATGGTAATAACTTTGTTTCCCACAGTTAAATTTTCTTTTTCTTTTCTTTTTGGGTGTTTTCAAGAGGGAATTCTGTGGTCGGGGAGGGAAGAGATAGAAGGGGTGGGGGGTTGCACAAATTTGACTTTACATGATGAATTAATACTTGAAAACAAAATTTGTACTTCCTTTCTCAACTGTGATCTTTATGTCCATCAGGGTGCTTACGGGAAAAATGCCTTGTTTGGTTTTGGCTTGACTACATACGCGATGCTGGGACTGGGAGTGGTATGCTTATCTTTCGTCCATTTAAGCCTCATATTCATAATTGACATCAGTATCTTAGCTTCTTCATTTGATTCATTCTTCTCCTTTCTGCTTCCTAACTCCAATAGATAAATAAAATAAAATAAAAAGTTGATGCTTATTCTAGTAAATATTTCACAGTTGTTGCTAAATTGGCAACGTTTATATTTAAGAGTTTGTTTGGTTAAAAGCTCCAACCATATCCGAACTCCAAATTACCCGTTTATTTGCATGTTGTTGCAACTCCAAAGAATGTTGGAAATACAAAATATGAATAAAGAAGTTAAACTACATTCAGATTGAGGAGTGTTCCGACAACAGAAGTTGGCTGCATGATGTTGCACGTACATTTGCGACTCGAACTTTTATCTCTTAATACACATTCAGTCTCGTTTCACATACATTAAATCCATCATTTCTTCTTGTGTTCAGCTGGGTGGACCACTATCACTTCCTTGGGGTCTGTATGTTCTCATATGTCAGGTATGATCCCCATAGTAATTTAGCGCGTAAAATCACTTTCGGTTCATCAAGTTCCTTTCTCGTCCTTTTCTCATTAAACTGCGCAAAATTGAACACAGAGGGCACCAGAGAAGCCATGCTTGAATGATGTATCCGAGGTTGGAACTTGGAGGAGAACAGCCCTAACAATAGCAGTTTTTCTAGTAATAATGATTCTCCTTCCATTGTGGGATGAGCTTGCAGAGGAGCTTGGTATAGGGCTAGTAACTTCACTCTGAAACAGATATCCCAGTGAAGCGAAGGGTAATTTTTCTAAGCCTATTTTTTTTGTAATAAATTTTGCCTTTTTGGAGTAAGCCGGTATATTTTACTTGTCAAATAGAAAAAGAAATTCATTTTTTTATTCGCCGACTGTTTAATTGTCAATGACGACTTTTTAGTTTTCAAGGCCTTGGATATCCATAGAAAGATAATTTGATCTTCTACAAACATCAATTTTTGCCAAGTGAGCTTTGTTGTTTCGAAGCGTGATGTTAATTTCATCAGAGATGAAAGGCAACCGTCTGAAAAGCGACTGATTACTACAAATGGAAGATGCAGCCAAAAGGAGCCCATTCAATTGAGTGATACGGAAAATTAAAAATTGATTATAAATCATTCTAGATATAAATAGACAGCATGACATTTTACTGATAACATAATTATTGTGGTTCTGTCTTATGAATTTCAATTATTAGCTTCTGGGGGAGTGCTGGTCCATCTTTAGATTGAAATGAAGAGCTAGACGAATAATTATTCAGGAATCTAGATCCTCTTCACTTTTAGTTTGTTTTCTTAAATATTAAAGTTAAGGACCTCAATTATTGGAATTCCGTTTTCTAACAAATTTGAAAGCCTTCAACAACAAATATCATTGGTTTATGTACTAAAACATCGAGGAGAATAGGAACTTGAGTTCAACATTTTCATCCCACCGAATATATTGTGACTGACACTAAAATTTGGCTTAGATAGTGTAAAAGTCGTGTAAATGCTATCTTTATGAAGTAAAATCTCTTTCTCCACCTACACATTAGTTTCTCTTGATTTACTAATCTATCATATCTTATTTTCTGATGGTATCTTATCCATTCACAGAACGAGTCTTCATAAATAGGCCAAAATCATTTGTTGATGCCCTTGATGTTTATCCTTCAAAGCTGATACCTGTATTTTATTATTATTATTATTATTATTATTATTATTATTTTGCATGTTGGACTTTTTTTTCTGGGGGGTTAGTCATCTAGAACTTAAAACTAGAACTGGGATAATTTGTGGGATAAATTTTTAAGGTGTTAGTCACATAGAACTAGGAAATGAGATATTTTTTTATAGTGTTAGTCAAGTAGAACTTTTGTAGAACTAAAACTGTATTATTTTTTTGGTACGTTAGTCAAGTAGAATTCTACTAGAATTAGAATTGAAATAATTGGTCATAATTATCCCACAAATTATACTACATATATATATAACCATAAGTTCTCCTCTCTCAAATTATCCCACACATTGGAAAGAATGCAATTGGGAAAAAAAGTGAAACGCCACCTCCCTCCCTATTGGTTAGTTTCTCCGTCTAGAAAATTTCTCTGCCATGAAGTCAATCATCCGTTCATTTTTCTGTCTTTACTTTGTTTTTGTGATGATTAGATCTTTTATTATTATCTTCAAGATGTATTACTTTATTGATAGCTTTTTGACGTTAAATTACTTTATTATTATTTGTTTGATCAAAGTTTTCTCTCCACAACAGTGGTTTAGGTTAAGAATATAGTGTTGGTGGGTTAGTGCTAAAGATATGCAAGAATATAGTGTTGGTGGGTTAGTGCTAAAGATATGCGGGTTATTTATGTTTTTTTTATAAGTTAGAAAGCAACTTTGCAATCACATTGATGATTAGATGTTGAATGGTTAATGGTGATATCTATTATTATTAAATCGGCTCAGTAAATTGATTGAGATATTTATAGTTCATCTGTCGATCATCTGTTTAGCGGCCATGGATGATTCCTGTATACATTTCATTTATTTGCTGATTTGGTTTCAGCGATCATGATGAGATTGGTCCAAAGGGTTAATGGCTGAAAAATGCTTATTTTTCTTTCTTTATGATGTTATGAGATTTGAACTTTGACATTTATGATCCTCCACTAGAAGCTCCACGAAATGTTGCTGATGCAGACGATGACTCCAATAAAGAAGACGAGTTACAGACTCAACGAGCAGCTGTAGGAGCTTGGAGAAATTCTATGACAAATGTCATGTGAGATGATAAAAGCCATGTGAGATGATGGAAGTCGAGTACTCTAGGGATTTAGATTTTTATTTATTTGTAAATTATTTTATTATTTGGGATGAATAGTGATGCTTTATTGCATTATATTTTATAATTATTACTAGAATTTGCTTATCAATATTATATTATTTTTAATATACAATTATTAACAATAGTAATTTATACCCGTCATTACCCCCATCAAATTATCCTACCAAATTATGCAACTTCATAATATTATCCATCATTATCCCACCAAATTATCCCACTTTAAGAATTGCCCATCATTGTTCCACTAAATTATCTCAGTGTCAAAAAATTACCCTACTTTACCAATTATCCCAGTTCTACTAAAAAAGTTCTAGGTAACTAACACCCCCTAGGATTGATGAGGGAACTTCTCCATGATCCTCTGGATTATGAGTACCAAACCCTCACACGCGGGTGCTCCCCAAGAGAGTGAAATCTGAAACCTTGAAATATTAACTTAGCTAGACTCTCTCGGCTATTTTGGCCTTTATTTATTAAGAAATATTTTCATAAAGTTTCCACGTTTTTGTTTTAAAAATCATTTCATTTAGTATATAAAGTGGCAGGGTCCCACTCTCTTTCTCTAAGGCTTAAGCATATATCAATTTTCTGAATGGTAACAGTAAGAAAATGTCTCCCAACAACCCTGTCTAAAAACAATTCATATCAATGATATATCTTTTATTGTTTTGATAATCTTCGGAGATGTCATTTGTGATGCCTTACATGTAATTAAGTGTCTGGGATAAAAAAATTTCAAAAAAAAAAATTAGATTTTACTTCACTTATGCTGGTTAAAGATTTGTGATTATTTTTGTTTTTCGTTTTAGATATTAAATGGATTGTGCAAGATGTCAGTCTTATTCGCGATTTTACATAGTTTTACTATCTTTTTAAATGTAAAATGACCTAGTTTCTTATATCCACGTGTTCCTATTTTAATTTAGAAAGTATCATAAACTTTCATGAGTAGTAGTGGTTGATTATGATAACACCTTGCACGGTCTTTGGGGGTGGTAGTTAATTAGGACATTTTCATGCAAATTAGGAAATGCGAATATAAAACATTTAGTGGTTGATTATGATAGCCCCTCTGTGAAGTCACTGCTTTGAATTTACTATCCATCTAATTTTATTTTTGCACTGAGTGGAATTCTTTTTCACACTGTCATTTTTAAAGAAATAGAAAATTGTTTTTTTTACAAATAGAACCCCAGAATGTGTAAAAAAATTAATTTTCATTCAGAAAGTGTAGTTGCAAAAATAAAACTACATGGGGTCTATCCCCAATTAGCCGCATCTTTAACGGTCTTTTTTTTTTCATTTCCTAAGTGATGGAATGAACATCGAGAAAGTATTCAGTAAAGATGATCTATGATATTTAATGTACATTAAATAGATGTCAATTATTAGATCCATATACGAATTCCTATATCTAACAATCTAATGTTTGACATCTATTTGATACGCATTTAATACCATAAATCCGGAATATTTTGATACTTTGCCATGAACATCTCTTTTAATTATGTCTCATACCTATTCATTGATTGACTACGATAATTAACCATTTTTGTGGAGAGAACAAATTACTCCGGTGGATCACGCGAGCATGATATTCACTTGAAAACAACAGAAAGCAATGACATGGCCTCAATAATTGGCACATGATCTCAACCAGTAGAGGTGAGCATAGTTCGGTTCAAATCGAACAAACCGATCGAATTGACCGAAATTTAACAGTTCGGTTTGGTTTTTATTAGAGTTCGGTTCGGATCAGGTTAAAGTTTTTTTTAACTCGAATCGACCGAATCGACCGAATTGTATTACCCATTCTAATTACTATTTGTATCAGCTTAAACAGGGCCGTACCTAGGAATTTTGAGGCCCAAGGCGAAATATTAGATGAGGCCCAAATGATACAACTTATAATAGATTTTATCTCATTCTTCTTACCTTTTGAGCTGCAAAATTACTAATTAAAGTTTTATATTCAATATTTTCTAACATATTATTTTCGATAGATAATATTGCTAAATCATTCAATTTATCTTGTTAACATGGTCGATCTTAAATAAGATTTTAGTAATTTTAATTTTGAAAAATTTCTTTCAGCGGAAGCAACTGCTACGGGTATAGTCAATAATACACTATAAGCAATACAAGTATTTAGAAAAGAATCTAACCATTTTATATAATTCAACACTTCAATTAGACTATTAATCTCTACTTTTAAAATTTGAATAGAAGCAATTCAGGTTATAAATTTGAACTAGAAACAACTCAGGTTATAAATTTGAATAGAAACAACTAAATATGATCAAATAAACTAAACTATACACTCTACTTCCGAAAACATATTTGCATGAACCAATGATCATAATCTAGACCCTAAACTACCTAAACCTCAAACCTTCAAGTTAATCAACATTATTTTCTCCGCATCATAACTAGACACTGAAATTTACATTTTCCAAACAATACAAAACATCATAAAACCAACGACGCAGATATGCATTAATATTACTTCCAATAACCCATTTGGAACCCATTTGCAACAATTCATTATGATAATATAGACCACCCAGCTAAACCCAACACTCAAATCACCTCTAAATTATCAATACCCCTTTCCTCACCCCAAAACAAGAACGCATAACCAACCCTAACATCTGTGAATCCACAATAAACACAAAGATTCGATCTTTTACTAAAACAGATAAAAAAAAAACAACGCAAAATAAATGAAGGAAGTCGTAAAACAAACCAGTAAGCGTGCTCGCAATCTTTCACAAGGGTCTACGAGGACTATAACTACAAGTTGTGGGTGAGTCATGGGTGGGCCTTACCCAAGCTGAGGCTCAAGGCAAATGTCTTAATTGCGGCCTTAAGCTAGGGCCGACACTGAGCTTAAACCTAACCAATTATAGTTCATATATAGTTACTCCGTTGCAGCTTGATATCTTTTTCTCTCACGCGACCTAATAGCGATAAAATACCCCAACAATAGCGTCCTCTCCAATTCTAGGGTTTTTCATTATCTCTAGTTCTCTATACATCTCTATTACATATTCGCTTCTTCTACTTTAGACCAATCCACTTTGGAGGTAAGAAACTTAAATCATAATGTTTATTCTAACATTTTTCTAAATTTTTTACTCGATTGATACATTTTTGGATCAGACTTTTCTTTAGATCAGACTTATAATTTTATAGAAATTATACCCAATATCCAAGTTATTACATATTTTTTATTTACTTTATCTATAAAATTGAGATAACTTTAATTCTTTATGTAAGTTTTCTCTAAAAAAATTTATGTAATCTTTGGTAGGAATTAGATTTTGATTTCTACATCTAATATTCAGCAGCATTTAATAGTTTATGAATTTTAATAAATTGAAGTGTAAGAGACTTATTTCTTCGTCAACAGATTAGATGTGAAAATTGAATTTGGACATAACATTTGTACCGAAGTAAAAACCGAACAAACCGACCCGAACTGAACCGAACCGATCTGAATCAGTTCGCTTCGTTTTTTAATGATAGGCACTTCAGTTCGGTTTGACCAAAAACCGAACCAATCAACCGATTAGCCCTATCAGCTAGCTAAGGAGCTATAATTTATTAATCATTTTTGTTAACCATGCAAATTACGTTCAAGTTTCAGCGCTGAACTAACTTTTAACATCACTTCTCTCTCTTACTATTTTTTATATTTCTTTTTCTCTTTTGTATCTATTCCTTTATACAAATAGGAGGATCAAAGATTCATTGTTCATGCTACAGTAAATGCTACAACAACATTTACTGTAGTTAATAATTAATTAAAAATATTATTGTAGCACACGGGTATACCGTAGCATTTAAAAGGTACTGTAGCAGAACGGGATATTGTAGCACTTTCAAAAATTCAAACCATGCCATATTAAAAAGCGGGATTACTGTAGCAAAAAAAATACCATGCTTTGCACGGACCGCAAACTAGTTCAATTGAATGGTAAAAGATGGTAATTCTTCCATTTTATCTTGAAATTTATGGCTATGTAACAGAATCTATTTCGTTATTCTAATGAGGGTTAATTGCACATAGACCCTGTGCAGTATCGTTGTTTTGAACTTAATATTCCTATAGTTTAATATTCCATATGGATTTTTTGGGTTAAATTTTCTCCGACTATATATATTATTCTCAAATTAATTTCCACAAAAGATATTATATATGCCAAATTTTTACTCAGGGTAAAAGAGTCAAAAAATGGTCACAGACGGGTCTATTTGCAACAATGAAACCACATGGATAGTAAGAGCATCTGCAACATTACTTCAAAAAGTCATTTTGATGTCAAAAGAACACCAAAACTGTCTCTAACCTAGCGCCAAAACCTACACTCATCTTGGGGCGCTGCTACAATGTTGCGCCAGGAATGACGCAACACTGTAGATATGAAGTTTGTTTTTTCCCAGTTTGTCCTTAAAATTGGTTATAACAAATCAAATATTCCAACCATATCTCATTTCATCCATCATATTTCCTATTTGGTGTAAAATTTGGTATAATGGGTTGGAGATGACTCTAATAGCCTTTCTGTTGATTGGGCCTTTTTGTACCCTGATCAGAATTCTAATCTTTCTTCTCTGGAGGCATCTTTTTCTGAAGAGGTAGTTAAACATGCTGTTTTTAGCATGAATCCAAACAAGGCACCTGGTCCAGATGGTTTTTCCCTACTTTTCTATCAATCTTTTTGGGACTTAATTAAATCAGATTTGGTTGCTCTTATTAACTTTTTTGGGGATAATCCTTCATCTCTTCATAGAGTGAATAGAGTCCTCATAACTCTCATCCCAAAATCTAAAGACAGTCCCACTGTTAAAGATTTTAGGCCTATCAGTTTGATCAATTACATTTTCAAAATCTTTACTAAAACTCTAGCAATCAGATTGGCACCTTTTATGCAAGATTTGATTGCTCCCTCTCAGTCAGCTTTTCAAAAAGACAGATCGACTCTTGACTCTATTCTAATTGCTAATGAGATGATACACTTCTGCTCTAAGAGAAAAAAGGAAGTTGCTATGGTTAAAATTGACTTTGCAAAGGCTTTTGATTCAATAAGCTGGAATTTTCTTATCAATTTGCTTAAAGCTAGAGGTTTTGGGGAAAAGTGGTGCTCTTGGATTTACTACATTGTCTCAACTTCAAATTGTTCAGTGCTTGTTAATGGTTCTCCCTCAAAATCTTTTACATGCAAAAGAGGTCTTAAACAAGGTGACCCTCTCTCACCCTTGCTTTTCAACTTATCAGTAGATGTCTTGAGTAGAATGATTATGTATAACGTAGATGAAGGATTGCTTTCCAGTCTACAAATCAAAGAACCCCTCAACCATATTAGGAGCTTGCAATTTGCTGATGATACATTACTCTTTGTCAGAAGCACCTTTGAAGACATTAGCACTTTGAAGGCAATTTTATACATTTTGAAGACATTTCAGGTTTGGGCATCAATTATTCAAAATTAGCCCTCTTATATTTTGGTAATATTCAAAATAGAGGCTTATCTTTATCATCAGCCCTCAACTGCAAATTTGATAGTCTTCCTATCAAATATCTAGGTCTTCCTTTGAGAAGAGGTAAACTATCAAAATCAGACTGGCAACCCTTTTTTAGAACCAAGGGGTATAAAACCTACTATAATAAGGTATAGAAATTTTCTTGGACTTAACTAAAAAGAGCTCAAATAGAGTTAACATTCAACTGTTTCTTTATGTCTTTTTACAAATTACCAGGATGGTTGATCAAAGAAGTGGACAAAATCAGAAGGAACTTCCTTTGGTCAGGTAAATCAGTTTCTAAACCTTTCAAATGCCTGGTCAATTGGAAGAGGGTTTGCATGAATAAATTAGAAGGGGGTTTGGGAGTGAAAGATCTCAAAACTTTTAATATCTCTCTTCTTTCGAAATGGCTATGGAAATGTCTTGATAGAGATTCTTATATTGGTGCATTCCTTAACCATCTATATGTCAGAAAAGGTTCTTCCTTGCAATCCGCTACTTCTAATGCTTCTAACTCTCTGGTGTGGAATGATATCATTTCAAATAAAGATGTGTTCATACAACTTCTATCATGGTCTCTTGGTTCTGGAGAAAAAAATAGATTTTGGGAGGATAAATGGATTGGTAAGAATTCTCTTTCCAGTTTATATCCATCCTTATACTTTTTAGCCTGGTCCAACAATGTCTCTATTCGTAGTCAAGGAAATCTTCACAACAACACTTGGCATTGGCACCCTCTCTTGAAGCGTAGCATTACAACAGTACCACATACTATCAAACTGGATTTTATGAATTGTATTGGTATACATAAAATTTCAAATCAGGTGGATATCCCAATATGGTCCTTAACATCAAATGGTCTCTTCTCTGTCAAATCCCTTTATGATTTTTTAATTTCCAGAGGAATTAAATCATCCACCTACAATATTGTTTGGAATCCTCTCTTACCAAGCAAGATTCAACTCTTCACATGGCTTTTATCTATGAATTGTCTCCATACTAAAGACAATCTCCTAAAAAAAGGTTGGCAAGGTGATCCTTTGTGCATTTTTTGTAAATCAAATCCTGAATCTGCAGAGCACATATTCTTTTCGTGCAATATTGCATCTACTGTTTGGAAGCACTTCAGTGATTACCATTTGCCTTTTACATGGCCATACTCTCTAGAGGATTTTATGCTATCTATTGCATCTCTGGAAAAAAAGGAGGGAATTTTATGGAAATGTATTTTTCCTACAGTATGCTGGTTTATATGGTCTTCAAGGAACAAATTTGTATTTGAAGAAGTTTCATTCTCTGTTGCAAATATCATTAATTCTACCATCTTTTCTTTATATGAATGGTCAGGAGCAGGAAGAAGAAAGGATGATCTGTTTTTGGCTAGAGCCTTAGAAGAAAGACCTATACCACGGCAAGGAGATTAATATCTAAATTTCTGAAGGAGGAGGATGGCGCTGAAGCATGCAGCGGTGTTATATCAGCTTCTTATCTAGACATATCACTATCTTTTTAGTAGCTTCTGATGTCGTTGTGTATATATCAGCTTTTGATTTTATTTTGTTACATTAGTTTATAGAAAGCTTAATTTCTCTTGATTAAATGTATGGCTGGCTTTGGTTCTTACTTATATCCATGTCAACGGTGAATGACGGCAAGGCCCTCTCTTCATCTTCATGGATGTTTGTAAGAAGAAGGTCCTACATCCCTAACAAGAGAAATTATTTTTTCTATCTACTAATCTCTATGGATACAATTCGTATCTTGTTTTTTGTAAACATACTTTTGGTTTTAATGAACAGGGTTTAACCCTTGTTTTTTAGTCAAAAAAAAATAATTTGGTGTAAAAACTACTCCAACTTGGTGTAAAAACTACATCATTTTGAGTTTTTGGGTTGGATATTCTCTAAGCACATAAAAAAAATGTTACGGGCGAATGTGCAACTAACCCTTCTAATATTATATTTCGGACTAGCGAGGCATGTTCCGAGCAGAAATAGCTACATCCAATTATCCAAAGAGTCAGTTATCCATCCTTTAACATTTTAAAATCATTCCCAAAATAAAATCCTTTTCACGGTGCTCCCTGTTAATGAATCAATTAGCCATCTCCTTATAGCATAAAAATGGATGAGTTTAAAGTTGTTGATTAAGGAATTAGGGATTTAATTATTAAGGCTTGATGTATACATAGCTGCCTAGTGCCTAACTGAATTCTTCTTAAAGTCTCCAATGACGAGAGCCGTGTTTAATGCAAGAAATGCAAGTTGAGAATGTAGCTGTCCCTACAATAAATGCACTCGTCATATTCAGTTCGATAGGATAAGGATCTGAGAAGTGAGCGTTACTGTCCAAGATAAATTATTTAATTTCATCGCTTTTTTATTTGCGGACGGTTTGTACAAGAGCTTTGCTATAGGGACCCAAAATATGAGACCAATAGAAGAGACATGTGAGGTGTCCCCCTCCTATTGCATAATGAACTAACCATCATTAATGATGACCAACTCATTATGCAATAAGAGGGGGACACCTCACATATCTTCCCCGTTGGTCCTATATTTTGGGTCCTTAGGGAATTTTTCTTTGTACAATATAATTGTACAATATAATAATAAGTGAAGTATAACCGGTTCTCACCCGTGCAATGCAGGAGATTAAATATTAGCTTTTTCATATGTATGTTAGAACTTTGCGAAAGAAAGAAGAGAAAAATAAGATTTTTTTTGGAAGAAAAATATAAAAAATCAATGATTTACAGAATTTTTTTTTTGAAGAAAAACAGGGCCAGAAGCCATGTTCATGTATATATATATGTAAAAAGGATAGTAAGAAGTTACATATACAAAATTGTGGAAGGTGAAGGAAGGAGAGACCAATGGAAGATGTAAACTACCGGGAGAGGGCCTTGCCGTAACCGATAAGGAGACATCTTCAATGTTCTCACCCACTTACCAAAAGCATAACAACGACAAAAAGAAAAACAAAAAAAAAACAGCTATAAGTACATACTCAGGGGAAAGAAAAACAGGCAACAAAAGAGGGTTTGATACAAAAACAAAAGGAGCCCTGAGGGAGGCTTACGGCTTGCAAGCTGAAGGGAGGATCTACTGAGGAAATGATATATCATGGGAGCCTGTTGCTGTCTTCACTTGATTCCAGAATCTCTGGGAGGCCCGAGGATTGGAGGATATTCTTCAGTTTGATGGCCTTCTTGGTAGCAGATGCACCTGTCCAGAAAATAAGAAAGTTTACCGATTTGTTGATGATTTGCTGAGGGGAGCTGATCAAGTTGGAGAAGGTACAATCATTCCTAGCTTGCCAAATGACCCAACAGATGGTAGGGAAGCATATGCTCCAGAGGTGATGAGCTGAAGATTGGATGGATGAGTCATGGCAGATGGCTAAGCATTGGCTGATGTTGGTTGGGAGAGGGCCTATATTGATCCTAGATAGCATTGGAGCCCAAATCTGATTAGCAAAAATACATTCAAGGAATAAATGCTCTTGAGATTCTTGGGAGTTGCAGAAGGAGCAAGATGAGTCCCCTAGCCATCCTTGGTTAGCTAATCTGTCCCTGGTCTTAAGTCTGGATAAGCTCAAGAGCCAGTAGAAGATTTGCAATTTACTTGGAAGAAAATTGTTCCAAATGATAGTATGGAATTGGTGGCGCAATCCTCCGTCTACAAGAATAGAGTATAGAGACTTGACAGAAAAAATGTTTGAGGGGGATATTGACCAAGATGGCTTGTCCTCTGCAGCGGAGGGCTGCAGATTGCAGGAAGCCAGAAATAGCAGAAGATTCTGCACCTGATTGCTATCACCTTCATTAGTAGGGCGCCTAATGATGGGTTTCCAAATCCATGTATCCCCCTGAATTCTACCTTGGGAACATGAGGGGACTAGCTTGGAGAAGGCTAGGAAGTATGGCAAGGGAATTAGGACCCGTCCATTTGTCTTCCCAGAAGAGGATCTTAGAACAATTACCAAGAGACCAATTGACGAAGCCAGAGTAGAATTTATAGCAAGATTGGACATCTCTCCAAAATTTGGAATAATGTACAGGAGTTGGTTTATGGATATTGGATGGATATATAGATTGGAGAACTCTACCAATATGATTGTTGATGTCATAGAATTTCCAAATCCATTTGGAGAGGAGGAAAATATTGAAGAGATGAAGGTTGAGGACTCCCAGCCCTCCATAATGTTTAGGAGAGAAAACAATCTCCCATCTGACAGGATGATTGCTAGAGAAATGCTCAGCAGCTCCTCCCCAAAGAAAGTTGCGCCTAATTTTGTCAATTTTATTAATGAGCCATGAGGGAAGCTTGAAGAAGGACATGTAGTAAAGAGGAATGGAGGAGAGGACTGATTTAAGAAGCACCAGTCTACCACCAATCGACAGTTGTTTGCTTTTCCAAAGGGAGAGTTTACGGTTGAGAGAGTCTAGAAGAGGTTGCCAGTCGGCTCTAGATAAAGAGCATCTTTTCAAAGAGAGACCGAGGTATTTGAAAGGTGAGGATGAAAAGGAGCAGTCAAGGGTGTTGGCCAAAAGAGACCCCTTAGAAGCAGATTTGCCACTATAGAAGATGTTGGATTTAGAGAAGTTGATGGCCATACCAGAGACATCTTCGAAAAGATAAAGGATAGACTTGAGGTTGGTGATGTTAGAGGAGCTAGCTTTACAGAATATGAGAGTATCGTCTGCAAATTGTAATGATTTGATGTCATTGAGCATGCCCTTGAGATGGAGCTCAGAAAGGTCTCCATGGTTGCAGCTATTGTGAAGCATTCTACAAAGGACATCGACAACAAGGAGGAAAAGCATAGGAGACAGAGGATCTCCTTGCGTAAGGCCTCTATGACAAAAGAAGGGGTTGGTAGGAGTGCCATTAACTAGCACTGAAGACGAGGAAGATAACAGAATGGATTTTATCCATGATATCCATCTGCTGCCGAAACCCCTAGCCTTGAGGAGAGAGAAAAGAAAGTCCCAGCTGACACAGTCGAAAGCCTTGCAAAAGTCAATTTTAATGATACATACTTCTAATTTCTTGGAGAAGCACTGGTGAATCATCTCATGACCCAGAACAATGGAGTCCATGGTGGATTTATCCTTCTGGAAGGCAGATTGGGAGGGATGAACCAGGGATGACAGGAAATGGCTTAACCTGTTGGCTAGAACCTTGGTGAAAGTTTTAAAAATGCCATTGATAAGACTGATGAGTCTGAAAGCTGAGGGATGATCAGGAGAGAGAGAGTTTTAGGGATGAGGGATATAAAAGAGTGGTTGATAAGGTGGAGGTTGGAGGGGTCAAGGTATATATGGGAGAAAAAGGAGATGATGTCTGGCTGGAGGACATCCCAAAAGGACTGGTAAAAAGAAAAGAGGGAAGCCATCTGGCCCAGGAGCTTTGTCTGGGTGAAGATCAAAAACAGCTGTCTTGATCTCTTGAACTGAGAAGGGTATGTCCGGAGAGGAGGGGTCAGAGCTAGGATGAGGGTAGAGGTGATCCCAGTCTAACTGAAAAGAGGAGGAGGATAGGGATTTAAAATGATTGGAAAAATGATGGAAGAAAGCCATTTGTTTATCATGTTCTGAGAAGAGAGTAGAGTTGTTGATAGAGAGGAGTGGAATAAAATTTTTTCTTCTGTGGTGAGATGCTATTTTGTGGAAAAAAAAGAGTTGGAGTCTCCTTCACGAAGCCATTGAAGCCTAGACCTTTGCTTCCAATATCTTTCCTCTTGATTGGCCAATGAGGAGAGGGATGCTATGAGGGAAGTCCTGAGGGTGATTTCTGATGGAACCAGGGGTCTGGATTCTTCAGTGGCTTTGAGGGACTGGATGGCAAGAAGAGTGTTAGATTTGTTCTTGCTGATAGATCCGAAGGTGTGTTTTTTTCCATCTTTTGAGCCTACGTTTGAGAATTTTGAGCTTGTTGTGGAGAACTTGAATAGGGTCACCCTTACATTTTAGATTAAGCTAAGTGGAGGAGATAAATGTGGAAAAGAATGGGTGTGCCAACCAGGCTTTTTCCATTCTGAAAGGGGGCTTAGGTTGGGGGCTAACGGAATCCAGGATCAGAAATTCATGGTCTGAACAAGATGAAGGGTGATAGTATTGAACCAAAGAAGGGAATTGTGATTCGAAGTCTGACGAAACCAGGAATCTATCTAGCCTTGCTAGGATTGGAGGGGTCCTACCATTGGACCAAGTGAAGAATTTTCCATTAAGAGGAAGGTTGATGAGTTGGAGGGAGTTGATGAGGAGTTGAAAATTGGCAATATCCGAAGGAGAGGCAGACCTTCCACTTCTTTCCTGAGAGGAAACAGTATCATTAAAGTCACCAAAGATAGACCAATGGAGAGTGAACATGGATTTAATTTTGCGGAGCTCCCAAAAACAGACTGCTTTATCTGATTTATCTGTGGGGGTGTAGACTGAAGACACTAGAAATTTCCAGTTGAGAGATCTATGGAATAAAACCGCTAAAACTGAAAAAAATACCTATATATGACTCAATACAATCAAAGAGGGAATCATTCCATCCCAGGAGGACTCCCCCTGGAATCAGAAGCTTCGAGGGAAAGCCAATAAGAAATCCTAGGCCTACCTAGATTGTTAAGGACCACTTGTTTGCGCGAATTGAGTTTAGATTCTTGGATACCTATGATGTCAACAGAAGCAAAGGAGATAATATCTCTAACTAATCTTCTCTTGATGGGGTCATTAAGGCCCCTGACGTTCCATGAACCAATCTTCATGGGATAAAAGGACAACACTATAGGGGAAGGAGAGGGGTGGAACATGCTAAAGGGCCAGGCCTGCACGCTCCACTTCTAGCTGCTTTATGTTCATAATACCATATGAGGGAATGGGATCTTTAGCTCCACAGTTCGAGAGAACTGAAGCTAACTTGGAGTCTACAGTGCGGTTAAGAGGAAGGGATACAGAGCAGTCAGAGGATGACTTACTGAGCTTTGTGCCTGAAGACCGAGACCTCGAAGCTGAGAGATGGTGAAGGAAAGCTTTGTGAGCCAGAGCCCTGCGCACTTTAGCCTTGCCCGTCACCCGCTTCTTGCGCCCTGCTTCCACATGCTTAAATCCTAGAGGGATGGATACGGATTTGCTGCCTGTTAGGGGGGAGGGGGAGCCGCTGGAGGAGATGGCAGCAGGGATGGGAGGAGGGACTGCCGTGCCAGGGATAGCTGAGCTGCCTATCCCTTGAGCTTGAAGAAAATGCTGCCAAAGATCTCTCTCAACAGTCATTTGGTGCTCCTCCCAAGTCACTTCGATCAGCTCGGGGACTGAATCCGCACCGAAAGATTATTGTACCCGAGGGCCCAAATTAATGCGATTAGACTCAATGCAATGGCCTGCTCTTGGGGCTGCCGCCAAATTTGAATTTTGAGGTGAAAGGACAGATTTTCCCATGA
>NC_033800.1:137116502-137141798 GCF_001876935.1 Asparagus officinalis | reverse complement strand
GAACCGGAGGAACTTGGTTGACATCGTCATCTTGGGGGGATCCTCTGTCGACCCAACCTGACTCCGTGGACGGCTCCCCTTCCCATTTAGCTTAGTGCTCTTGAACTTCCGGCTTCTCGAATGCCCTTTCGGAAATAAGATGACCGATGACTTGAGTAACTATGAAGCCTTCCATAAGGCTCCCGTCTTTCGGAGATACATACCTGAATTTAATCTTCTTAGGGATGTCAGAAAGGTCTTTGACCTTGATGAGAACTATACAATCCTTGAAATGCCTCCTGAAAGCAACATCTTTCGAACACATAACACATTCCCCTACATCTTTGAGTAGGGTGAGAAGAAACTCCCATTGCCAAAGGTGGAACGGCAGCTTGTAGATGCGCACCCAGGTGAGGAAAGGCTTAGGGAGGGTGGAGAGGCTGAGGTCTTCTCGCCAACGGAGGAATCTCCCTTTGAAATTACCCATGTCGATGATTTTTAGGTCAATTGCTTGGTCCAGAATGTCCTGGGAGAGGAATTGCACCATAAAGCTAGTACCCGCGGCTCGCTTGATGGGGAGGGACCAATCTCTAATGCTGAATCTGAAGGAAAGCATCTCCCTGAGCTCGGCAATGGTCGGGGATCCTTGCGCTAGGTAAAAGATGGCATAAGAGGATAAGTCCTGGATGATATCTGAGGTCTCCGCTGGAATAGGGAGGACTGGGGCAGCTGCAGTGGACCTGGAGGCGAGAGGGCAATCCCTAGAAATGTGGCCTTTCCCGTGACAGATAAAACACACAAAGCCGCCATGAGGACAATCGCGAGCCATGTGGGATCTGTTATGACAGAAGGAGCACCTGGGTGGGTTGGAAGGGGTAGGAGGAAGGTGTGGTTTGCTGTGGGTATAGGGTTTCTTGCGGTAAGACACTGTTGTCCAACCTGGCTCTGAAGGAAGAGGATAAGATCGAGGGAGAGGGAGGAGACCCTTGGAGGGGTTGGGATGGCGATGATGGGACTGGCGATTTTTCGTGAATAGGAAGGCGAAGGGTCTCGGGAAGTTGAATGGTTTGGTCGAACAGCTTCTATCGGGAATATGCGGATGGGCAGCATGGCGGGCAGCTTGGGCAGGGGGCGGCTGATAGATGCAGAGGGGGGTTTGGCTGATGGAAGGGAAAATTGGAAGGCTTCTAGGTGACGGGAAGGCACCTCCGCTCTCCTCTCCTCTCTCCTCTCTCCTCTCTCCTCTCCTCTCCTCTCCTCTCTCCATTCAAAATTTTGAGTTACTTGTTTAAGAATTAGTGATGACTCCGGCCTCCTCTAATTTGCTTGAATTGTTAATAGTAGAAGATGATTTACAGAAATTGGAAAACGAAGAATAAAGATTTTCAAATGTGGATGGAGAGGATTGATTATTTAAGTCTTTAATAAAGATGAAACTGTGAGAAAAGGGACTAGTAGTTATTAACTATTAGACACTTAGTTAGAAGTTTGCCCAGTGGCAAATATATGCAACCAAAATTTTATTTTGTTATACTATAGTATATATTGATTGATATTAGATCCAACGGTTCCTATCCCCGAATCAAAAGGTTTAGTTTGTCGTCACCCTTCATTAAGTTTTGGTCCACATTGGTTGAATTTTGGATCAGAGGGGAGATGAAGCAAAACAAAACCAGTTTAAGTCTAAAAATTGTCCAAAATTTTTAATTCAGTTTACCTCTTTGTCCTTTTTTTTTTGCTGAACTAGTTTAACCGTTGGACCAACTTTTTCTCTCCAAACTGGTTTTAAGGAGAGTTGTCGGCAAGGGAAACTTGTTCAATCTTAACAAATCGTAAACAGAGATCCGGAACTAGTTCGGTTTAAAAAACAACCCTTCATTGGACAACTTTCTATTGAAGTTCAATATAATTAAACTGAAATTAGAGCTTGTTTGTCAACTTACCCACAGAGGAGTCTATTCGGGCCCCAAGGCCCGAACCTGGCCGGGCCGACGCCCGACCTGGATCGGGAAAAGCTTGGGTTTCTGGGCCTGACCGAGCTCTAGGCCCAAGTTCAGGTAACCTCGGCCGCACCCACACCGGACTCGGCCCAGCTCGACTAGGAAAATGGCTGTGCCGGGTACCTGGGTCTAGGTCTGGCTGGTATCAGGGCCCGGCTCCGACGATAAAAAATGGACCGGGCCGGTGCAGCCTGGCCCAGGGATTAATAATCAATTTTTGACCGTCAGGCCGAGCAACCTGGACCCGACCCGATCTGATAATCATATTTTATTATAATTTTATACCCTCGTTATCTATTTTATATGAATAAATATACCACTAATAATTATTTTTATCTTTTAATTGCAGGTTAATGAAGAATAAATCTCAAACTCTCATCTCTCAACAAAAACCCATTGATTAAATGAAAAAATGAAGCAAAGAAGCACATTGGAAAATCAATTTCCAAATTATCCAAAAACCCAGAATGAAGTCGTGTAGCCTGTAGAAACCGGAGAAAATCAAAAATCCAATATGAAAAGAAATCATATTCAAAATGGTTGGCCATAAAGAAACGACGATATCTCCTAATCCGGAAGGCGGAATTTAACATATAATATATGAAAATCGCCTATCTCGACGAGATGAAGCTATCCGTGAAATCAGAATTTGGAAATAGTGGGCATCGATGTCGGCATCGATGTGGGCATCGATGTTGGCATCGATACCTGCATCGATGCCTGCATCGATACCAGATTACTTTGTTGGATGATGAAGATGGAGATGAAGAATTATTTAGAGGTTTGCATTTTCTTTCCTTTTTCTCTTTTATTTCCTTTTTATTGCTTATTAGTGTAGATTTATTTCTATGCTTGTAGTTTAGATTTTATTTTCTTGTTAAATAGCCAAGAGGCTAGAACCCTCTTGCCTTAGATTTATTTCATGCTTATAGAGTAGATTTATTTTCTTGCATTTAATTCTTGCAATTTTATTTTGTAGTTTAGATTTTGCAATTTATTTTGTAGTTAGATTTTAATTTCTTATACTATTCACCTTGAGGCTAGAACCCTCTTGGGTTTAGTTTTTCTTTTTGTTTATTTTTATTTTGTTTGATTCGCCTTTAGGCTAGAACCCTCTAGGGAATCACCCTTTTCTAAGAAATGGGTTCAATTTTAGATTATCCATATCTATAATTGAATCCACCATCTTTAATTTCTTGAATTTTCTTTTATTCTAGAATTTCGTTCTTCATTCTTGATTTTTTATTTGTTTCTTGATTTTATTCATTTTTTCCTTATTGCCTTATTGATCACACTCATTCTTTGTCACATCCACTCTCACTTAAATTTTGCGTCGTTTCACACACTATCACTTTCACTCTCATTATCTCTCCACAATCACATTTACTCATCACTCCTACTTGTCACGCACACAAAATAAGAACCGATTTCATATTTTCTCCTACAAAACACCTTCCTCGTGGGATCGATATCTTAAATACTATAACTTGACACGGTTGTGTACTTGCAACTTTTTTGGTACATTTTTATGCCGCTCCAAGTTTTTGGCGTCGTTGCCGGGGAAGGTGCTTAAGTAGGTTTTAATTATTTTGGTTCTTTAATTTGTGTGTTTTTTGTGAAGGAAACGCTTGGAGCTTGAAGATCGCAGATTGGAGAGCTAGGATTTGAAGATTTGCTTTCAGGTAAGTCCTCTTTCTAGTTTTTAATTCCACCCTTTAGCTACTTCTTCACAATTAGAGACAATTAGGACTTAAAAAAGAAGAAGAGATTTTATTTTTTGTTGACCATAATAAAATTCATCCTCCACTTTGACATTTACTAACAAGATAATAAATTCAAACAAATCCCCCCTTCTCATTTGTTTGATTGTTAACCCTAAAAAAAAGATTTTTTTCCCCATCCTTTTTAGTTGCTTTTAATTCATAGGGTTGCATTTCATATAGTGTAGGAATTTACCAAGTGATTCTTTTAATTCATAGGGTTGCATTTCATATAGTGTAGGAATTTACCAAGTGATTTGAGCATCTTGATTTGACACACACTTAAAAATATTT
Organism: Asparagus officinalis; assembly: GCF_001876935.1. Taxonomy (NCBI): domain Eukaryota; kingdom Viridiplantae; phylum Streptophyta; class Magnoliopsida; order Asparagales; family Asparagaceae; genus Asparagus; species Asparagus officinalis. The sequence goes on along the minus strand of NC_033800.1, from coordinate 137,137,765 downwards.
TAAGGGCAAAACCACATAATCAAGATAAGGTGAGGGATTTCATCACCCTTTCCTTAGCCCAAAAATCACTAATTCCTCACTACACCACCCAAACCTAATAAAACTCATTAGACGTTGGCCCCTAAGGATTCGAGCTCAATAAGGAACAAGAAATCCTTAAGTGAACCGGTTTAAGTTTTCTCAGATTAGTTGGTGTCTAAGGCAAGGTTTAGGGGTTGCGTAAAGCGCTCCGCAAGGAAAGAGGTACTTAATTGATCTTTGATCACCCTCTAGTACTATCCTTACCTGGCTAACTACCTGGGTAAAACTTTGATCTTTTCACTGTAGGAGTTTTTGGTTAGGAGCTGGTCTAGTTGAGTTAGGCTAAACCCTAGAATTAGAGTTGATTGAAAAGTGATTGTTTTGATTTGTTTCAGTTAGGATTTTTCTTTTTCTTTATCTTCTAAAAAAAAACTAATTTTCTTTCTTTTTTTGAAAAAAAATAAAAAATAAAAAAAATAATAAAAAGAAATATTTTGGTGTATGCAACAGTGGATTAGGGATAATACACATCGATTAATTCGCTTTGAACCAATCATAGAAATGGAGCATCCTAATCCACCCGTTCTTCATGATATGTGCTATCCCATTAGGAATGCAATCCCCTCATGCATTAGGCTCCCCGAAACAAATGGAATAAGTTTTGAGCTTAGACCGCAATACATAAACATGCTTCCCAAATTCCTTGGTAATGAAACAGAAGACGCATATATTTTTATTTCGGAATTTGAGGAAGTGTGTATTATGATTAAAATGAGAGAATTAAATGAAGATGCGGTTAAGCTTAGATTTATTCCATTTGCTCTTAAGGATAAAGCTAAAAAATGGCTGTACAGCTTACCAACAAATTCCATCTCAACTTGGGATGAATTTGTCACCGTTTTTCTTAAGAAATTTTTTCCTATTCATAAAACGGTAAAGCTTAGGAACAGCATTCAAAACTTTAAAATTATCCCGGAAGAACCTTTTTGGAACTATTTTGACCGATTTAAAGATCTTCTCATCCAATGTCCTCATCATGGTTTAGAGAAATGGCGATTGTGCCAAATAATTTATGAGGGATTAGATTATTCTGCAAAAACTTCCTTAGAATCAATGTGCCATGAGGATTTATGAGGAAAAATGCTGATGAAGCTTGGGAGTTTTTGGAGAGTCTTTCTGAAAAAACAATGCAATGGGAACAGTGCGATGACAGGGTTTCATCAGTTCCCCATTCTAAGTCTAGTGGTCTTTCCTTGGAGTCAAACATTGCTTCTGAAGCGAAGATGGCGACAATTCTGCGGAGGTTAGAAGCCTTAGAAATTAAGGAACGAGCTCCAGCTCAACTCAATCATGTTTCTTTCCCAGGATGTCATAATTGTCAGTCTCCTACCCACGTTTCAGAGGAATGCCCTCTCCTAGGAAATAACAACGCAATAGAACAGATGAACGCTGCATTCCAGCACCCTAGAAATGATCCATTTTCTCCAACCTATAATCCAGGTTGGAGAAATCATCCCAACTTTGCATGGAATCAAGGAAATTCTCCTGGAACTCAAAACTTCACTCCCGCTTCGACCTAACATTTTCCTAGGGGAAACACAGTTCCGTTTAATTCTCATTCACAATTTCAACAACCTAATCTGCCGTATCAAAATCAGTCTCATCTTCATCAAGCTGTAATTCAGACTCCTCACAATCCAGATCAGGATAAACGTCTCAATGTCTTGGAAAAGGGTTTTGAAATCATTATTAAGGCCTCCACACTAGCCACAGATACTAAGTTTTGAGGAAATTTTCGGTGAGGAGCTAAAAATATTAGGAGAAGCAGATCGGGTTTGTCAAAATAAAGAAACTGTGTTGGACAATTGCTGTTTTGAACTGAATTTTGAAAAACTCTTTCTTGATGAACTAAGATTTTTGGAAAATAAACAACAACCAAATTTTTACACATCAACCATGAATCTTGGGGTTGAGAAAATTGTTAAAGAAAAATTGGTTGTTAGAGAACAAACATTCACAAATCAAGAATCTAAGTCCAATATGCATGACACCAATAATACCTACCTTCCATTGCCACAAAAATCATTGAACACCCCGGAATGCTTAGAATTTCAGCACATTGTTGATTATATCATGTTGAATTTATTTAAAATCCGTGGGAGAATTTTCAGCAATAAGGTAGGATTCAATGTAGAACATGAACTCTTCATGTTGAATATTTTATTCTACATTGTTTATTTTGTTTATTTCAGAATAATAAAAAGAATTTATTCTTCTCTCATTTGAGAGTTTCTTGTTCAGTTGTTAAAAAAAGAAAAAAAAGAAAAAAAGAAAAAAAAGAAGAAAAAAAAAGAAGAAGAAAAAAAAAGAGAATAAATTTTTGATTTCATCCTCCTCAGAAAAAAGATAATTACAGATTTTTATCAGACGACCAAATGTAAGTGCTTCACTTCTTATCTGTTTTACTTTATGCATCATAGAGTTGCATTGAGGACAATGCAAAATTTAGGTGTGGGGGTGGGAATTAGTTATTTTTTCTCTTTATTTTACATTTTACATTTTTTCCCTTTTTCTTAAAAAAAATTATACCTTTTTCTTAAAAAAAAAAATTTAAAAATATCGTCACTTGCCAAATTGATAGAGTTATGTAATAATTGATTTATTTGATAAATTTGAAATTTTCTAATCCCTAGTTGGTTATTTACTTAAGTTCACTTTTTATGATAACTCTAAATAAATTTCTTAAGAAATGATTTTCAAAGTAGTATACTTTATTTAAGCCTTAACTTGGATTTTTATTTAAAATAATGAAATTTTTGCATGCTTAACTTAGAGTTGAAAATAATTTTTTCAAAGTGTCTTGATTTAATATTTTTCAAAAAAAATATACATATACAAAAAAATTTGCAAAAGAAGAGTGCGAAAAATGGGCACCAAAAAGAAAAAAAACTCTTTAATTCAAGGTGATTCTATCTTATAAAGGCTAAGCTGACCGAGTAATTAAGCCCAAGGAGTATTTCCATACTTAATGACCTAAGCCCATTTGGGTTGGGATCCATTGGCCTAAAACTCGTTAAATGGTCACTTAGAAAGCCCGTTAAAGTAGAAAAAATTACCAAGGAAGAAAGAGTTAAAAAAAAAACTAATAAATGTTTTATAGTTGTATATATGGTCTTGGAAAATATTTTAAATCAAGCAACTTGAAAATTATTTAAAACAAAGAGTTAGCATGTTCTTTTCAAAACTTTTAAATTAAATTTCTAAGTTTGGCTTGGTTTTGTATTGCTACAATGAGAAGATTTTCTTAAAAATATACCTTAGAGTTATATATAAAAATGTTTTCTTGAGTGATAACTGGCTCCAATTAGATTATCTAAAAGTTATCAAGTGAATTTAGTTATTTACTAACTTCTTTAATTTGGCAAATTGACCGAATTTTGTGGGTATATTCACTGCAAACCCTCACGAGACTACAACTCGTCCACTAGGGTAACCTAGGGGTTTAAAGGCTTGTTGTATGCGCTAAATACAACCGCGATTCCTGCGAAAGTGAGTTAGGATTTTCTTTTTATTTTCTTTGCTAGAGGACTAGCAAAAGTTTAGGTGTGGGGGTATTTGATAATCACATTTTATTACAATTTTATACCCTCATTATCTATTTTATATGAATAAATATACCACTAATAACTGTTTTTATGTTTAATTGCAGGTTAATGAAGAATAAATCTCAAACTCTCATCTCTCAACAAAAACCCATTGATTAAATGAAGAAATGAAGCAAAGAAGCACATTGGAAAATCAATTTCCAAATTATCCAAAAGCCCAAGCTAAGAAAAAGAAGAAAAGCCCAAGAAATGCCAAAGCCCAAAATAAATACATGAAGAAATCAAGAAGCCCAAAAGCCCAAGCAAAAGCCCAAAATCCAAGTCCAAAAGCCAATAGAAGAGGAACTCTGCGGACAGCAAAAGGAGAAGGGCAGGCATCGATGCCTGCATCGATGAATTTGGAAATAATGAGTATCGATGTGGGCATCGATGCCTGCATCGATGCCAGATTACTGTAGCGCGCGTCAATGGCTGATTTTGCTTGTCTTGGGGCTCAAGTTTGATCCAATGGCTCTCATTCACTGATGTTTACTATAAATAGGGGTAGAGAGTGAGGGGTTAGAGGTGTAAAAATTTTTGTAACTCCTTTTGGAGAGCAAAATTGTAACTTTTTGTTGCAATTAATAATAATAATTTTTTCACCACTTTAAATTTTTCTCTTCTTCTCTTTGTTGGATGATGAAGATGAAGATGAAGATGGAGAATTATTTAAAGGTTTGTATTTCTTTCTTTTTTCTTTTTTATTGCTTATTAGTTTAGATTTATTTTTATGCTTGTAGTTAGATTTTATTTTTTTGTTAAATAGCCAAGAGGCTAGAACCCTCTTGCCTTAGATTTATTTCATGCTTATAGAATATATTTATTTTCTTGCATTTAATTCTTGTAATTTTATTTTATAGTTTAGATTTTATAATTTATTTTGTAGTTAGATTTTAATTTCTTATACTATTCACCTTGAGGCTAGAACCCTCTTGAGTTTAGTTTTTCTTTTTGTTTATTTTTATTTTGTTTGATTCGCCTTTAGGCTAGAACCCTCTAGGGAATCACCCTTTTCTAAGAAGTGGGTTTAATTTTAGATTATCCATATCTATAATTGAATCCACCATCTTTAATTTCTTGAATTTTCTTTTATTCTAGAATTTCGTTCTTCATTCTTGATTTTTCATTTGTTTCTTGATTTTATTCATTTTTTCCTTATTGTCTTATTGATCACACTCATTCTTTGTCACATCCACTCTCACTTAAATTTTGCGCCGTTTCACACACTATCACTTTCACTCTCATTATCTCTCCACAATCACATTTACTCATCACTCCTACTTGTCACGCACACAAAATAAGAACCGATTTCATATTTTCTCCTACAAAACACCTTCCTCGTGGGATCGATATCTTAAATACTATAACTTGACACGGTTGTGCCCTTGCAACCTTTTTGGTATATTTTTATGCCGCATCACGATCCAACTGTCAAAATCTGACTATTGGACCGAGCGGTCTGGGTCGGCCCGGATCCTGCTCGGTTCATACAGCCACAACGGCCATTTTGGGGTATTTGACCAAAATACCCACAAACACAGTAAAAAATAACCCAAATTTGAGGGTATTTTGGTCATTTAGGTAGTGGGTTGCCTCTATAAACGGAGGGAGATTTCATTTATTTTTCTTATCCAAAACTCATATACTTTCTCTAATACTCTTTTATACTCTCTTATACTGTCCAATTCTCCAAACGAATGGCTTCCTCCTCCAATTATGAAGCACAAGTTCTAACTCCCGATATCGAAATGAGTCTCACTATACCTACGGAGCCTACAACTACTCCTTCTAATACCAATATTGCTCCCAATTCCGATGGCGATGATCTCACACCTAGAGCTCCCAAAAGGCCCAGATCAAGTGTGTAAATTTTTTCGAGAAGATAAAAGTCACAAAGGATCAATACGGTAAACTTCTTATCCAGAAAGCCAAATGTGCATTGTGAGGTCATATTTTTCATGCTCATCATAAGATCGACACCAACCACCTCAAATGTCATTTGGAAAAACACAATAGAATGCGAGGAGAAACATCTCAAGAAGACAATCACCAATCTCTACTCTCTCAATCATCCACCTCCAGTAGCCTCAGTTCCGGGAATCACGATGCAATTAAAGATAGGAAATGCATCATTAGATTTATTGTTCTTAAAAACCTTTCTTTTAAATTAGTAGAAGATGATAAATTTAAAGATATGATTAGAAATAATTTTTATCCTACATTTTAAAAAAATTCTCGCCAATATTATCAACGTAATATTTTTATCATGAGGAACAAACAAAAATAATTTCTTATTTTCAAGTCTTAAACTGTAATTTTTTTTTCTAACTTTTGTTATTTGAATATCTAGAACACAGACTTGTTATTTTTGTATCACGTCACACTGGATTGATGATACTTGGCAAATGTTTAAAAAAATTATTTCTTTTATTGCATTTGAAGATTCACACACTGGTGTTAATGTTGCAGCTTAATAATGGAAGAAGTTTTTAATTTAGAAATTTCTGAAACCATATTTTTTCTTTCACTAGATAATACAAGTGATAATAATATAGCTATAATTCATATTAAATCATATTTGCTATTGCCATGTGATGATGATATTTTCATATTAAATGCATGTGTCATCTTTTAAATATAATTGCTCAAAGTGTATTTAGTAAAATTAAACCTATAATAGAAAAGATTAGGGTTATAACTTATGCCCATAATGCTTCTGAACGAATACTTAAAAGATGAAAACAATTTTAAAAAGAAAAAAAATTGAAATCAAGTTAATTCTAAACGATGTTGGTCACAGATGGAATTCCACCTATGCACTGTTAAATGTAACAATAGAGTACAAAGAAATTATAAATAATTTTATTACTTTTTATGCTTTAGTTCTAGCTCTGATGATGAATGGACAGTTATATATAGTGTAAAAGAGATGAAGCAAGTTTTTTTACAAAGCTACTATGTTAATCCAAATATTATTCAAGATGTTTTACAAGTTTTAAGTATTCAAACTTTTTTTTACTAATTATCGTATGGATAATTATTTTTAAAATATGATTTTTGAAATGAAAAAAAAAATTAATAAGTATTTTAGACATATTCCTATTACTTTTGGTTTAGGGGTTCTTATTGATCCATGCTTGAAGGATGTTAGCCTTCAAAATTTATTAAATTCTTTGTATGAAAACATGATAATAGACACTGATAATTAATGGTCAAACTGTTGTTGCTCTTACTTATTATAACACTATTAAATATTATTTTCAAAGATTATATGATTAGTATGCATGTAGATATGGTGTAAGTATACCTCAACCTACAGCTTCTACATGTAGATATAGATGAGTAAGTATCAACCTCGTTGGGATGTATTCATCTATTGTGATGCAACGAATTCCAAAAAATTCTAACTGTTAGTGATTAATAATAAAGATTTTATCATTTTTATTTATACGATATTTATATTTGCAAATTGTATATTTATAAGTGATTAATAATATGATTGAATTTTTGTCCAAATTTCACATATCTTAATTACTCTTGAATTTTTTCAAAAATTAGTTTTTAAGCAATTTAAAAAAAATCGGGCCAGCTTAATACCCACCTCGCTCGGAGCCGAACCCTAACCCGGGCCCAGCCGACACGACCCCTCTTGGTCAGGTCAGGGTCCGGGCCATCCATTTTGTCTTGCTCAAACCCGGATTTCCAGGCCAGTCCGGGCCCGGTCGGCCCGAATGGGCATGCCTACTTATCACAGTAATTTGTATAAAAGCACTAATTTTGATAAGAACTTAAAGCAAAAAACTTGTACAAAATGAGACTAGTTTTTTTTTAGATAAAAAAAGCACTTATCTAAATTATCTTTAGAATACCCTCATCTCGGTTCAATCTTAATCGTTAAGCCCTTAGTTGGATTTCTAAGAAGTTGCCAAACACACTTTAGGATAGGGTACGAAAGTATGAAACTATACTAACACACGTGAAATTTCCAACACATGAGACGTCTATGCTTAGAGTACTTTAGAAGTTAATGCACTGATTATCTTGATGTATCATGTAACGTAGGCCCCCCACTTTGGCCTATTGCTAGTACGTTTGTGTGTTTTGTTCCTTTGCCAGTAATCAACGAAAAGAGAGAGTGTGAGAAGGCTACTTTAGATGGGCCCCTCTTAGGGGTGCTAAACCGTATCTGTATCCGAGAAAATATCCGTAACCGTATCTTAGTATCTGTTAGGATACGAATATGGTTACTCAAATCTATAACCGATAGGATATGGTTACGGATATGGTTTTATAGTCAAATCTATAACCGATAGGATATGGTTACGGATATGGTTTTATAGTGAAATATCCGTATCCGTATCCGAAATATCCGAATACATATTAGTCATACTCTAATATCCGTATCCGTATCCGAAATATCCGAATACATATTAGTCATACTCTTACGATAGTTTCGATTATTACATTATGGATTTGTGGTTAATTTTGATGATAAAGATGTCTAATCTTAACTTTTCAACTATAATGGACATATTAACAAACTCTTTTGTATCACATGAACTATGTTTTTCTCAATACTATCTAGTTTTCAAACTCTTTTGTATCACATGAACTATGTTTTTCTCAATACTATCTAGTTTTCTCATATCTGTTTTGTATTTGCATGCATATCCTCACATGAACTATGTTTTTCTCAATACTATCTAGTTTTCTCATATCTGTTTTGTATTTGCATGCATATCCTCTTATATATCCGCATGTATATCCGTAACCGTATCCGATTTTAGCGGATATGGTTATAATTTTTTTTTACCGAGTTATATCCGTATCTGTATTCGTATCCGAGATGAGTAAGCGGATATGGATATGATAAGCATCATATCCGAGCCATATCTGGACCGAATGCACCCCTAGCCCCTCTACAGCAAATTGGATAAACTATTCATTTGATTTTCCTTTTTGTGGCTGTTTGGTTGGTCCAAAAACAACAAAAAAAAACCACCAAAAAACTAACTCTTGAAAATTTTCATGTTTTCCCCTACAATTGGCTGTTTGGTTTGCCAAAAACAAAAAAGAAAGCGATGGAAAATTGCGCTGGATTTTCTAGCTGAAAGTTTTCTGTTCCTCAAAGCCCGATTTTGGAGGAAAACTCCCACTTCTTCTGCCGTACAAAAGCGCTCGGGGAAAAAAAGGGGAAGATGTGTTTCAGTTTTGCTCTCCTTCCCAGCGATCTCGTCACCGCTCCGCCTTCACCTTCCCACCGGCCTCGTTCCCAGCGGTTTCGTTACCCTCTCAAGCATCTTCTTCCGAGCGATGTTGTTCCCAATTCCACCGCCACCTCATCCGCCTCCGCCTCCAACTCCTCCTCTACTCGCCATCAAAAAAGGGGAAGATTCATTTTTACCTTAACACGCTACTTGAAAAATGGATGAAGTTGCAAGGGTTTTCTTCACTATCATCATATATGTTTCTCAATAATTCTAGTTACAATAAAACTAATATCTATACATTCCTATTACTATCAATATCGTACCTATTTACAACATATTTTCTCATAATTAGTTGAAAGTAATCAGTAAAACTTAATATTAGTCTACCAATTTTTTAGAGATTTTTGAATTACCCTCCTAAATGTCCATAATTAGTTGAAAGTAGTCACTAAAATCTCTAAATATATTACAAATTACCTTCTTAAATTTAAAAGTAGACCCCCAAATCTTTAAACAATTTCAATTTCCTCTCTCAAATATTCATATTTTGAATTTAGTCTCTCAAATTGGTTTATAAAAACTTAAATTACTCTCTCACATAATTAAAGGTTTAGTCTCTCAAATCTTTTTAAAATTTTACAAATTACTACCTTATATTTAAAAGTGGTCATATTTCAGAATTTTAAACCCTCAAATGGTGGGTATTCTCACCCCACTTATGTTTGACAAATATTTTGTCTTATTTGAGTGGTAAGCGCACTATGATGACCACACCATCGTTTCTTTTATTTTTTTGATTTGAATCAAACATTAGAAAATGAGAGAATCAAGTCATACATCAACTATTTTCTTATTTTTTTAATTTGAACCAAACTAAAGAAAGCGATGGAAAGTAATTATTCCTCATATTTCTTTACGAAACAAACACTTGAAAGACTCTTCCAAGAAAGTGAGGAATAATACTAAAAAGTAAAGGAAAGTAGGTTTTGGAAAGTGAAAGAAAGCGAGGAATTGAGTTTCGTATTTCAGAAAGTGCAACAGTGATCCTACAGCTAGCCCATAAAATTCCAGCTGACGTAGCGTAAATGATCATTGTACCATGTTTTTAACTTTTGTTGTCATTTTTTGTTTCCTAGAAACAAATCTCATTATTTTGGATAATGGAATGTCTCTGATTCATAAAAATAATTTTCTTGTTCCCTTAAATGAGAAAGATATCTTTTTTTTTACTTTGTGCAAAGAAAATTGGCTTAGTAACAGGCAAGTAAATTCTTGGATAGAGGGTCTCCTTATTGCAGTCCACATCCAAGTGAATAGTACAAATGATACAATTACTAATAATAAGACAAATATCTTTTCTAATATCATGTGTTTTTAAAATAAGTTCTATGATAGGGTCAATTGTGGATAGTCCCTCTGGTTATTGTTCAATGTCAGAGATCCTCTGCAGTTCTATTGTTGCAAGTAAACTCTTCAAAGGACTCTTTTACCATCAAAAGGTCTATTCTTGAATAAAAAAAGAAATTCTCTTTATCTGAGGGTAAAAAAAAGTTGAACAAAGTATGCTCATGGTTCTACATGCAACAATACAACCATAAGGTCTATTTGCAATTAAGCAATATCAATGATTAAAAAAGCGAAACCGTAAGGCCAAGCACTAGGCACTCTAATGAAGTACGGGTAAGCTTCAAAGCGTAAGGCGTAAACTTCATGAGTTTAACTATTTAAATTTTAAAATTGTAAAAATTATGAACTGTAAAATATATAGTGGTATAATCATTTACAAATATACATTCAATGTCCTAATTAGTAAATAAGAATTAAATATATAAAATATAGAAATGAATCATAATAAACTAAGCTATATATAACATATATATTTTATTTGCACTCACATGGTCATATTGAAAATACATAGAGACATTTTAGTGTTAGCCAAAAAAAATTTTATATCCTCCTATCTTTTTTAAAGCGTACACTTCAAAAGAAAACCGTTTTATGAAGCACAAAGTGCACACTTCGATTATGCTCTACGGGATGAGGCGTAAACTTCTAGAGATAAATAACTTTACTTTTGAGTTTTGAAACGTTTACCCTTTAAAAAGTTATGAAACGAGTTTCAAAAAAGATTTTTCAAACATTATATTGATGGTGTACCCATAATTAACATAACTTTACATTTATAAAATTGGTTTAATGAGCTTATTGACCAAAAAGGATGACTCATATTCTATTTGGAATCTACAACTCCATAGATAGGAGGGACTTTAGCTAGGCCGCTGATTTTAAAGTCCATGAACCTAATATGAGGATGGCATATGTTCAAAGATACGAATTTTCAGTTATTTGCAAATATGCACGTTATTCAATACAATTTGATTCACTCCTTAGTTTGGTCCAAGTAACTTGTTACTGAAGGAAAACGTTCATGAGTCATGAGACCTTTTCCTCGTTGATTCTATATTTGGAAACCGATTAAAAAAAACACGCCTGATGATCTAAGATGAGAAATCTTTTCAGACTAGAGAAACGTTAGAAGTTCTAGATGAGCGGATCAATCTTCAACGAAATTTGGGAGGAAAAAAAAAATGCAAAAACGGTAAAATCCTACAAACAACTATCTGTTGAAAAATATTTACCTTGTTTTATTATAATTTCAAAGGAAAAACACTAGTGATAACTCGATTACAAAGTCAAAAACTCATTTTGAACAGAAGTATGAGGATCATTGACAAGAGCCGTGGTTATTACATCATACACTCTAAATTAATCTTTTACTACAAGAGACAAAAGTGTGTGTCTTTTGATGACTCGTCAATTTCAATAGCAATATTACATGAAGGATCACCCACTTTTCCCTCCCTCGTAATACAACTGTAAGACAGCGTTGAAACAAAAGTTTACCATGAATCCACCACATTTAAAAAATAAGGTGATGAGCTTGGTGGGTATTTTAACTCAATGAGACAGAATTGTAGGCATCATTTAGCAACAGATTAATGAGGGGCTAATGAGACTTAACCATTTCTTAATCCGTTAAACATAAAAAATTCATACGGAGGTTAAAGTGAGTTAACCCCCTCAAAACGAGGGCTGTATTAATACTTCTATATAGAAGGAATAAGAGCTAACTCTTTTATTTGTAAAGAAAATAGTAAAAATATTTATTATTTCCAAACACTAAGAATGATGGGAAGGACTAAAATAAAACTTATCTAAGGACTTAATAATTTAGTCATATGATAATCGAATGGGTTAATCCTCTTAAACCGTTTTCCTTAACGCTTTCGCCGACGGGCCCGCAGCCGCAGGGTAATAAATTAGCAAATATTTAGATTTAGAGGACATATTTGTAAATATTATCTGATTCGGGGGATGATCATCATCTGATCTCCCATCAAAAACAGTAGGCGGAAATTCCAGCAGATTCTGCTCGCTCTCTCTCTCTCTCTCTCTCTCTCTCTCTCTCCCCCTCCCTCCGCCCGCCCTATAAATAAACCCCTTCTTTTTTCGGCTCCCTTTGGAAATCACTGAAGGGGAGGAGCCAGAGAAGCACGTTTCTCCCCCTAAATTCGAAAAAAAATAAAAAAGATAAAAATTTATCTGTTTTTGTTCTCGAATGGGATTTAATGAGGGAACTAGCGAAGGGAAGGAGAGGATTGGTGTCAGCTTAGGGTTTCGGAGCTTGATGAGGAGGAAGCGGGTAGATTCTGATGGAGCTGGGGCAGAGAGCGGCCATCACAAGCTCGCCAAAGAATTATCAACTCTTCAGCTCATTGCGTTAGGTATTATCGTGAAAATTTGATTTTGATTTTCTATGAAAGGTATTATCTTTGTGTTGAAAAGGGTTTCTTTGAGCTTTTTTAGGTATTCAATGTGTTCAGTTTGATGGGAAGATGACCAAAATGTGATGATAATATGTAAATTTCTATTTTTTTTCCATAGATTCTTATGATAAATTAATGGCAGGATGACTCTAGCTGCATCACCTTCAGAATCCATTAGAAACCTTTTTCTGTCTAAATGATTTCCTAGGAAGTTTGATATCGAGCCAGGACTTTTGCATCCCTTTTTCCGGGTGAATCTGTTTTCACAGTTGTATAAACTGATTGAGAATGATAATTAACAATGTCGCCATAACTAAGAACTGTGAACAAATTACTGGTAACAGAGATAATGCTCATTCTGTGAACTGTAAAACAAAGTATTATTATCGAACTATTTCATCCAGCAACAAAAATTTTCATCTTCTGACCCTTTTCTTAGAGGGGATTGTTGGGGATTCGAAACAATCAATCGAACCATTGCCCTTCCGGACATTGTGTTGAAAGTAGGAAAGTAGAAAAAAATTCACCACAAATAAAGATCAAAACTTGCAGAAATAGTAAATGAGACGAACACACGGATTTAACGAGGCTCGGCAACGTGCCTATGTCCTCGGGAGCCACATCACACAATTCCTTTATTAATTAAAGAAGAATTACAAGCTCTCAAACTAGGGTTTATCTCTCTGAGATTCTCTCTTTCTACAGTAAAAAAAGGCTCTTTTTTTGTCTTTTTAACCCTAAAAACGTTTAAGGTATATATAGAGTCCTGATAGAAACAGAATCCAAAGCTGTTTAGAAAACAGGCTGACTGCGTCGCGGTCGACCGTGACGGTCGACTGTGCAGGTATCGCGGTCGACCGCACACCAGTCGCGATCGATCGTATCAGACGACAGAGAAAAATCCTACAGGGTCTGCGCGGTCGACCGTCGCGGTCGACCGCCTTCAGTTCCAGGCTCTTCTCAGCTTCTGTGCACGTTCGCGGTTGACCGCCGAAGACTCGCGGTCAACCGTGGATCACAGGCAGTTTTTCTTCCTTGTTTTGATTCCAGCTTAGGCTTCGACTTTGGGTCTATACTTTAGACTAACAATCTCCCACTTGGAGACCAAAGTGCCTTCAGTGAATTCACTCGAACTCTCCCCTTCTTCGCATGTATCTTCTCCTCCCCGAAAAATTCTTTCTTCAATCAATAATATCCCGAAGATCTCGCCGATCTTCATAGTGTGGCTCCGCCTTCGATCTTCTCCTCGTGAAGGCCAACTGAAGTTGCGCACAACTCATGTTTCTCAATGGTGACTGTCTTTGTTAACATGTCAGATTTTGACTATCCAAAATCTTCATTAAGTGTAACTTTCCGTCTTCAACTAGCGAGCGTATAAAATGGTATTTGACGTCGATGTGCTTCGTTCTGGCATGATATATTGGATTCTTGGCAAGATGTATAGCGCTCTGGCTGTCACAATAAAGAACTCTCTCTTACTTCAAATCCAACTCTTCCAAGCACCCGTTCAACCAGATTATTTTCTTGCTTGCTTCTGTCACCGTGACGTACTCAGCCTCGGTTGTGGATAAAATCACAATCTTTTGCAGACGTGAGACCCAACTCACTGCTGTCGACGCTAAGGTATAGACATACCTCGTGGTGCTTCGTCTCGTATCATGATCACCGACGAAGTCTGCATCCACGTATCCCTACAGCACCAACTCCTTCCTCCTAAAACATAGTGGTTTATTTGTTCCTCTCAAGTATCGTAATATCCACTTCACGGCCTCCCAATGCTGCTTTCCTGGATTGCTAGCAAACCTGCTCATAACTCCCACTGTATGGGTGATGTCCGACCTCGTGCAAATCATCGCGTACATGAGACTCCCAATGACCGAAGAATTTGACTCCCTGTTCATATGCTTTCTATCTGCATCTATCTTAGGCGATTGCTCCTCAAATAGTTTGAACTGACTTCTAAGAGGTATGCTAACAACTTTAGCATTCTGCATATTGAAACTCTGAAGTACCTTCTCAATATATTCAGCTTGACTCAATCTTAATGTCCCTTCAGCTTCATCCCTGCTGATTCGCATCCTTAGAATCTGTTTTGCTGCATCCAGAACCTTCATTACAAATTCCTTTGCTAGCTGTTTCTTCAAACTGTTTATATCTTCTAAACATGGTCATGTTACCAATATGTCATCAACATATAATAACAAGATAACGAAGCTGGACTCGAACCTTTTGAAATAACAGTAATGATCTGAATTGCATCTTCTGTAGCCATTGTTTTGCATGAAATTATCAAACTTCTTGTACCACTGTCTCGGAGCCTGTTTCAAATCATATAAGCTCTTCTTGAGCTTGCACATCATCTCTTCCTTTCCTTCTTTAATGAAGCCAACAAGCTGCTTCATGTAGATTTCTTTATCCAAGTCACCATGAAGAAAGACAATCTTCACATCTAACTGCTCAAGAAAGAGGTCTTCTGCAGCTACCAAACTCAACATCACTCTAATGGTTGTGAGCTTCACAACAGGAAAAAATATCTCCGTGTAGTCCACTCCTTGCCGCTGTTGAAACCCCTCACTACTAATCTGACATTGAATCTCTTGCTTCCATCACTCTCTTGCTTGACCTGGTAGACCCATTTGTTATGTAAGGCCTTCTTCTGTGTAGGTAGTTGTGCTAACTCTCATGTCTCATTAGTGAGTAGAGAATCCATCTCCTCCTGCATCGTATGCTCCCACTGCTGAGATTCATTCACTTGCATAGCTTCTTCATAGCACTCCGGTTCACCGCTATCTGTCAACAATAAGTAATCAAGAGATAAAAGATATTTAAGATTTGGTTTGGGTATCCTGGATGACCTCCTAAGCTTCACGTCCTGGGTAGTTTCTTCTGCACCGAGAGCTTTCTCCATTCTCTGATCAGAACAAACATCATCACCCTTATCTGGAAGTTCTTCTATATCCATGTACTCAGATCCATCTGTATCTGAAATGCTACTCCCACTGCTTTGGCTATCCTTAGCATTTTCCTTGTTCTTGTACATCACCTCCTCATTGAATATCACGTCCCCGTTTCTGATGATCTTCCTATTCTTCTCATCCCAAAGACGATACCCGAACTCATCAATGCCGTATCCAATGAATGTGCACTTCTGTGACTTAGCTTCCAACTTGTCTCTGACATGGTCACTGGTATGAACATAAGTCACGCAACTAAATACCCACAAGTGTGAGAGATTTATCTTCTTATCGTTCCAAACCTCCTCTGAAGTCCTAAAATCTAATGGAACTGATAGCCCGTGATTAATAAGGTAAGCTATCGTATGCATCGTATCCGTCCAAAATATCTTAGGCAGACCTATATGTAATCGCATGCTCCTGGCACGCTCTGTTAAGGTCCTGTTCATCCTCTCTGCAATGCCGTTTTGTTGCGGCGTCCCTGGAATAGTCCTCTCTAAACGAATACCATTCGTAGCACAGAACCTCTTGAACTCCTCCAGCTCGTATTCTTCACAATTGTCTGATCTCAGATATTTTATCTTCAGATCTGTCTCGTTCTCCACCATTGCCTTCCACTTCTTGAAGACTCCAAACACCTCTGACTTGTACTTCATGAAGTAGACTCATACCTTCCTCGAGTGATCGTCGATGAAGGTGACATAATATCTCGAACCGTCAAAAGAAGATATACTGGCTGGACCCCATATATCTTTATGTATCAACTCTAGTTTCCAAGCCTTAGGTGGCCTTCCACCCTTCTGAAAACTAAACATCTTCTGCTTCTCAAAGATGCAGTCTTCACAAACTGACTTTCATAGAGTCGATCTCGGTTAGCTTTCCCTGTGAATGTAAAATCTTCATCCTCTTTTTGCTCATGTGCCCTAGCCTGTTGTGTCACAGATTTATACTCTCTTTGCCAGCTGCAATTGTGAGGGTGTCACTCGCATGTAAGGTGAGATAGAGAGTTCCTAGTTTATTGTCTTGAGCAACTATCATCGTATCGTTCGAGATTTTTCACGAATCCCCTGTGAATATCAAAACATAGCCTTCTGCTCCAAGCTGTCCCACCGAAACAAGATTCCTCTTCAGCTTCGGCACGTGTCTAACGTTCTTCAAGGTCCATTTAAAGCCCTTCATTTGAATCTGCACTTCACCCTTTTCAACAATATTACAGGGCTCGTTATTCTCAAAATACACTTTCCCAAAGTCTTCTGCTACATAATTCTGGAGAAGCTTATTGTTAGCAGTGGCGTGGAAAGAGGCTCATGAATCAATGATCCAAGAATTCGAGTCGCTATCCATAGCAAGGATCAATGCATTCTACACGATATGAGCCTCCTGCTCACCCGTATCCTTCTTTGGACTCTTGCAGACTGAGGACATATGGCTCTCTTGGTCGCAGTTCCAACACTTCCCTTTGATAGGCCTAACCTTCGAGTTTGATCTCTTCTTCACTGATTTCGACCGATTCCTGTTCTGAATTCCTTTCTTCTGGTTTCTGCCTCTCTGCTTGAAGTTTAGGGCTGAACCCGAACCTTCTGATTCGGATAATTTTCTTCTAACTTCCTCGGATAGAATCATGCTAACCACCTCACTCAGCTTTAACTTTTCCTTTCCCGCTGAATTGCTGATTGTCGTCACACAACCTGTCCAACTATCCGACAACTGCGATAGTAGTAGAAGGGCCTGCACTTCGTCATCGAACGTGATGTCTACGGAGATAAGCTGATCAACAATTGCGTTGAACTCGCTGATGTGCATCGTGAAGGACCATCATTTTGTCATCTTGAGGTTGAAAAGAGTCTTGACGAGATGCACATTGTTTGCTGCCGACGGTTGCTCATACATCTTTGCGAGCGCTTCTATAAGCCCCACCGTCGTCTTCTCCTTCAATATGTTGTGGGCTACTGATTTGACGAGCGATAAACGGATTTGCCCTAGAGCCTTCCTATCTAGTAACTCTCAATCACCATCTGACTCTTTTTTTTTGTCCATTATCCTTGCCCATCAACGGGAGATACAAGTCATTCTGGTACAGATAATCCTTCATCTGCGATTTCCAGTAGGCGAAGTCTGAACCGTCAAACTTCTCGATCTTAGATTTGATTTCCTCTGCCATGACTTTCACACAAATTGCTGAACGAAGCTCTGATACCAGTTGTTGGGGATTCGAAACAATCAATCGAACCCTTACTCTTCCGGACCTTGTGTTGAAAATAGGAAAGTAGGAAAAAATTCAACACAAATAAAGATCAAAACTTATAGAAATATTAAAGGACACGAACACACGGATTTAACGAGGTTAGACAACGTACCTACGTCCTCGGGAGGCACACCACACAATTCCTTTATTAATTGAAGAAGAATTACAAGCTCTCAAACTAGGGTTTTATCTCTCTGAGATTCTCTCTCTTTCTACAGTAAAAAAATGCTCTTTTTTGTGTCTTTTTAACCCTAAAAACGTTTAAGGTATATATAGAGTCCTGATAGAAACAGAATCCAAAACTGTTTAGGAAACAGGCTGACTGCGTCGCGGTCGACCGTTGCGCGGTCGACCGCACACCAGTCGCGATCGACCGTATCAGACGACAGAGACAAAAAATCCTACAGGGTCCGCGTGGTCGACCGCCTTAAGTTCCAGGCTCTTCTCAGCTTCTGTGCACGTTCGCGGTCGACCGCCGAAGACTTGCGGTCAACCGTGGATCAATCGGGGTAGTTTTTCTTCCTTGTTTTGATTCCAGCTCCGGCTTCGACTTTGGGTCTACACTTTAGACTAACAAGGATTGCATTAAGGAGCCTAGATCTTTGATTGCAGAAATGATGACAATATAATTTTGATTCCACCTTTTAAGACTACTTCTTATTGTAAAGTTTATATACGTCGATAAAAATTCTGATGCCAAGTGGTTAGGAAACTTCTTTTTTAATTCCTAATACGAGGGCGCCAAATTTGTCTGGTACTAGTTATTTCTTGTCCTGCCCCGTAGCTGACTGCTAGAAATAATAAATGGCATCCTTAAAACTGCAAGCAATATGAAATTGATATATTGTAATGCTAAACAATACCCTTCTGAGTATCTATTCTTCCTGTAATCAGCTTTACCATTTCTCACTAGTATAAAAGGTTAAGATAACAACCTGAATTGTCTGAACTCTGTGGTTTGCAAAAATTACTCTCACAAGTTTGGTTCTTTCTCTGATGGAGTAAGAAATGTTCATGATTTCCCTGTGGGATTAGGTTAACTAATTAACTAGATATAAGGATTAGGTTAACTAATTAACTAGATATAAGTGGAGTACGGATCCATGGATGAATTAGGTTTATCTGCAGACATCTCCAAAGTTTCCCTGTTTTGTATGATAGCTATAGGATAATCTTTCTAGTCCTTGTTGGTGCTACCAAAGCTAAACTACATCCTTTTAAATCAAGGTAACTGAGCACCATCTTGATTATGTTGTACAAGTGCATCCATTGGTGCTATGACGTGCTGCAGACTAGAACGTGGCCAGAAATACAGTACAAGCAAATTGGCTCACAATATGGACATCATGCAATCATTCCTTCTTATATTTGCATTTTTTTACTGATTTGTTTAAGTGTTTTCCATTAAGACCTATTTATCTTTTCTGGTTGATGTCCTATTGATCTTAATTTTCATGGAAATTTTCTTGTCTATTCTTAGCCCTTAGATTTGATAGTTGTTGTCAAGTTTTATTGTTTCTAACCTAGTGAAGGAATTTTTTTTCTGTTTTGTTGTTGTTGTTGTTGATTTATAGTTTAGGCTCTAACATGATATTTCTATTACTTTGCTCAGGTGTTGGTTCCACAATAGGTGCTGGAGTCTATGTCCTGGTTGGAACGGTTGCTAGAGAACATTCAGGACCTGCTCTGACAATTTCATTTCTAATAGCTGGAATAGCTGCTGCACTTTCAGCGTTTTGTTATGCTGAGCTTGCTGGTCGTTGCCCTTCTGCAGGAAGTGCCTATCATTATTCGTATATTTGTGTAGGAGAAGGGTAAGTATCTGAAACTTTTATCAATTAACCTTATTTCTCTCTGATGCTGGTTATCATGTTTTTTTTTTAAATTCATTTTGCATGATAAATTGAGATCGATGATTAGTAATACCACTAAAAATAGTATTTGACAGTTATCATGTTTTTTTAATTCATTTTGCATGATAAATTGAGATCGATGATTAGTAACTATTATTCAAAGACATACTGATAACTAGAAATATGATACTCAGGGTTGTCAATTAAAATAGTATTTGACACAAGAAGTCATTTCTATCTCCTCCAGTGTTGCTTGGTTGATTGGTTGGGCCCTAATTTTGGAATATACAATTGGTGGATCCGCTGTTGCACGAGGACTAACCCCAAACTTGGTATGTAGACTTCATTACTAAGCTTCCATGCGCCCTTCACCTTTCTGTTTATGACTTATCTGTGTAAGTGAGCTATTCATAAGCTTTTAGGTTGTTAGAATTCACTTTCAATATTATATTGGAAGGGGTTGTCTTACTCAATGGTGATAAATGTCTAATCTTCTTTGTTGAGGAAAAAGAAACCCTCATAAGTCCTAAAAAAAAACCTGCTACACCTTCTTTTTGAAGTTATATACTTACAGCTGGCTTATGTCAGAAAGTTTTGTGATGTTTTATTTATGGGCAAATAGCTGTAATCATTTCTCCTACATCAATATATATTGTTATGGAATCTTTTGCCTTGTATAACTATCTCAGGCTTTGGTTTTTGGAGGACAAGACGGTTTGCCTTCTTTCCTAGCACGTGCTCAAATTCCTGGTCTTGGTATTGTTGTTGATCCATGCGCTGCAATTCTAGTATTCATAGTTACAGGGCTACTATGTGTGGGAATAAAGGAGGTAGTGATGCTTCTTCATTCAAAATTTTATATTTTATTATTGCTTTTGATACCATTGTTGTTCATGATTGCTAAGTTACTTCATTAATCTATCCCTGCAGAGTTCATTTGTACAAGCTGTTGTCACGGTTTTAAATGTCTGTGTTATGTTATTTGTCATTATATGTGGTGCATATGTTGGCTTTAAGACTGGATGGGCGGGCTATAGCGTTGCTGAGGGGTAACAGAAGCTCAAGTCTTAGTTCTCCTGCTCCCACTTTTTAGCATGGATACTGGCTGAAATTTTGTTCTTTACTTTCAGATACTTCCCTTACGGAATTAATGGAATGCTTGCTGGATCAGCAACGGTCTTCTTTGCTTACATTGGTTTTGATGTAGTTGCTAGCACAGCTGAGGAGGTAAGACGTTGGTCGAATCTGTGGAACTCATGTCTATATTTCGTGTAAAATTAATCCCCCCCCTTTCTCTCTCAAAAAAAGAGTGAGACTCATAGAAGACTCTTCTGAACTTGCCTCTCTTAAGTTCCAGGACTGATGACAGGTACGTAGGCTGTTATGTGCTCCGGATGTGTTCAACTTTTGGACAATTTTACCCGTCTACTAAATATAACTTCTAACTGGCCAAGGAGTTCGGTATAATTTTGAAAGTTTGTTCGTTCTTTTTTGGGGTGTAGGGTGGGT
>NC_033800.1:137113348-137116490 GCF_001876935.1 Asparagus officinalis | reverse complement strand
GTTGTCTTTTTTTTGTTGGCAAATATTTACAAGGTAAATAGGGATTTGGCTAGTGTTGCTATTTTGACATGTAGTCATATTGTTGCAGGTAAAGAATCCTCAGCGTGATTTGCCATGGGGTATAGCTTCAGCTTCGTTTATATGCTGCTTCCTCTATATGATGGTTTCTGTTGTTGTGGTCGGCATAGTGCCATATTTCGCAATGGATCCAGATACGCCAATTTCATCTGCATTTGCTGAACATGGTATGCAATGGGCAATGTAAGTTTTGTCCTCGTTTAACATTTTATGAATTCAATCTTCTTTGTGATTGTTGAATATCCAAGGTGCCTTGTCCTAGATGTTAAATTCTTTTATTGCTTTCAACTATAGGTACATCATTACAGCTGGTGCAATTCTTGCCCTCTGCTCAACTTTGATGGGCTCACTGCTGCCGCAGGTGCAAAATACATCAATCATTAGTTAGAATCTAAATACTTCTTTCCCTTGACGTTGTCTCAATGTTTTGTTACATGATCACCCTTCTGAGTGTCAATGATTTACCACTAATCTTTTCATAGGGACTGCAAATAGGAACAAGGCCAGTGTCACTAGAACTAAGAAAAACTGAAAAGATTAGGGAGAAGTGCGTGTGTTCTTGCACTCTCGCAGTTAGAAAACATCCGTACGTTGGTTATGTTAGGGTTTTTGACGGAGGGTTTCTGGAATGATGAAAAACAAGCTTCAGATTATTGAAAATGAGATGCAAATTTTTTCACAGGTCTCTTTTTCTAGTTTATTGTTAAGTTGTCTGTAACACGGGCTGATGAATACTGGTATAAAAGGCTAGTATGTATATATGTTATGTGGTAAAGTGTCAGTTAATACTTTGTCTACCCTCCATTATTTGGGCATTTGTATCAGGTTTCACTTTATGCTTGACTTTTAACTTATCGTATCTCTTCATCTCGAGCAGTATTTCTTCTTCAGTTATCTGTAATTCAACTAACTTAATAAATTCAGAACAGGAAATTTGTGAACTCTCGGATCATTTGTGAATTGGTTTTGGCATCATTTCACTGGACCTGCTGATATCTCTGACCTCCTTTTTGTGATAACTAGTTAGTAAATTGGTTAATAATTATACCAGAATCCACTGACTATCTTACTCGGTCTCCAGAGGATTTGTTCTTCTGGCTTTGCAGTAATATAATCATTAGATATTTTTTTTAATTTAAACAAACTAATCGCTGTGATATCTCCATTAATTTATCAATGATAACTCACATTTTTGGGCAGTATCACTCCAACCCATTTTCGTGATACATTTTTGTAGAGCTTTTACTAATGAGCCATACCAACCTATTTATAGATGATAGGTTGAGTAGAGTGCAAGAAATACATAGTTACTACATAGGAATGAAATTAGCTACACTAGTCTGGTACAAATTTAAGACCCAAATTGAAGCGATGCTTCTAATAACTTATACGAATTTAATTTAAAATCAATTTTTACTTATCAATATGCATCTATGATTGATGTGTCATTCAAAGCCCAAAACTGATGTAACATTGATTACTAGATCAGTTACAATTGTTATCCAGTTGAATTTCTTGTTGATAGTTCTTACAATTTGTTTAGTTATCCTAAATCACTTCAAAATATGCAGCACACTGTAGCTTCTTATTTGAAACATGCCTCTGAAATTACTATTGCTTACTTATAAAATTGCAATTTGAAATCTAAATAGCCTTGTTATTCTTCTCAGCCTAGAATACTAATGGCAATGTCTAGAGATGGGTTACTGCCACCATTTTTATCAGATGTAAACAAACACACTCAAGTTCCCGTCAAGAGTACAATTGTGACTGGAATTTGTGCAGCTGTCCTAGCTTTTTTCATGGATGTTTCACAGTTGGCAGGAATGGTAAGTTTTCCTATAATATTGAAATTTTTACCATAATTTGTGAAAAAATATTGTTTTTTGACAACCTCTTGATAGAAACATGTAAAAGAGTGAAGTTCTGTGGCCATTGATTATGTGAAGATGGATTGAATGCTGAGTAAAAATTGATATTGAGCTGATTTATTGTATTTGTAGGTTAGTGTTGGCACACTCCTAGCTTTCACTATCGTTGCAATTTCCATCTTAATTCTTCGATATGTTCCTCCAAATGAGGTGCCTTTGCCGTCATCACTCCAAGAGTCAATTGATTCAGTATCATTTCGTTATAGTGCTCAAGGAAAAGTTGGGGGAAGTTCAAAAAATCTTGATGGAGAGATAACTGAAGCTAACAATCAACATTCTCTAAGTGGTACTGCTTGGAAAGATGATCCGGAGGAGTCATTTGAATATCCTCTTCTTGTGAAGGAAAATGAATCAGGTACACTTTTATTATTGACTGCCATTTGAATATCCTCTTGTTGTGAAGGAAAATGAATCAGTTACATTATTATCACAACTGCTTGAAGTTTGTTAATTTAATGTGCTATCTTTTGCTAGTAGACTGATATTCTGACTCTTGCAGATAATCTGAGTGAACAAAAACGCCGAAAGCAGGCAGCATGGAGCATAGCATTTGTGTGCATTGGAGTTCTTATTCTCACTTCTTCAGCATCATTTACGTTTTCTCCTGTGTAAGTTATCTCTAAAGCTGTTTATCAATGATGAGGTATTTCAGTTGATTCTTATTGGGTGATACTTGAGCCTTTTCACATAATATGTGATCTGGTTCTCACTTGATGATATTTATTCTCCAAACAATTTTAGGTATATTTCACGAGCCACTTTAGTAGTAGTATGCTTTTGCAAGCCATCAATGATTTATAATTAATGCAAAAGAATAGACATCTAGTGACAAACCTAAAGTAAAATTTAAAAGGGACTGCGCGCGCGCGTGTTGCTTAGCTATATTCAATCAATATAAGAAAGCTTTTCTTTGTCATGGAGAAAACATTCTATACCCCTGGAGTGTATGAGGTGGTTTTAGAGAATAAATGAAAAAGATAGAGCAATGTCAGGCCCCATATTGTTTATTTTCTCATCCATGATAGTGCTTCATAATTACTAACAGTGCTATTTATTTCAGTTTGTTAAGATATTCAGCATGTGGTTTTGGTACCTTCATCCTTTTGGGAGGGCTTATTGTACTTTCCCGCATC
>NC_033800.1:137113068-137113338 GCF_001876935.1 Asparagus officinalis | reverse complement strand
TACTTTTGGACATGCTGGAGGTACTTGCTCATATATGTTCTAAATTATCATTCTCAATATCTCATAATTTTTACAAGTAACAGTAAGTTTTGGCTCTTGCCCAGGATTCATTTGCCCTTTTGTTCCGCTTCTGCCTATCTGTTGCATCCTTATAAATGCATATTTGCTGATAAACCTTGGGTAAGCTGTTAAATCTCTCTTTTATTTTGTAATGTTATATATTTTAGGTAAATTATAGAAATTCACCTAAGGTTTGCATGAATGGCACAA
>NC_033800.1:137091125-137113058 GCF_001876935.1 Asparagus officinalis | reverse complement strand
ATACACAAAACGAAAAAAAAGAAAAAATCTTCAAATTTTGGTCAAATAATCGTTAGTTTTGGATCTAATAATTTATTTTCAATGTAATAAGCATAATTTGGTAATATGGGGAGCATAATTGTCATTAGTCTATAATATTAGGTTTTACATTGAAATTAATTATGTAGAAATTAGAAGAGGGAAATATAAGTGTCACTTTGAGACCCTATTTAGGGGGATTTTGTGTCAACCATACAAACCATAGGAGTTCTGCAGTTCATCCTATATTTTAGGTTGCATTAAAATGCCCATAGTTAGTACCAAGGGATTTTACATGCATGTAATATTGAATTCCAAATTATTATATTTGATGTCTCATGGCTATTTGATTATAACAAAAAAATTGCAGTGAAAAGATGATTCTAATCCTGGAAGGGGAACTCAATTTTCATGCACCTACATCTCAAAAAAAGAAAAAGAAAACCGACTCCTAGGTTAAAATGTAACGGCCTTAATACCCCTACACCCCCCCACCCCCAAAAAAAAAAAAAAACATCTATATCCCCTAGTTGCACAAATCATAACTTTGCCCCATAAATCCTGAAATTACAAGATTGTGTGATTCGTGCATCGTTCATTTATGCTATTTGATTATGTTATAGTGGTTTCAATATCATCAGATTCTCCTTATCTAATATTGTGATCTTTGTTTCTCAGCGTTGGAACTTGGATACGAGTTTTATTATGGCTACTAGTTGGTGTTTTGGTATATCTGTTCTACGCTCGAAGACACAGCTCCTTGACCGATGTAGTATACGTGCCAGTGGCCTACGCAGATGAGATCTATAGAACTTCTGCAAAATGTCTGGCATAAAACAGCAGCATTCATCTGTTATGTACAATCAATTGTTGTATCATTGTAATTCTCTTTCTATCATGGTTCCCGATAGAAAATTGATTGGTCCATGTTTGTTTATAGAGTATATATGCAATATAGAGCATGCTTCCTTTGTCTAAGCAAAAGGCAAATAGCTTGAAGTAATGTCAGC
The DNA here is from genome assembly GCF_001876935.1 of Asparagus officinalis. Taxonomy (NCBI): domain Eukaryota; kingdom Viridiplantae; phylum Streptophyta; class Magnoliopsida; order Asparagales; family Asparagaceae; genus Asparagus; species Asparagus officinalis. The sequence continues at coordinate 137,112,030 of NC_033800.1, read as the reverse complement.
AAATGCAGAAATCTATTGTTCACACAGTGGAATTATTTGACGAATTTGATTGTTATACCCAATGGAAGCAGGCCCGTTCTTTTGCCTCACTTTTGAACATCTCTCCCTAAATCTTATGATCTTCTCTATGCAATGGTCATAAATAAGCAGATTGAAGGCGTTTACATGATTTGCATGATATTTTAAATCTAGCGCTCGGCGCCAAGATTCACACACGATGAATAGATTTTCATGATTTGCTAAATCACTTACAAACAAATATTATTTGTAATCTCACATCAATAAAAGCAGTTCTAACTGAATCTATACCAGTCCATAAAACTTGCCCAACTATAAAAATATCTATTGAGAACCCACCATAAATATCGCAGCGACGTCCCTGAAGCAAAAACCTGAACAGATGACAGGTAAATAACTAAAGATCACACTGCTTGCTTATAGACACGTGATAAGTAAAACCATAACTACATCTAACCAAAGAGTAAGTGAGCAGAAATTATCAAAAAGAAGAAAGAAATCTGATGAAAAATTTGGAAGGTCGATGTCTTCTCGGCTAACTGGGACACCAAACAAAAAAAGATGCCGATGGTTGATACACCACCCCAAAACGAAAACGGGTGGTGAATATACAATTGCAGATCAAACATTAATGTTTGCTTTTACATGACATAGATGTTAAGGTGGGCTGAAATTAATATCCCAGTTTTCTGCTATAGTTAAGAGATTTAGGAATCAGTTTGCCTTGATTTATTCAAAATCAACTAGAATGCGGCATTTGCATGTATTCAGCACCCCAGAATCAAGTATATGTATAAAATCCTATACTCCAAGGCTATCACAACACAAAACTTATGTTAAACATTCTGATGAGAAAATGACAGGAGTTACTACAGATAGCCAATATATTACTCAAAGAGTGACGTGTGCTGTATACAGCGAACTGTATTAATCAGGATCGACATGAAGTACATCAGGAAGCCGAGCTCCCTTTCAGTCTTTTTTGAACAGAGAAAAAATTGCACGATAGTGATGAAAATAACTAACTGGTCCCCCAGTCCTTCAATTTCTTGCTACCTTTGGGTTTCTCTATTGGCGTGTTCATCCCAGCCATCTTTGCATTGTACTTTGCTCGAAGAGGGCCATTAACAGTCCACCTACAATAACAAGTAAAAAGAAATATAATGAGCAATTTACAAACAATTATCATTTCTAAGAAGTGACAAAGTTCTTCTACATTCTAAGACTTTTCCTAAATTTCTATATCACAAAAGTGTAAAAATCTGGCTTGACTACCTAATACATAGCATGCCGTGAATAAGTTAGAAAATCAATATCCCCCATATGACTTCTTGCTTAAGTCTTATCTTTACAGCATAAGGGTAAATTTCACAAAATCTCCAAAAAAAAGTATCGCGGATTTTCGTGGGGAAAGGGTTACTTGGAGTAGTGAGGAAGTTCAACAGAGTTTTGGAGGGCTTAGTGAAATTTACCCTAGATAAAAATATTCTTCGAGAACATAAGAATAATGGTTTGAAGAATCTACATCAAATAAATAGATAGATGGCATTAGATGAATGAGAACTTACGGGGTGTTCCAATCAGTTGTATCCTCATTAACAAGATGAGTCCATTTGGTTCTCCCACTACGCCCAAAGTGCTTGACTTGCATAACCTTAGGCAAAATGCTCTTATCCATCTTATCTTCACCCGTTGGAGCTGAGAAATCTCGGTGGAATATCTCATCAGTACCAACTGTAGCAGCATGATCATCAACTTCCGACTGAAAGAATGCACCCTTATGATAATATTTCTGCATAAACCTCCATTTTTGCTTCGTTGGGGGCAACGGTTTAGGGTTTTTCCTCTCCCACTCTCTCCTCTCCTCCTCTGTCATGTTCCTCACCTTCTCAATCTCTTCCTTCTCCTTCAATCGAGCTTCTCTATCCTCTCTATCCCTTTTAATCCTTGCAATCTCTCGGGCTTTCCATGCTTCATACTCCTCAGCTTCATTCAACTCATCATCGGTCTCCACATCCTCAATGTTTGCCTCCGCTTCCAAATTCTTCTGCACTTCTTCATCTTCCCTAATTTTCTCTACCACAATCTTCTTGGTTTCAACCTTTCTCTCGTCCAACCTCTTCTTCACTAACTCCTCTAACCTTCTCTCCTCAGCTTCAAGCCTCTCTCGCTCAGCGATAGTATCTCGCTGAGCCTTTGGAATAAACACGGGCTTCACCATCGCAATACCCGTCTGCTCCTCCTCAGAATCCGTCTCATACTCCGACTCCTCTTCTTCCTCCTCCTCCTCTTCTTCCTCTTCATCTATCGGCTGAAGAGCCGCTTCTTCTTGCTCTCTCAAAAGCAATTTCTCTCGAATCCTCCTCCTCCTCTCCTCAATTGCGTCCTCATCATCCTCCTCAAAATCCAACCTTTCCTGCCTTTTAGTCTCCTCTTCAATCGTCGTCACAATCTCCGCCTGTCGAATTCTCCGGTGATCTGCCCTAATTTCTTCTTTGTTCTCAGATTTGTTCTCAGCAAGTCGCCGGAGCCTCCGGTCATCGCTCCGGGCGATGTTGGCGTCTTCGTGGGAGGGGAAAGCTTGCTCGAGGGCCGCAGCCCTCGAGAGTTTGATGTCGAGGTCCTCATCAGCATCATCAGCCCATTCGGGGGCTTTCCCAGGCCAGTATCTCTTGACCTTGGTTTGCCCTATTTTGCCCCGGAGCTTGTCTCGGACTGCGATTGCAGCTTCGCTGACCCCGGCGGTGACTGACATGGTTGTGAAATTGACGAAACCCTAACCGTAATTACTCAAATCTCTCGTTTCCTCGAGTTCTCATAAAATTTATTCTCACCTAAATCCAGAAAGGTCTATAATAGGATTAGCATTCAGCAAAAAGGAATCTTTTCGAGTGAAAATCAGGAATCTCTGTAGATTTTTCGTTTGTATAGTTTCGCGAATTTAAAGAAAAACCCTAACGAGGTTGAAAACAAGACGCAAGTTATATGACAATCGAATCAAAGAAGAAAGGAAATTAGCCCTAGAATCAACAAATGAGCTGAAGAAAAATATCGCAGAAAAAATCAATCAAGAGAAGGAAAAGAAAAAGAAAAAAAAAACTTACAGAAGGAAAATTTCGCCCTTTCCGGCGAGCGAGAGAGAGAGAGATGAGCGAGAGAGACATGGGAATTAATTGGTTTACTTTGGGCCCATTTAACTTTCTCTTAAAGCCCAGGCCTGTCTTACTGTGAAATGACCAAATTTTCTAGGAAAAGGAAAAACCTATAAAACGCAATTCGTGTAATTTCTCATTGCCTTTTTTAGTAAAATAATTTCTTTTTCTTGAAAAAGGAAAAGAGTTAAAAAAAAACAGAATTATCCAAAATATCTAATCAAGGAAAAGTTGAAAATATACTGAACCAAATGCATCCAAGTCGGATAATAAAAAAAATTATAGACTGGTCATGAAGTTCTTTCGTTTTGGTGCTGTACGTAATACAGATCGGATGAGCTCATTACCTGAAACATTGCTTCTTGAGGTACCATATCAAAAACATTAAAAAAAAAGTTATCAGCTCATTTTAATAACTGAACATCAAACAGTGAAAGTAAATAAGTCTAATGATTTCGTCTGATTCAGCACTAATTTTATAGCTTATGTTTTTCTTTTTTTTTCTTTTTCTCTTTTATTTTATATTATTCTATGTTATTTTTGTCAGTTATGTGGTCTCTTATAAGCCTACATATTCGACGGGCAGAGGGAAAAGAGACCTGTTTATTTTGGAGAAAGAAAAGAACGTAATGTCGATGGATTCCCTCTTCTTTTCTTTTTTCTTTTTAAGAAAAAGAATGGAAGAAGAATACTTTTTATCTTTTATTCTGTGAAATTTCCAACATAAGTTAATTAGAGCGATATAATTTAGTATCTACCAACGTAGGGATTTCAAAGACAATTTTGGAATATCAACAATTTGAAGAGGATGACATTTAAAATCGAACAGATGCAATCCAAGCTCTGCTGGACAATTAGGCTTATTGTTATCAACCTGCACAGACGGGCGACAAGAGGGGAAATAAAATAAAAGAAACACTAGAGGCACACCCTTGGACACAATCCCAACCACACCCCCTCACCTGCTACAGTGCAGGGGGCCCTCACAAAAAAATCCCATGTGAAGCCCCTTGCACTGTAGCAAGTGAGGGGGTGTGACTGGGATTGTGTCCAATGGTGTGCCTCTAGTGCCACTCATAAAATAATCAAAAATAGCAAGGATCCCACGAGTAAAATAAAGCTGATGATCATGTCAAACCAAGTGAAGATGAAAAAAACCAATCAAATCGTGATGTTTCTCTCAATTAGCAAAACATAGAACGTAGAACTATACAACCAAAATATTAGTAACTCAAAATTTTGCCCACATCATCATTCTTTGACTGGGATTTGCCAAGGGATAAATATTTTGTATTCAAGAACTACGTTAAACAAAAGCATCTCTCCATATAACTATCCAAGAAAAGAATTTCTCAAGGGGAAAAAAAGCTGTCCAAGAAATAATACACATCGACGGTTATTAAAGCTCTGGCTGCTTTGTATTGAAAGAATATCACGGGACCTGTGCCAACGGGAAACACTGCATATCCGCCACAAAAGGGCAGTCATGCAACCGATAAAAGTCAGACCTTCATTAGAATCTTTAGTTATTGTTCTGCATCGAAAACTCAGAATTCAGTGCGATATATTGACTGATGAAGGGAATAATAATGTAAGTGATGCAAGATGAGAGGAAAAGCTTGCGCTACCTGGCATTTCCTTTAGATTGAAAACAATTGGCTGCTCTTCCATTTCTAGAGTTTCAGAACTAAATCTAGATTTAGTCCCCCAATCTCAATTGAAATTAACTCCATTTTGTAAACAACTAATCTTTGGAAGCAACTTCTTTATTTCCACTCTTTTTCTGTTTGTCCTTGTTAGCATGTGGACCATCTCTAGCAGAGCTCACTGGTCTTCTAACAACCTTCTCCAGATTTTTGTCGGTCACTACGACCTTTCTCAGAGGAATTCTGTCTGGTATGGCATTTACAGAGGCGGAACCATCTTTTGGAGGTATATTTTCTTTTGAAGAGCTACTTGTTTGTAGTTTGGCATTCTCATCAGCATCAGGTAATAATGCGCGATGGCTTAACCGTAGCTGGCCCTTTTCATTTACCTGGATTATATGCTCCATAAGTCAGAAAAGTGGAAAGCTACACCGATAGCCTCTCCTCACGTTACTTTCCTTAATCAGCTCTTATAAATTGGCTACTAGATGATATACAGCTAAGAACAATACCAATCATAAATGCAATAATTTGTGAACAAAACCAGTTAGCTAAATATTAAGTACACTTGAATTTCTTCTACTACGGGTAAACACAACATTTAACCTATACAACATTTATTATGAGAATGCAAAACATGAAATCTTATAACCTGCTCCAACTTGCAATCATGCTATCGTTCGTAGAATGTGCCCCAAAAGAACTTTGGGAGCATGAATATAGGCTGCAGTATTCTGTATATGTAAAATAAAAATCTATTTGTGACAGTATGGCCCCAGCAAATAAATCTTATAACAGACAGAAGTGCATTACTATGGTGACATATGCCCCATTAAAGGTGTTCTTAGCTATATAACTCAATGCCAAACACTGACGAAAAGCTTGCAGATCCAAGTAAAAATGCATTTCAGGTATCTAGTTATTATAATTTATATGCTACTGAGCAACCTCAGTTGATCTGCACAAGGCACTGACCTCAATAAGCTTTACATCTAGACGATCACCAACTTTGAAGGCCTGCAAGAGATGTGTGAGAACAGGTGAGTTTGTGAAACAATTAAGATTTTTTTACAGGGATAATAATCAAGCTGAGAAAGGACAGTTTGAGTTTACATCTTCAGCCTTGGCCAACCAATTTGAACTCAGCTCACTAATATGACAGAGACCCTGTTGAAAAAGTAATATTATGATGTCTTATATATATTCTTCATTTTTAAGAGAAAAGTCTGAAATGTTATGGACATGCATGAATTTTAGATGCATCTATACTTTTTGTAGCCACACTAAAACACGTTGGTGAATTCAATCAGCTCTTAGGCCATGGTATGGAAAGATGTACCTCACGGCCAGGTGCGATCTCAACAAAAACTCCATAAGGTGCAATTGATTTAATCTCACAATTCCTGAAAAGAGACAGAAGAAATGATAGGTAGTCAGCCAAATCAATCAGAGTACTAGGCTAATTAGCAATTCGGATCGCCCCCCCCCCCCCCCCCCAACAAAAAAAAGGCACACACACAGACACCCACATGCACACCAAAGCCCATAATCTGAACAAAGAGAAAGAGAGCGAAAGAAGAAAGGTGGTGGACCTTGAGCTTTTTGAAAAGTAATTATCTCATTCATACAATCAATGTAGCATTCAAAAAAATTGCACAATGAAGGGACAGCTCAGCATATAAATCAGACCTGTAAATATCACCAATGGTTGGAACCATCGTCAGATTGGCTATAATTGCCTTTGACTTCTCTAAGCTTGACAAATCCTTTGCCGTGATTTTTACCTGCAAAATTAAGTAAAAGGGGGTTAAAATTAGTACAAAATACAAGTTTCAAGATAAAAACTTACTATTCCATTGTCTTGAGTATCAATCGCTTCAACTCCAGTCTCTTCAATGATACTTTTCACCTTCTTTCCACCAGATCCAATAATAGCATTCACTTTTTCTGGTCTCACCTGAAACATCATTAAAGAGTGGGGTGTCACTGCAATAAAATCAAAACTTGTGCAACTCTCAGATTAAGCTACCATGCTCAACAGATGAGATGTCAAACCTTCATAACATGAATCAACGGAGCATATTTGGATAGTTTTCTAGATGGAGAAGGAGAACACTTCAGCATTTCAGCTGAGAAAGAAGAAAAAACTTAGTACTTAATTCGGGCAGTAGTATGTGTGTGATGATATTGTTACAAGTGTAACAGCTATCTGGAACGATCAGCAACATAGCATGCAGCATGGAAATTAAGCTTACAAAGAACATGTTTTCGCCCATCTCTAGCTTGCATAAGTGCTTGTTCCATTACAGGTAATGTGATTCCTGCAATCTGGCAGCCACAGGAACATTCTCAGTAATCAAAGGATATAATATAAAAAATAACTTAGAAAGACTGCTACAGGCACGCATACAAGGCAAAACTCAGTCAATCTGGGGGAAATCATTATGAAGTAGTAGAACTATAGCATCCACAAACTTCAGTAGCTGTTGAAAGGAGATGGAATATAACCTTTATATCCATTTGGAAAGCAGTGATACCATTCTCATCACCAGCAACCTACAAAATGACTAGCTTTTATTTCTCAGAAGGCAATTCCCAAGATGCGCTGACATTGTTAGCTTAACCAATAGTTTTTAGTTGTTGTCTAACTAAAATTACATCATAAAGAGTAGAATAAAACACGAAAAAGAACCTAAACCTTAAAATCCATATCTCCAGATGCATCTTCCGAGCCACTAATATCAGAGAGAATGAGTGGGCTTCCATCTCCCCCAAATTCTTTGGTGTCTAGAACCATACCCATGGCAATCCCAGCAACAGAGCGCTTAACTGGAACACCAGCATCTAAAAGTGCCAAGCAGCCTCCACAAACAGATGCCATACTGACAAATAATTTAAATGAAATAACTTTCTAGATAATGAGAGTCTAGTCCAACATCCGGAGAAACATTCATGATTACGGACTATAAACAAAATCCTAAAATGACATGAGAAATCACCTGGAGGATCCATTACTTTCAGTAATGGTACTCTCGACACGGATAGTGTAAGGGAAGTTTTCTTCTGAAGGTAAAATAGGTTCTAATGCTCTTTCAGCAAGCATTCCATGACCTATCTCTCTTCTACTGGGTGCTCCTATACGCCCAACTTCACCAACACAAGATGGTGGAAATGAGTACTGCAGAAGATAAAAAATATATATATAGTTTCTGTTAAATAAAATAGGAAAGGATACATAACTACATGCTACATAGCAGTGTTACGCCATCATAAAATCAGTAGCAGAATATCCTTAAACTAACACGAATTTTTACAATTGATAGAGAATCAGAAATATTAAGCATCTTTTTCTGCTGGCCAAAATAACGCAACTTGATAAGTACCTATCAAGAAACATTCTCTCTCAAGAAAAGCATTTCAAACTTATTACATCTTCATCATATAGTGAGTAGAGATAAGAAGAGAAGGAAAACAAAAATGATTGAAAAATGGAAGAAATGTGTCTACTTAACCTATAGTGAGAATAACTCTCAATGATATAAAAAACATAAAAAAAGTATGTTCCCACTTCTTAAGATAAAGCCAGATCAAACACATGTTTTCAAAGATTTGAATAATGCTGGAAAAAAATTCGAGTTTGATAGTTGCTTTTGTCAGTCTTAAAAGAGTTATCTCGTGACTTAATAAAGACAAACCTGAAGATAAAATCTCTTTAACTCATCTGTATCCACAAGGTTGTCTATTCTTTGTGCCATTTGTCTATCTCCAAGAGTAACCACAGCCAGTGACTGCAAGAGAAAGTAATATTAATTTGTCCATCTCCAAGAATAACCACAGCCAGTGACTACAAGAGAAAGTAATATTAACGTCAAAAATAAAAGAAAATATCCATAACAGGTTGTATGTATACTTTTCTTGAATCTTGATTCTTAATGATTACCATGTTACATTTCTACTACGAACAACAGTTTCGCCTTATTATTCATCAGCTATTATTAGGTTGACCAAGAAGCGATTAAATTAGTAGCATATATGAAGAGGACTATTCCAGTAATACCAAAAAGCATTCGAATAGTAAACTGAAGAAAGTAAAATAGTGAATCTTTACATGATCATATTATAGAGCTAAAAAACATATATGAGGAAGATAAACTTGCTGAAAAAAAATCTATTGGATTGATATTCACAAAATTCATTGATGATAACGTACTAAGAAATTGTGGTGCTCAAAGAAACATGTAAGTTCTTTGCGCATTCAGAAATTTCAATTAGTTTCTCAGATTTAAGCGACAATGGGAAAAAGTGTGAAATAGCACATCATCTTACTCCAAGCGTAAGAGGTAAACAAATATCAGTCAACTCACTGCCTACTAGAGTGCACTCAAGGTTTTTTTGTAGACATCGAATCAGAATGTATTCAAAACTTATGGTTATTACTTCATGTGTAGAATACATGGATGGAGTACATTCAAGATTCATTTTAGAATATAAACATGGAAGGAAGGAAAAGATATTGCTAATAAATAAATGCTTCATAGGAGAAAACAATTTCTGCAATTATTTATTTGTTTAAGTTTTGTTTATTTATATGTGAATAAGTACCCCAACTTGGTCTAGAACAGGATTCAAAACCTGTACAACCCCAATCCCTTTAACACATGTTCCACCCTCCACTGAGTACATTTCTACTAACACAACTATGAAGTAAAAACCTCAGATGAAGTACAAAAAATGCTGACAACTACTACTTTAACATGGATAAATTAGAAAATATGGATTTTATATGGCCAACAAGTCTAATCTGATGAAGTTCCATTCTATTTGTGAAGGAACTGATGGCTCGCTTGAGTCATTGAACCAATCTATTATATCAATTGTCCTATACCAAAAAAGAAGTGTACTAAATAGAGGGAAATCAAATTACTATTTTGTTGAATGTCCCAGACTAAGAGAGTATGTATTGGCTGTTAAAATAAATGCCAACCAATTATCCATCATCATAGTTACTTTTCCTTCAAATCTTCACTTATCTCTGTTGTCAAATATAGGTCTGCACCCTCACCTGCTCTTAGAAATAGAAAAGAATGATCATGAATATCCAAGAGAAGCCTCTAGCCTTTCAATTGCCTTTCAAGTTTCATTTTGTCCGGAAAAAACGCAAATTGATGCAATATAACATGAGAGGCAATTCCTCCATTGTTTAATGTGGAAAAGGTCCCTCCCTGAGAGAAATTTAATGTCCGTGCATCTTATATTTTCGCTAGGAAAGAAAAGAAGGTATCGTCTGAAAACATATATAATCTGGCACTGTTAAATAACATACAACCACAAATTAAGATAGTGATATGCTGTGCTATGTGATTTGAGAAATTTCAAATATTAACCCGCAGAGTGCACGACATCATTGGATGGACTTTGAAGGATTATCAATTATAAGCAATTTTACCGCTTTTATAGCACTTCCTCCATGGCTCAAATCTATTGAGTCCAAGTCATAAATGAGCAACCTTATTATCGTACCAAGACTCGTCCTTGAATAGATAATATCAATATTATGTACAAAGTTATCAAAACAAGGTTAATCTTAGCCCCAGATATTTGAGGTATAAAAAGAATTTTCTCATTATAATGATGAAGTATATGAATGACTGAAGCACCACAAACTGAAGCTTAAATCTAGAATGAATTAAATAAAAAGAAAGAAAGAATATTAACTCCTTACTATGATCTAATACTCACACTGAGAAGAGATTACCTTACCTGCGTTTCTCCACGAGTGAAAAGCACACTTCCATGGGCTCTAGGAAGCAGTCCACACTTTGAGTTGATTGGACGAATCTCGAAAGGATTCCGACCATCACTACGCTTACCACCCTACAACAAAGAAAAAGAAAATATTGTGAATCATGGGCAGAGCATAAACTTATAGCCTCTAACTATCTTCCAGTTGCATTTTTCTTCCTATTAATATAAGCCACTATCATATTCTTGTTTCGAACTGAACTAGTGAGAGTTAAAGGAACAAATCAACTCTTGTCAAATCTTATACATTACAAGAACATCAAATATTTTTTTCTAAACAAATGAGAAAAAAGACAAAACAGGAAACAAATTTACATTAAAATGCGGCTAAATTGAGTAGAGTTGGTGAAAATAACTGCAGAGGAAAAAAAATACAAAAGCATAGTTTTACAACTTATGGGCTATACAAGGTTCAAGCAATAGATGCCAAACTGGCTAATTCGTGGTGGTTAGTTGCACCCACGTGATTAGTAATATCAGGAAAACTGATGGGTCAACCAATCACGTGGACCATATATCTTCTAACGCACATAAGTAGGACTAAGCATATTCAGTCTACCAATATAATCAACCAAACAACCCAACCCTAGGCATTTGGTTCAGTTTAATATTTAATCATTATGGTTCAGGTTGAAATAATTTCAACCCAAAAGACCGGACTGACCAAACCAATCATGTACTTAAGTTCTCTACTTTTCTAATATGCCTCGTATGTATCTTGAGAGGGACAGATCCAACTTCTAGGAATCATTCCTCATCCACAATCTCTCACCTTTCACTTCTCAGAAAGAGAACCCAAGATCCCCGAATTTGAACCGACTTCTCACTGGTAACCCTCTACCTCTCCGGATCTCCCCCTCTCTTTCTGAATTTTCAGTTCTCTCTGCTGGTTCCTAAATCCATGACTTCAACTCTCTTTATCCACACCCAATTTCACTTATCCCTCCCCCTTAAGATGCCTGTTCAGTGATAACCAATAACCAATCCCAAGTACTCTAGCACCAACCAGTTTAGCTGTTAAAGAACGCAGGCACTACCAATCCCAAATCTTCATTTTACTCGAACACAATGAACCATGTTCCCCATTATGTTGATTTATATTGCACTCATTATGTGTATTCCTGTCCCAGAATATCAAAGATGTCTTCTTTAGAGGGTTTTGTTGAAAGGCAAACAGAAAACAATAGACTTAGGCAAGCTCTCAATAAAAAAAAAATGTATGAAACTTTTCCTCTTTCAGGAAAGAATCTTGAGAATGTTTACCTGATGAATATTAATTTCGATACATCCGTTTGCAAAAGCAAGCAAACTGACCAATTACATAGACCACAATATTCTGCGTAGAGTTTTCAAGTAGTTCACTTGAAGCTTACACCATATACAGAACTTTAATCTAGTTTACAAGCACCACCATTAATCTTCTACTAATTACCCTTCTTCTACCCAGACCTCCACCTTCTTCACCTACCCATCACCACCTTTCTCTTTCAATGTCATTATTGGACCTAATTCCCATCTCAATCAATAATGGAGAAGGTGTAGGGGGTGATGCGTACAAGTAAGAGGCAGTGGTGGGATGGAAAAGGAAGGGAAAGAATACGGCTAGAGTCCAGGGCTTAGTTGAAGATTTAGGTGGAAGTGGTGGAGGTTACTTAGAATTAAAATTTTAATTAGTATTTTCCTGTTAGAATGAGTCAATATGACATTTAGATCTTGAGTAAGAGCTAACATTTAAATGATGTCAGGTTCAGTTCAAGTTATTTGGATGTCACATAATTTAGATGGAAAATTTTAACCTTGTCTGGATGGCAAAAATTATAGTAAAATTGCAGAATCCCCCATAGTAGGGCGTTATTTGCAATAACCCCAAATACAGCAGCAAAATACTTCTGTTAAGTACTCCATTGTGAACAAGGTAATCATAGTTTTCACACGGTTTAAGCTGTTTTCATGTTGGCATCACCGGTGAAGGCAAATTGTGTAAAAGCCTATCATAAACATGCCAAAAACATACAGCTAGAAGGCAAGTCACTGGCATGAAAACTTTCAACCTGACATTTGTATATTATAAATGGAATATGGTGTGTACCTCTACTATGCGTTTGCGCAAGAATCTGGATGTTATTTCCTTGAAAACGAGTTTCACATCCACTTCAGAGAAAAGCTAGATGAAGAAAATGACGAGAAATGTCAATAAAACATTACATCATTTAAGAGAACAAAAGTCAATAACATGATAATGGCTGGGAGATCAACAAATATATATATGCATATTCTACATTTAATATGCATATGTTCTTGTGTTCTTGTGTATGTGAGACCATTTTTTTGAAGGCTAATACCAAATGAATATCAATGGTTAGTACAATATTTCTGTCAATAAAAGTTAGTATCAAACGTAGACACTCCTGATAGGAAGCAACCAAAGGTTCCCCCATTAAACAGGTCTCCATTTCTAAAATAATAAAAGGTAATATACAAGCAGGATTATATAGCGTCCCCTAGATGCTCACATTATAAAGAAGTCACAAGGTAACAGCATTCTTCAGCTAGTTGAGTTCATTTTGAGTGTACTTATTTTTTTAATGAAGTAAAGATTCTCCGCAGGGAACACTTAGAAGAATGTGGAAGGCTACCAAATACTGGTCTCAACACCACTCATGCGTATTTTTATCATAAGTGGTAGTAGGAAATAAGAAAGGTCTTCTTTTGCCATAGAGTTGTTGTGAGAGTTGTGGGTTATAATTTTATATTCTAACTATGATAATAATAAAGCATTATAATTTATAACCCAACTGATGGTCCTCACCAAGGGGACAGGTTTTCTTGCAACTGGCTTGATATGAACATCTCCTTCATCTACTTCACCATCAACGATTACTTCCTCATCCTCATCTTCATCATCACATATATCCACTAGGCCTTCAGCAGCTCCAGAAACTTGATCTTTTGAAACATACCCTTTTTCAGTAAGTATATTCAGTACTCTATCCTCTAATGCAGAAAGTGCTTTTCTTCGTGGTATTTTGCTTCTTATTTGTAGTGCCTTCACCAGTTCATCTGCTGAAATATCCTGTCAGAAATGAGAAATAATGTTTTATATCAGTGGTCATAAGAATAAATTTAATTAACAAATGAAAACTTATATAACCTGATAAAACAATAATCAGGTACAAGGAAGATTGCATGTGATAAACACCCACGGGATTAAAATAAACCAACTAGATCAAAGTAAGAGTTTTAATCCACACACCTAAGTTAACTAACTCCAGTTGGTATAGTGCAATCCAAACTCGAAAAGCCAACAACCTAGCATCCGCATGTGTGGTCACTGGTCATGTACAGGGTATTGATAAATATTTCATGCTAGCAACAAGTATAGCATGTCCAGTTGTTAATATAAGATCTGATGAATGGGGTAAAAAAGCACTAAACTTGGGGTACTAAACACAAGGCTGATACCCAGTCATGATGAAAAATTGAAGGGATAGCACAATTCAACAAAATAATTTATGTATTGAGGGTATGTAACATGGTAGTGGCTCGTGGATCTAATAACTTCTCATCGATGAAAATACTCCAATATGTCAGATAATCTCTGTAGGAGATAGCCAGTAAACCATTTTAAAAAAACAGCTTTCAAGCAGGGTTATTGTTTAATAACCCAACGAATATACCAGAACTCCAAAGTTGTGGTGAGGGTTATAGTTTTATAGTCTAACATTACCCCTATGGGTTGAGCAACCTTTTTATGGGCCAAAACCTAGACTCACTCAGTGGTACCAATTTTTTTAAAAATCTCTTTAAATTTGTGGTCGGTGAGATTTGAACCTGTGCTGCTCTAATAGCATCTTAAATAACTCAACCATTGCACCAAAATTCCGAAGTCTCAAGCAAGCGAGCGAGATTTAGAGTGAAGATGAAAACAATTCTCCCCTCACAAACAATGGAATGGACGTCCCTGAGGGAGTAAAGGTCTCAACGCCAAGATCGTCAACCTGGAGGGACCCCGCTTGTAAGCTCACCCGCAACTTCAAGCACCTTAACCTAGACTTCCAGATCCTCGACGACAGTCGGAAATGACAGTCACAAACTCAAGGTCAAGGCCTGGTTCAGATCGAGGACGGCGATGGTGGCAATCAGGACGACGATTAGTCACATGCAGAATCTCATCACTAGGGTTACGAAGGGGGTTATAGGTACAAGATGAGATTCGTGTATGCTCACTTTCCGATCAACGTGAGTATTGGCGGTTCAAATTCGAGTATTAAGATTAGGAATTTTCTTGGTAAGAAAAAGGTGAGGAAAGTGGACATGCTTGATGGTTTGACTATCCTTCGCTCTGAGAAGGTCAAGGATGACCTTGTTCTTGATGGCAATGATATTGAGCTCGTCTCACAATCTGTTGCTTTGATAAATCAGAAGTGCCAGGTCAAGAACAAAGACATTACAAAGTTCCTCAATGGTATTTATGTCAGTGAGAAGGGCACAATTGCGGAGCAATTATCACTAGGTTGTTTGAGTTCGATAATTTCAGATATTCAGGCTAGCTCCAAGCTGGAGGTTATGACCAGCAGCAAAATTTGGTCTGATACCATTTAAATGATGCAACCGATACACGATAGCGGTGAAGCATCGCATAGCGGTGAAGCATCGCTAAGACTATTTCGGGCTATTGCAATAAAATAGCGGTAAAAAGCGCAAAGTCAATAGCAGTCTAATTTAGAGATGTATAAACACTAAAAAAAGAAAAATTAAAGAAAAATCTAAAAAATTTAAAAATACATATTGGATGATTTAAAGAGACAATAGACATGTAACCATCACGTAATACCGAAGATGACTGGAGGAGTCAAAAAGTCGTCTTCGAGAAGAAGAGCTTAACAGTGACAGTACTGTCCTAAGAGGAGCTCACGGTGAAGGAGGTGAGAGAAAGTATCAAGGTAGGTGCCAGAGACTATGAGAGGTGGCGGGAGTATGCAGAAAATCACAGGAGACGGTGGAATGTAATGGTCAATGGTTGAGTTTAATTTTAAGAAAATAAGCCTCAAACCGCTTTTAAATAGCAATCAAAAAGTAAATTCCGAATGCAGTCGCTCACTATTTACCATTATGACACTATTGATCGTTTTTGCGAACAGACATATTCCGTAATATGTCACCGCTATTGCGATAGCGTAGCGGGCGATAGCGTCGAGGGAAGAGACCGCTAACGCTATTAGCGCTGTTATTGCGGGGCTATTTACCGCTATTTATAACAGTGCACCTGAACTCTAAAGTTGTGGTGAGGATTGACGGTTATATTTTTATAGTCTAATAGGGAATGTTAGACTATAAAAATATAAACCTCAACCCTCACCATAACTTTGGAGTTTTGGTGTAAAGGTTAAGGACTTTAAGATGGTATCAGAGCAATCCAAGTTCAAATCCCACCTATCACGAATTTAAAACAGATTTTCTATAATTGTCATCGTTGCTTGAGTTAGGTTTCGGCCCATGAAAAGGACACTCAACTTGTGGGGGCACGTTAGACTATAAAAAATAACCCTCAATCCTCACCACAACTTCGAGTTTTGATGTAGCGGTTAGGGAATTTAAGAGTTATAGTATACAATTAGCAAGACCATGAATTCAAATTGATGACATTACTTGTTTTGAGGGCTCAAGCATCCAGGTTTTCATTACAATCCAGGTTTTTGGCTCTTTTGTCAAATCTAAAGGATTGAGACTTTTTAAAATGTTATTCTTAGAATTTGAGTCAAATTGACAACCAAACAAGCTATTACTTTGGATTACTCAAGTTCAATGGAAAAAGAAAATATAATTTAGGGTTAGAATCCTCAGTAATAGGTCTATTCAAAAATCCCTAAATCTTAGCATTGCTTTTCTATGAAGAGATGACCAACATTTTCTGAACTAGACATCTATGCAATAATTCTTCATTTTTGAAAAAAGCAGATACAACTACTTTTGGTAATTTGACATACAACAGAAAATCTTGTAGTGCAACATTCAACTAGAAATTTCCTGTTGATGCTGATTTTGTGCAGAAAAACCAAGCTGTTTATCCAAATCTTTTGGATCAGATAAATTAATCAATTTTCTCAATTAACCTATTTAAGGGTCATTTAATGCTAAGCTAGATACATACTTTTGGGCATTACGGTTGTAAAAGAAAATAACATTTAGATACTGTCGAAGTAAATGGCGCCTAGAAGACATGATGTGTTTTTTCTTGCTTACTCTCTTGCTGAAGAAGCCTAACTTAAGAAGGGTTATCACTGGACAAGAAAACTCTTCGAAATTGTATCATAGAAATGTTTATTATATGTCCATACCAAAAGATTTTGGTATTATCTTCAAATCACATTTTGAGAAAGTGGCATTAAGTAGCAGTAATAAGGAACATCACTAAGAACTTTGTCAGAAAAAGAACAATAGCATCTTTTAATACTTTAAAACATTAAAACATAAAGAGAGGCATGACATGTTTTCATACTTCAACGTGCCTATATAGCTCAGCAGGAGGTAATTTGATTGCATCAGTCATTTTCTGCTTCCCGCACTTCTTGACTAAAGCCTCCACCTCTCTGCAAATTTCTCGTATTGCAGCCTAGCAAGGAGACAAACAGAAGATATATGAAATATCAATTGTCATGTAAAAGATCTAATTATATACACTGATTATATAGGACGAACCACCTGCCTCTAATACCAGAATATACAGAAAATGTAGATCTAAAAGATCAATAGAAAGCTTCATTGCAATAAAGCAATACTAGTGATTTCATACAAACTCTAATATGGCAGGACAGAACTCGTGCCTACTTACCTGCAATCTCAAAAAAACACCGTAAACACATACGGTAGTTTCTAAATAGAACATGACCAGTTTAACATAATATGACAAGATAAAGAAAATGTGGGAGGAAGAAAATACCATTCCTTATTACCCTCCAGACAGTGACACATGTATTGCTAAAAAAACTCAACATGATTCATCTTAGAAACAAAAGCAAGTTTAACTGATCCAGCTTCGATAAGATAGATTCATAGACTATGAAAATGTCAAAAATTAATGTCTCAGAATCATACACAAGGATGTTCGAAAAATACTAGACTATAAAACCTCTGCTTGCTTACACTTGGCTGCTTCATCCATGTATACATATCCTTTACAATATACTTCAGTCAGTGGCCGACCCAGGAGTATCGGTAAGGGGGTCCGAAAAAATTAATAAACATGAAAGCATATAATTTTTTTTTCATGGTTTGTCAGTATCTAAATCTCATTACACAACAAGATTTTCAAAATCAAGTTTCAGGTTGCCAACTTCACCAACTTGTACACCAAAGTATATAAAGCTCTTCCATTCAACCGCCTTATTAGCAATTTACTCGTCCCTTGAATTTCAGAAAAATCACAACAAGAGACCCAGACTACTCATCTAAAATAAAGTTGTAGCGATGTCATTATATAAATCTTAAAGTAACTAACACCACGTGTTAAAGTATCATATTACATAATTGAGCATTTCTTAGATGCCTTCTTAGCATCCAAAAATTATCTAAGATGATCATTGGTGAAGACTGCATGTTTATGTTCAGAAACACAGGGATATTTACTATATTTTCTAGCTTCACGCACCGTAAACTTCCTTTACAGAGGCAATTCCACATGCTTTGAATATGTACTCTAACATGTGCAATGGTTTCAACCAAAATGACTTTGCAGTTATATAACTTGACTAAAACTAAGAGATCACTGTAGCTATTGGTTTCAATTTCCTTCCCTACATTTGTTTTCCTTCAAGAAGTAAATAGCTGTAGTAGTTTCTAACCAAAAGAATAACAAAAGGCATGTCTTTGAAAAAATTAATTAAGATAATGTAAATAACGCCAAAGTCATGTAAACATGATCAACTTTAACTGACAATCATAAATAATTAAACTCTATGTTAGTAATATTTAAACATCTTCAAAACCATTGCAAATGAGATTTTAGACCTCCAATTTATGTTTAAAGTTTAAAAAACCTATCTTAAGAATTAGCCTTGCTCCTAAGACATCTTTTCAATTTTCTTCTTGTCCCAGCCAATGATCCTAACTCAAGTACCCGGTGTGCTGTACTTGTGTGGTAGTACAAGGCATACTATAGCTAAAAGCAAGGCTGACCCATAAAAGGCCACGAACTCTATTCAAATTTGATACTATACGCCCATCAACACAGCCGAACAGTTATCATCTCATCATGATAATTAAATAAAAAAGGAACAAGCAGCAACTGCCAAACATGTTGAAATTTATGTCAATAAATAAAAAAGACGCTGAAGAGTTGTAGTACGAATGTTTGTATCAAACTTTCGGACAGGCTACATGAATTTTTTCTTTCCATTCAGCTCTACTTAGGGTCACCGCTTGATTAAATAATAACTCTTACCTCATCTTTAACTGCTTTCATTCATGTTCATTTAGTTGTGTCCAGAGACATTGTTACTATTAAATATCATCCTATAATTGAAAACCAGCAACTTATTGGCCTCACATGCACTTCCTCAATTTATACTCTTCACTGATTTCTTATCAAATCTGTAAGACATATCCATCCATCTAGACATTATTTCAGTTACTCCTTTTTTCGTTGTATGATTTGAACTGCTCAACACTCTAGCCTATAAAGCCATAGTTGGTCTTATGTTGGAATAGAATTTTTTTTCCCCTTCAATTATAAGAGCACTGAACATCTATACAAACTCTGACAGTAAGAGCCCAAATATGTTTAATTGCTTTAATTCTACTAGTACACCCTCCTAATTTTCAATATCATCCTAATTAGAGAAAATGACATTGTCAGGTATGTTTTTACCCATCAAAATCATTGTTTTAAATATCCCCAATATAGCTAATATGTCCACCGATAAATCCTTTCAGAACGATATCATCCCACTATCCTTTATAGCTTATTGGCAATTTTAGGGCAATATATTCCTGACACGACCGATATATCAGTTGATATGTTGGCCGATATGTTATTTTATACTACTTGTCGCTAAACAATATAGTTCTGGAAATTTTCTTTAATGTTTTTTTAGCAAATTTCCAGCCCCAAGAAGTTTTTTTAGTAAATTCTAGTAGGCTCCTTTCTCTAAGTATGTTTCTATAATTGGCTAGTGATCCTATACATATATTATTTACATTTTTTTGGCTTAGATTTCATTGTGTTTGTATTCCATTTTGTGACATTATATTATGTATTGCACATCATTCGATATGTTACTTTGATATTTACCACATATCCCCGATATTTACCACATATCCGCAATACGGAATGCAATTTGGTCATCCGATATTTCCTTGATACCTGATATTTAAACCTTGATCAAAATGCATGTCAATTTCTTCTACAATTTTGCTCAAACTGAACATTATTTTTTTATTTTTATAGTTCAAAATATATTACATTTGATATCCTAAGATGTGTGCACTAATACAGTGTATAAGACAGTATGGAGCAGCCTTGTGTAACCTGCTTATACTTCGAGAACGAGCATAAATACAACGATGGTCCTAGGGATTGTAAAGTGGTTTAGGTATGTGTCTCTGTGTACAAGTCATGCTAACATGTACGTCGTTCATGTGAAAGCCCAAGATAAGACATCCTTAAATAATCATAAATATATAAAGAAAACTGCTAGTTTAGCAGCAAAACAGAAAAGAATAGTACTAATTTGATCGAAACAAGAACTGATAAGAAATAAATGAAGTTACCTGGCCAGCTTCTACGGCCTGAATCAACTTCTGCTCTGGAAGAAAATTACAGTAGCCCTACAAGGAAAAAGAGTTATGCATAAGCTTTTAAACTGTGTTATGGCATATGTGTTTGTGCATCTGTATGAGATAGACTACAGAATTTGTTAATCTCAATTTTGTGACAATATATATAGGTAATAATCAAATTTCATGAACTTCGTGTGCAAGACTAGAGACCAAATCCCTGAACAAAGATCTATTTGCAGACGAACATGGTAGAGAAATAAATAAAAATTAGTGAGATCATTATTTATAAAACATTTCAAGTAAATCAGGATTGTATGTTTTGGGAGCTCTTATTAATTTAATAGCGCACCCAAGAGTTTGCAAAAACAAATTAGTGATCATCTTTAATCCAAAACTTCTATTGTCTAATAGATTGACAGCTAGATAATAAATAATAAAACATCCTACACTAAGGTCTTGCCTCAAAGCTGTACAGATCAAAATCGACCATGTGCGACATTCTAGTGGATA
>NC_033800.1:137070919-137091119 GCF_001876935.1 Asparagus officinalis | reverse complement strand
CCATTGTATACGCCAATAAGTCACAGCCATCTGTGTTATATTATAGAACACTAGGAGACTTGTTTGTGATTGTGCATATAGATGCTCAAGTACATGTCTACTCTCAAGCATCCAGACAGTTAATATAAGTTAATAAATAATTAAAACTTTTTTCTGAAGTGGGAGAAACTATAGCCGACAATAGAATTTCTTGAGAAGTTATGTGTTCTGGAGTAAGGAAACAAATAAAATCCTCAAGCTGCCCCCAACTTGTCTACAGGTTCTGCTACATACAGCGGGCCAATGGTAATGTTGGTAGCTCGTATCCTCTCTGAATCTTTTATATAATGGAAATCATCAGAATACATTGTACCTAGGGGTACTCAAAATTTGATTACCATATTCTTTTAGGATTGTCTACATCCCAGTACCCTGTGGTGTCGTGTAATTATACAGGTGACCTGGGGGTTTATGTGTCTACATGGGTAACCCTAAGATTAGTGACTAAGATTACACGGGTAACCCTGAGCAACCTTGAAATTACTTTCAATAAGGTTACTTATGTAATACCAGTTGTGATTTCAGGGTTATCTGTGAAGATGATCTGCACAGACTCTAGGATCACTTGTGTAATTACGCCATATCACAGGATACCGGGATGTAAATAATCCTTTCTTTTACCATTGCGTTTCCCTGGAAGCATCATTAGAATGTATTTATTTTAGTTCTTGAACTTGGAAATCATGAAAAAACCTTTTCAAACAATGTCTTCATGATTTCAACTCCATCCATGCCTATGCCTTATGCTTTGGTTTTGAGATATTCGCATGTCCTTGTAACAACGATCAATACTCTTTTAGACCTTTTTATAGTGCTTGATAACCAAGATAATTTTTATAGAAAAAGTCCATAAGAATAAGATGCCGATCAAAGATAGTAAGATGCCCCTTTAGTCACAAATTAACATGTTCAGTTATGTGCATATGGCAAAAACAATTATCGCTGACGTTAATGTTCTGACAGGGAAAGGAGATTAAGAATAAACCTCTATCATCAATATGGCACTATCAGTCCCAGCCATTATCAAATCCAACTCAGATGACTCCATGTCTTTGGTAGTTGGGTTGATGATGAATCGACCGCCAACAAGACCAACTCTAACACCTGCAATTATCTTGGAGCTTGGAACTTCTGATAGAGCTCTGCATGAGAAAACCAAACAAGAACATTGCTAACTACGATAAATGAAAGTGCTTTCACATCTGAATGGGACTTACAGCCAAACAGTCAGGGGAATGAATGCCATCATAGCTAAAAACCTATATCATGAGAACTGAAGTTACAAATATGATGCATATTACACGTACATGCTTCAAGTGGCAGGACATGTAAAGACCTCAGTAACCATATAAAAGCTACTTGTTTGCAAAGCAGCTCCAAGACTGATACAAAGGACTTGTCATCATTTAGAACCTCAGGTATCTGTTCGTAAAACTTTGCTAATCACATTCCAACATAATTTCAAAAATAAGGGGGGAAATAAAGAATGATATGGTATCGACTAGTTTTGGCATGCATTCCCTCCTTCCTAGAAGACCAAAAGAACAAATATCACAAGTTTATGTTCCATTTATGATCAGCACGTGCAAGGGACGTGGGGGGAGGGGGGTAAGAAATTGAAACCAACTTGAAATGTGCAAAATAATGAAGCTTCTGATAGAGGGAAAATGAAAATGAAAGCATAGATATTGTATGTAAATGTTAAGCAACATACCCATGATAATATTTGTGTTTCATGGTAGAAACCCTTTGGCATGGTTGGACGCAATGGCCTGTCTATCAATCTGCAAATAAGGACCTGCATGAGACAATTTGATGTCAAATAAGTTATGCTAACATAAGTATTTATCTTTAGGTAAATTTCTCACTCTTCAGTTAGCAGCAGTTAAGTTGGTCATAACTTTAAATATGATATTAAAACAGAGAGTATTTGGCACTCCGGAATTTTCCTTTAGAGAAAATCTTGTTCCCAATCATTTTACATCTTTGTAATAGTAGAATTACGAGTATTGCCTTTTGATTACATGACCATAAACTATATAGCCAAGAAATGCTGAAACATATCCAGTTTTCTTAAGCCTGAAACAGCCAATAGGCTCATTCTGTTGGAGGTAATGGGTACTTAAGTATCAGAGATAACAATCAGAAAGTTTCTCAAGATATAGTCAGGTAACAAGATATAACATTCACAAAAAAGCTGCACAAGGCTGAACATTAATAGACCAAATATCATCTAGTAGGCTGACCTCATGATCCTTTGCCCGGCCTTCCCGTTTGAAAAACCCACCACTGACAAAACCAAGACAGCAATAAGAATAGTATGTATAATAAGCTTCGGAAAATAACTAAGAGAAACGCAACATAAAAGAAGTGAAATATTCGCATATACCTGGTTCGACCAGCAGCAGACAGACGCTCTTGATAATTCACTGTAAGAGGGAAGAAATCTGAGGGCTCACTCGGGGTGTCAGCTAAACAAACTGATGAATATACTATCTACAAGAATTGAAACAGAAAAGGAAAGTCAGTGAAATTATAAAAGGAAAACACTCTAGACTTCGAGTCAAGAATAAAATTACTCATGTTCCAACTAATTCAAGCAGAAATTCTTTAGCGGGACACACAACACTTACAGTTTCCCCATCAGTGACTGTAACTGATGCACTTGCTTGCCTCCCAATATGACCCGTCTCCACTAAAATCTGCAATGACCAACATTTCTTCGGTCAAAAAATTCTTCGAAATGAGATTTTTACACCAAAAATTCGAGTAAACTGAGAAAACTGCTCACATGTCGATCGCCCACCGGAATCTCGACCGAGAACCGCTGCGGAACAGGGATGGACCCGACATCGTCGGAGATTTCGGCCGAAACTTCGTTAGAAACCCTAACATTTTGCCGGCGCCGCCGCCTCCGGTTCAGTGAAGGAAAAGATGATAATAGATGATGCTTTCTTGAAGAGAAAAGAAGGTTTCTGGGTTTTAGGGATTCGGAGAGGGAGGAAAAGAGAGGAGGAGGAGCGAGGCCATGGATGCTGATGCTAGGGTTTGCTAGCATTTCTTTGTTGAGGTTTTGGAGGTTTTTTGGGGTTTTTTGGGGTTTTTTTTAGTTGAAGAAGAAGAGGAAGAGGGAATTGGGAGCCAATTTCCGCGGCTTTATCTTATCGGGGGATTATTTTATCTTTTTTCTATTTTTTTCCCCTTCCTTTATTTATTTATCTTGGCTAATTAGCATTTAAATACCTCATAGTGTATTATAGTTTGCACTCATATGCCCTAAAGTTTTTTAAAATTTGAGAATTTTCAACCAAATGTTTGTTAGACCCTAATGCCACTAGGAAAGAACCTAGAGGAAGGGTGAATAGGATTTATGCTAATCTAATCCGATTTAATATTGATAAAACTAATTAATAAATATCCTAGTAAAATAGATATGCAATGAATTATGAGCAATGATAAGCAATATAAATAAGAGTAAACAAAATAGTGGACAATATAAACAAAGAGGCAATGGCTAAATAAGATAAACAAAAAGAGTGCGCCAATGCAAACTCAAACAAACAATATGATCACGGAGTTCGGACCTTCAGTTCTACGTCTCCGCTCCCCACTCCCGGGGAGAAATCCACTATTACACCGTGTTTTCGACGCTCACCCGAAAACGTTAACACCTCACACTCGGTTTTCTAGATCACCAAAAATTTTACAATCAACACTCTTGTAATCACACTCTATATCCTCTAAGTGTTGGTCTCTAGCCCGTGTCTCCCTCAAGTGCTCGGATTTACAACATCTCTCTAGGCTTTACTACCGACGTCACTCCTCGTGGGACGACCCTGTCTCTCACCACACACCCCTCTCGGTGTATAAGTGTATTACAAAGTGTATCCTCACAATAAACGCTCAAGTACAAAGTTTTGTTCTCTACTATGGATGAGAACTCAATTAAGGCTCACTCTCATTGTCACAATCCCACAACCCCAATATATACTATGTATACGAATACAATAAGCTCAATAGATTGTGTGTGAACAATGAGTATAAATCAAAATCAAACTAAACTCAATATAAACTCTAGCTTAAAGAAATGAAAATCAAACATATAAATAGCTAGATAAGAATTTAGAAAAACTTCTCTAGATGACAAGAGAGAGAGGGAGAAGAGTTGAATGCTCAAACACCAATGGATGATCTCCTCAAGCTCTTGTGAAATTTTCTTCACAAATAAACTCTTGAAACAAACACTAAAACAAACTTAAAACCCTCTTAAACTTGTTTAAAACTTTCTTTTTTTTTAAGAATGTTAGAGGGCAAGAGGTATATATAGGATGATAATACAAAGCCCAAAAACCAAGAAAATCCAGTAAAAGGACAAAAAAAGGAAACTCAACAAACTAGAAAACTAGCCGTTATGAGGTCGTCGGTCGACTAATATTGTTCGTCGGTCGACTAATGAGCTGACCGTTACAGGCCAGCAAACACCTCATCAGACGACTGATAAACTCGTCCGTCGACCGATGACCTCGTTAGTCGACTGATCAGTCGACTAAATAAGAAACATAAACAAATGATGATTCCAGGTGTTTTCATCAGTCGAGTGATAACATAATATCAGCCTGATTAAAAACAGAAAATCTGATTTTTGAAGTGTCTTTAAAAATAGCAAATAAATTCTAAAAAATATAAAAATTTGGGAAATGATTGTAAACATGCAAATGAACATGTTACAAAAAGAATTTTTAGAATTACACATTCCGTTTATAAAATATCATCATTTTTCAAAACTAGTCCAAAACATGAAAAATACAAAACACTTGTTTTTTTCCATTTTGACTTAAACAAACTTTTGAAACTTTATCAAATGATTTTATAGACTTAATAAAAGATGTAAATAATAATTGTTAAGTGCATAAACATATATATATATATATATATATATATAAGAAATCAAAACTTGTATGTGTGTATGTGATTGAGCTTAAAGTATCAACACACATAATATAAACCCTAAACTAATTTACCCAAGCTATAGGTCTTCAATAAGCTCGACTTGGTAAACTGCGGATGAAGCTTGAACTAGGATCTTGACTTGAATGTGCAAGGCTTCATATCGATATTTCTTCCATCCTCTAATGGATATGATCGTGAATGCTCGATTTCATCCAACCTCTAACTCATTGTTTGCCTAAAATAAATAAAAAAATATAAACACTAGACAAATAATATTAGTTATAAATTGTTTGTTAAAACATCATCAAAACAGAAAGGCCAACAATCTCCTCCTTTTTTATGATGACAAAATGTAAAACCCCAAAAAATTTAAATATTTTGTGATAAATAATAATAAATATGTTATATATTTATAAATAATATATTATGATGTTAGAGTATGCTAGGAATTAGTTTGAGATCAATTCAATGTATATATGTATATATATAAGAGCAAATGCACAATTCATGCTCGATGTATAAATCTGGAAATTTATGACCAGCGAAGAGATTTTGTATTTCTCTCACAGATGTAGTTAGAATTTGGAAAACATAAAATACAAAAGTTGTAGGTATCTTTAATATATTTCTAACAAGTCTTAGATCACCTCATTCTGAGTTCGGACGTGAAAGTTATGACCAAAATATCGAAGGTCATTTTCCTAGTCAGATTAGGATTCCTGGTTCGGGTCAAACGAGTTTATTTCGGGTTTGCATATATATAAACATGTATTTTTAAGAAAATTAACATACTTACATCAGAGTTTCAAACCCTAGCAGCCCCTCTTCCTCTCTCTGAATCCCTAGCCCTAAAGTTGTGAATTTTGAGAGCTTTGTGAAGCAAATATCGACACGAGGGCGAGATCATCAACGTGTAGCAAGGGGAAAACGGCTTGGTTGTATTTCTTTTTTATTGCTGGTTATTTCAGAGGCTTAGAAAGATATCTAAGGCAAGATTATCTTCATCCAAACCCTTCCCCATAGTTAAATAACTAGTTAGATGTTTAATATGATGTTGAATATGTGTTTTCATGCTTGAATCTTAACATGATGTGATAAAAGTTAAATTTTTGATATTAAAACATAAACCAACGCTAGATTAGTAATTTTTTTTCTTTCTGTTTATGATAGTATCATGATCATGATCATTAGCATTTTTCATAATTTCATTTATATATGAGAAATTTAAGAGATGTACTAAATAAATATTTTCTGCAGAAAACTTCAGCAATTGTATCATGTTTAACTGAGATTTCGAAATAGAAAAATAAACTCCAAATTTAACCAAACCAGTGCCAAATAAAAAAATATATGTATCTAGTTTCTAAAACAGAAGACTAATCTTAAAAATATATTGTATAGAGAAAGATATGTTATATTTACTAACAACATGTCCTGCAGAAAAACAGATACACATATATAATGTTTAACTGGAGATTTAGGATAACAAATGAACTCCAAATTGAACCAAACTTATGTCATTTGAAAGATGTATGAATCTAGTTTTCAAAACATAAAACCATTTGTAAAAATAGTTTTCCTAGAGAAAGATATGTTTGTTTTAGTAACAGATGTCACGTCTGTTTTTTCTGCTCGTTTTGTGAAGCTGTGTTGTGCCGTTTTGAGGTGCGTTCGCGGAGTTTTGAGCCGCTTGATGTTACACGTTTAGTCATGAATATGTTATGTTATATATTTAAGAATCCTAAGGGTATTATGATAAATTTTTATTTGATCATATTTGAATTAGATATAGATCATATACATGTTGGATGTCGTTTATGAGCACAGCTCAGTACTATATGAGATAGTGCGTCGACATACCAAATATACATGGTTTATACATGAGCTGAATGTTGTTGATGAGCATATCTTAGTACTATATGGGATAGTGCGTCGACACACCTAAGATACAAAGATTTATATGAGGTGGATATCGTTGATGAGCTCAGTTCAGTACTACATGAGGTAGTGAGTCGATATTCCATATATACAGGCCATTGAGTCGGATTTTAGGAGGATTGATCTAGCCGTCCGTCCCGCACTAGGGTGCGATGAGGCTCGTGAGCCGTATTTCTAGGATGCCTATTTGGTAGTCTGTCCCGCACTCATGTTATACACTGAGATCGCGATGAGACTAATGAGCCGTGTACACAGTTCAGGACACCTACAGGGTAGTCCGTTGCACTGAGACAATTACTTGATAGCCTAAGTATGACAGATACCGATTTTGAATACGACCTATCATTGAACTATATGACTGAGATATGTTACTTTTGAAAGTATACAAAATTATGTATTAGTATTTTATTCTATCTCTCCAGTGATAGTGGAAGATATTATAAATACGATGTGTTGATATCTTATTTCTTTTACTGTCCTTTTTACTTCTTAGTTATGATCAATGATTAGAGATTCACAACTTGAGACTTATGGTATATACATGAGGGTTTCCTTGTTTGAATTATTTCGCTCGACGTACCAGTCTCGTGTTATGGATTTCTAATTATTGGTTTTATTAGATTGTCTTTTCTTAGTTCGGTATTAATGTTTAGATATCTACAATTTGAGACTTATGGTATATACATGAGGGTTTCCTTGTTTGGATTATTTCGCTCGACGTACTATGTCTCGTGTTGTAGGTTTCTAAATGTTAATCCCACTTAGATACGAAAAAAAATGAATCTAGGTAGACTATGCTTTATAGATAGAGCCTCCACTCTATCTAGCAGCCCTTCCCCTGGGGACGGATGGAGGTAATCTTGCTGTAGCGCTCTGACGCTCTTGTTGTTGTTTCTTTTTCTTTTAAAAATACCCATTCAGATAGCTCAGAGTTCTGGAGAGCCGCAGGGTGACGGAGTTCCGGCATAGTCGCCGTCGCGTATTTTTTACTTGTAGAGACTCCACGGTAGTTTTAAATTTTATTCAGACTTAGAGTTTATTTTCATATTGTAAAGGCAGTGTGCCTTAGTACGATTCTTAGTTGATTCATGTTGAGACATTTTTATTATTTAGATATCAGATGTATTATAGTTGAGACATGATTCTTTTTATTTATGAGATATCTCTTCTATATCATGTCTATTACATTTATTCCCTTTATTTTGCCTGTTTGTACCTGCACTTCTATTTGGTTCTACTAGAGGATATTACTGTGATTGGTGAAACATGTTTATGCACAGTGTGGGTGCATGGCAGGTTTGACATCTCTGGTTTCACCTTGGACTGCAGCCTTGTGTGAACCCAGGGGCGTCACAGTTGGTATCAGAGCTCTAATTCCAATATCCTTAGGTTCATCCTGTGTCGAGTCGTGGAGCTAGGATAGAGTTTCTTAGGATTCATGTATAGAATCCGTAAGGATTTCCTAGTATGAGTGAGGACGATATATGCGTATATCTCAAAAATTGAGAAATTTTTTTATGACAACTATTTTATGTTGATTGAAGGAATTTGCGTGAATACTATGTGTTATGAATTCGTATTGTGATACGTTATATATATATATGTATTTTTGCTATCTCACTTACTGTGAAAATTAAGCTCTTCTTTTGATATTATAAATATCGAAACGAGGATGTGGTCGAGGTAAAACTCGTACCTGAAGAGCTGGACATGCAGAGCCGAGCCACAGCAGACTCCACAGTATTTGATCGACTTCATGGCGTTGTTAGCAGCAAGATCTTACAACAATCGAGGAGCAAGAAGTGTATCCATTTCCGTCAGCAACACCACTTTCAAGAGATTCACCACCGGTTGTACCCATCGTGGAAGTAAAGATGAAATACCAATGAGTACATCACCACCACAATCAGTTGTTGATAGAGCCGCAGAGCAAGAGATTTAACTCTGAAAGGATAAGAAAAATATCAGACAGTATGAGCACCAAAATTTCAAGGCACACCAGTTTCAATTGCAACCTATAAGGGAAAGAGTATATGAAAGTTTCTTGAACATCGGCTAGGAACCAAGCAGAAGTCAAATATATATTCAGCATTGAGGACCATCGCTGGAGGATAGCAACAACATATTTTTGACGAGACAACAATTATCACCTATTTAGGAGAATTTAGGTCATTTTTTCATCAAACAATTAGCGCTAGTCTAAGTGAAGCAGGGAGATATACCCATAGTGAAGGAAGAAATCAAAATCCAGAATAGTGACAATGACAATGGCAAGAGAACCATTGCGGAAATCTAGAGAAACCTAACAACGGGAGAATGATTTTATCCCAGCAACAAGGACAAGATAAAAAAGGAGCACAATGTGATTAGAGAGCGCCGGAGTAGCACAGAGATTCGGAGAAACATGTTACAATCACAACAAGGTCGAACAAATAGCAAAAGACTTGTAGCAGTTCACAGCAGGAAGCTAGCATGATAAAGGTCGCAGTCGGCAATCTCAGAGTCGTAATTTTGGCCAGCAGTGAGGAAATAGAAGTACTACTTGTTAATCCGAAGATTTAGGGGCCAGCATGTCAGATTTGCATTATCCAGGAGATTTGTACTATCCAACAAAGTCTATTCAGCTGTACCGCATGATCAGGGTACGAGCGGAGCTTTATTCGTGATTTCATTTTCAGTTCGGATCTAGTTTGATTTATGAAATTCGTTTATATCTTATCCTTCGTACCTTTGTTGATGGGTGTCAGCTTGTGGCATTCCTTAGATTTTCCATTGTCAGTGCCTACCCCTCTAGGGGGTGTCTCTTCCATCTGTAGGAGATGTGTCATCAAACTAGATGAGTCTAAGTTAGACATCGAGTTGATCGTGTTGTCGATGTCAAATTTTTATTACGGATTAGTTATCTTCCTACCATGATAGTATTGACTGCTTTGCGTAGGCGGTCAATTTGCGAGCGTCCGATGGGTCCGAGATAATTGTAGCAACCTCCCAGGGCAACCGTTTTGCAGAGTTATTTCTGGCGTACATCGAGGAGGTGATGCGATGGGATCAGGGTATTGATTTATTGGAGACTAGAGTTGTCTCAGAGTATCAGGATGTCTTTCAGGACATACCTGGATTACCTCCTGTGTGAGAGGTTGAGTTTTGTATTGAGTTGCAGCCAGGCACAGCCCCGATATCCCGCGCACCCTATCGCATGGCACCAGCTGAGATGAGAGAGCTTCAGACCCAGTTGGACGAGTTGTTAGCTCAGGGTTTTATTCATCGGAGTCATTCTCCGTGGGGAGTGCCAGTTCTCTTCGTGAAGAAAAAAGACGACAGTATGCGTTTGTGTATTGATTATAAAGAGTTGAACAAGGTCACTATCCGGAATAGGTACCCATTACCTAGGATTTATGACTTGTTCGATTAGCTGCGCGAAGCGCATGTTTCTCGAAGGCTGATCTTCGTTTTGGGTTATTGTAGTTGCGAGTTCGGGAGAGGGATTTTTCCAAAGCCGTGTTTTCCTGATTCGATATGAATCTTTTGAGTTTCTGGTCATACCATTTGGGTTGACCAATGCACCCGATGTATTCATGGATTTGATGAACCGGGTTTTCCGTCCCTTTTTGGATCAGTTCGTGATAGTTTTTATCGACGACATCCTCATTTATTCGAGATCGGAGGTAGAGCACGAGCAGCATCTCCGGTTAGCTTTGCAGACTCTACAGGAGCATCAGTTATATGTCAAGTTTAGCGAATGTGAGTTTTGACTTTCAGAAATCAGATTTCTCGGTCACGTCATCAACAGAAAGGGCATAGCAATAGATCCGGCTAAGATTTCAGCAGTTCTTGATTTGGAATCCGCTGAAGACGGAGATAGAGATTCATAGCTTTTTGGGTTTAGCCGGTTATTATTAGAAGTTTATCTAGGATTTCTTGAAGATTTCGACACCACTTACACGCCTTACGAAGAAGGGTGTATAGTTCATTTGGAGCATGGAGTACCAGAAGGCATTTGATTCCTTAAAGGCTAAATTGTCTACATCGTCAGTTTTAACTATTCTGTGCAACGACAGGACATTTATGGTCTACACAAATACATCATTGGCAGAGTTAGGAGATGTTTTGATGCAGACTCAGAGAGTAGTAACATATGTCTCGCAGCAATTGAGAGTACATGAGCAGATCTATTTTCACTTATGACTTGGGAGTTAGAAGCAGTGGTATTTGTACTGAAGTCATAGAGACTTTACTTATATGAAGTACAGTTTGAATTATTCACAGACATCAGAGTCTTAAGTATCTTTTCTCTCAGAAGGAACTCAACCAGAGACAAAGGAGGTGAATTGAGTTTATCAAGGACTACGAGTCCGCGATTCAGTATCATCTGGGGAAGGAAAATGTCATGTAGGATCTGAAATAGATACACTTG
Source organism: Asparagus officinalis (assembly GCF_001876935.1). Lineage (NCBI taxonomy): Eukaryota > Viridiplantae > Streptophyta > Magnoliopsida > Asparagales > Asparagaceae > Asparagus > Asparagus officinalis. Next base: position 137,079,778 of record NC_033800.1, on the reverse strand, counting down.
AACACTAGAGGGGGGGTGAATAGTGTTCTTTTAAAATTAATGCAAAGTATATTATAAATTGTAAAGAAAGAATGACAATCTCAGAAAATAAACATCACAAACACAAGCATGTATAATGGTTCCACCTCCCCGGTGTACATCCAGTCCCCAAGCAAATCCCGCTTGAGATTTCCACTATGATTTTGAAACCTTACAAAATCAAAAGTAAACCTGACCAATTTGTAAGACCATACAAATTGCAACATCAATTGATAAGACCATGCCAATTGCCACCCAATCTCTAAACCAAGAGATTAACCCTCTCAAACCCGAGAGAAATCATTTTTGAAGCAAGAACACAATTGATCCTATAAGCCTTGAATGTGTAGTGAAGTGCTGCAGTGGCTTAGGATTCTTTTAACTCTCTGAATATTGCCTATACAATCTCTAAGAATGATTGAAACCAAGGCAATATCAGAAACTCTCTTTTTCTAAACACTTAGCATGAAAATCTGGAAAATTAGAGAGTGAATATGCACAAAATGTTTGATCTTGCAAGTGTAAAACTTGGTGCTTGTTTTCTGATGTTTAAACCTATTTATAGCCTCTGAAATGACATAATTTTAAACCCAATTAACGTCCACAAAACGGCTATAAACAGTCACTTATTTTAAACCTGAAATCTGGAAAAACTGCTTTTGTAGTCGACTACAAGTCATAGTAGTCGACTACACTGAGTCTAAACAGACTCTGTGAAGTCAGAAAATTGATCAGTAGTCGACTACAAGGCATATTAGTCGACTACACTGTAAACTCAGATTCTGGAATTTTTCTTTTTAGTATTTTGACTGTAACTTTCTCATCCGATATCGGAATGAGGTGATTTAAGATTTGTTGGAAATCTCTTGAAGAGACCTACAACTTTGATCTTTTGAGTTTTTCCAGATTCTAATTGCTAAGGGGTGTAAATAAAATATTTTAAGACTCACCCAATATTTATAAACTCTAATGGCTAACATAGGGGATTTCTATTGTTAACCAACACACTAAGCATGTGTTAGTGTGTTCTAATACTATGTGTGTGCATGTGTGTGAGTGATCAAGGCTTGTACAAATTTCTAAGAAAAAAAAATATAAAATTATATTTTGACAATAAAGTATATTTTCTTCTTTGCTTCATTTTGCCTTGAACTCATCTATGTCTTGAGTATCTCTTTAAAAATAATTATTGATATAGCTCTGATACTGTAAAATAAATGTTAACACATAATACACACAATATATAATATTTGTTATCATCAAAATAAACTAATCTTGGGGTCAAGATTCCTAACATTCTCCCCCTTTTTGATGATGACAAATATATATTATTAAGATATAAAATTTTTAATCCCCCTACAAACTAATCTTGGGGTCAAGATTCCTAACATTCTCCCCCTTTTTGATGATGACAAATATATGTTATTAAGATATAAAAATTTTAATCCCCCTGCATGAAATCATTAAATAAAATCTTTTACTCCCCCTGCATCAAAGCATTAGTAAAAAATTTAAAATTTTCTATATAACTCCCCCTTTGTCATTAGCAAAAAGAAATAAACATAATTCTAATTAAAATTTTCTTTTCTCGGGTACCTTAATAAAAATATTAAGCACTTTGGTACCCTTTTATATTATATCATTAGGATTAGCCCTTAGGAATCCAAATCCACTTGGAATTTGGTTTCCATTTGTTAACATAAGTGTAATTCTTTGAATTGCAAACTTCATACATATAAGATGAAATATAATCATTCCTATCATGAATATTCAAATTCTTAGGAATCCATATATACTTATTTTGTTTAGCATGAATATTCTTATTATTATTCTTCAAAACATAATCATTCTTTATAAAATACTTAGGAACAAATCCAATGCCAAAATGATTGTTTGAAGATTTTTGAAATGAGAGCAAATTATTCAAATTCTCTTTACTTTTATTGAATTTACTAACATTCAAACATATATCATCATATTTTAATTTAATAGAAGAAATATCTTTATCTAAAACATTAATGCGGATTTTTAAATCATTGCATTCTGATTTTAGATAAACATTCTCATTAGTCAAAATATGATTTTCTTTAAGCAAGGATTTATTTTCCTCTTTCAATTCAATTACTTGAGAATTAGAAATAGTAGAAGAATTAAAATCAGAAATTTCTTCAAGTAATCTTTTATTTTCACCTTTAAGAAAATTATGTGAAGCCTTTAATCTCAAAAAATGTTTCATATAATTCATTGAAAGCATCTAATAATTCTTCATTATTGCATACCTCATCTTCTTGTGCCATGAAGCACATATGAGCGGATTCCTCTTTTCGTTCTTTCATTTTGAATAAGTTAAACCTGTGCACGAGAACAGATATTTTAGATTCTTTAACTTTATTTGTATCTTCGTGTGTTACCTCTAATGTATGCCAAATTTGATGGGCTGAATTGCAAGTAAACACGCGATTGAACTCGTTCTTGTCCAAAGCACAAAATAGAGCATTCATTGCTTTTGAGTCCAAATTCACTTTAGTCCTTTGAACAACTGACCATTCGGTATATGGAGTGGTTGGCTTTGTGAATTCGGTCTCTACAACGTTCCAAAGGTCGTAGCCAAGAGATTGGAGGTAGATCTTCATCTGATACTTCCAATAGTTGTAGTTCGTGCCATCGAATAGAGGTGGTCGTTGTGTGGAATATCCCTCTTTGAATTGTGATGTATTTATTGATGCCATCTTTCACCTTGCTCTGATACCAAATGTAGGATCTGAAATAGATACACTAGAACACTAGAGGGGGTGGTGAATAGTGTTCTCTTAAAATCCTTGTGTTTGTGTTTGCAAATTTCTGAGATTGCCATTTTTCTTTGCAATTTATTATCTACTTTGCAATAATTTTAAGAGAACACTATTCACCCCCCCTCTAGTGTTCTAGTGTATCTATTTCAGATCCTACATGTCATAGCAGATAACTTGAGTAAGAAACGTTAACATCGAGTTTCGGCTTAGAGGTGCTCGTTGTATTGAGATATTCTCACCCTTAGCCAGTGTGATTTTAGACATGAGATTAGTAGAACCAGTGCATTGTAGGGAGCTGTGTCAGTGCAGCCAGCTTGGAGTGTCAGAGTTGTCAGAACTCAGTTAGAAAACTATTGAATTCAGATCCAAAAGGAGGAAATTTACAAAGAGCCTAAGACTGATTGGACCGTTGGAGCAGATGGAAGTCTACAGATGAAGGACAGGTTGGTTATGCCAGCTAATGCAGAGCTTAAGAGGGAGTCGCTAGATGAAGCACATCGTACTCGGTACACAGTGCATCTAGAGACCCCTAAGATGTAAAAGGACCTAAAGAGACACTCTTGGATGGAGTAATATGCATAGGAAGATTTCAGAGTATGTAGCAAGTATCTTACCTGTCAGTGAGTAAAGGCGGAATATCAGAGACCGACAGGAACACATCAGCCTTTACCCACTTCGGAGTAAAAGTGGACGGACATTTCTATGGACTTTATTGTAGGGTTATCGAAGTCGAAGAAAGAGAATGATTCGGTTTGGGGTGATAGTTGATAGACTGATAAAGTCAGCACATTTTATTCCAGGGAGGATATTTATTCAGGAGACTATTCAACTTCGTGGAGTTTCAGATACGAGAGTATCAAATTGAGACGGATTGTCAGACGGAGAGAGTAAATCAGATGTTGGAAAACAAATTGCGGGCTTGTGTTATTTGATTTTCAAGGTAGCTGGTAGGATCATATTCATTGATAGAGTTCGTTTAGAACAATAATTATCAAGTGACAATCGGTATGACCCCGTATGAAGTATCGTACGAGAGGCCTTACAGATCACCTATATGTTGGGTAGAGCCGGAGAAGAGTTTAATACTTGGGCCAGAGCTTATGAGACAGATTACTGAGGAAGTAACATTGACCAGAGATTGGATTCTAGCCATTTAGAGTCGGCAAATGAGCTATGCTAATAAGAGATTAAAACCCTTGGAGTTTTAGATTGGAGATTCGGTTAGGCTGAAGGTATCGCATGTGAAAGGTGTTTAGCAATCCAGGAGACAGAAAAAGCTTACGCCGAGATACATTAGACCGTATCAGATTTTGGAGAGCATTAAAGCTGTGTCATACAGACTAGATCATCCAGCATCGATGTCTAGTATACACAATGCATTTCATGTTTCTATGCTTAGGAAGCACTTTCATGATGTAGAGCAGCAGCGAATGATGAACGCACTGAATATTTAGCTTTAGAATGATTTGACTACGATTGAAATCCAAGTTTGTATGCTTGCTAGGGAAGACAAGAAATTTAGAAACAAAATATTTTTCCTTTGTGGCAATTCAGCAAAACCGGAAAGGAGTTGAGAAGGTTCTTGGGAGCGCGAGGAGGGTATACATCGCGACTACCCACACCTATTTGATCTAGTAAATTAAATTTTTGTATGACTTGTTTATGGCTTATGGTTGCATGTATGGCGATGCTTATACTTAACACTAAAATGAGAGTATTACCACTTATCTCCTAAGTACTAGGAACATATGGTATATATATGAGGGGTTCCTTGTTTGGATTTTTCGCTCGATGTACTTGTTTCATTTAGTTAGGTGTTAAGTGGGGGTATTTAAATTTTAGATGGTTAAGTATAGACATCAAAGATGATTTTCGGGAGCGCAAATATGTTATGTCGCGTGACTTCCTGCACCTATTGAGGAAGTGGATTGATTTAAGTGTGCGATTATTTGTGTGGTTATATTTAGATTTAACGCTAGAATAAGGATATTTCTGCTTAATTCTTAATCTTTTTGGAACACATGGTATATATATGGGGGGTTTCTTGTTTGGATTTTTCGTCCGACGTACTAAATCCATTCGATTAAGGATTGAGTGGGAATATAGTCATCCTGGATTGTTAAATATAAATATCCCTATATGCTTATCAAGAGTAAATATTCTGAGATGTTTATGTTTGCGGGTTAAATTAGACCCTCTACGTGCTTTTCTAGTATTATTATTTGCTTAAGTATGATTTCTGAATTTCGAGGACGAAATTCTTTTAAGGGGGGAAGAATGTAAAACCCCAAAAAATTTGAATATTTTGTGATAAATAATAATAAATATATTATATATTTATAAATAATATATTATGATGTTTGAGTATGCTAGGAATTGGTTTGAGATCAATTCAATGTATATATGTATATATATATAAGAGCAAATGCACAATTCATGCTCGATGTATAAATCTGGAAATTTATGACTAGCGAAGAGATTTTGTATTTCTCTCACAGATGTAGTTAGAATTTGGAAAAACATAAGACAAAAGTTGTAGGTATCTTCAAGAGCTTTCTAACAAGTCTTAGATCATCTCATTCTGAGGTCGTACGTGAAAGTTATAACCAAAATATCGAAGGTCATTTTCCTAGTCAGATTAGGATTCCAGGTTCGGGTCAAACGGGTTTATTTCGGGTTTGCATATATATAAACATGTATTTTTATAAAAATTAATATCCTTACATCAGAGTTTCAAACCCTAGCAGCCCCTCTTCCTCTCTCTGAATCCCTAGCCCTAAAGTTGAGAATTTTGAGAGCTTTGTGAAGCAAATATCGACACGAGGGCGAGATCATCAACGTGTAGCAAGGGGAAAACGGCTTGGTTCTACTTCTTTTTGATTGCTGGTTATTTCAGAGGCTTAGAACGATGTCTAAGGCAAGATTATCTTTATTCAAACCCTTCCCCATAGTTAAATAACTAGTTAGAGTTTAATATGATGTTGAATATATGTTTTCATGCTTGAATCTTAACATGATGTGATAAAAAGTTAAATTTTTAATATTAAAACATAAACCAATGCTAGATTAGTAATTTTTTTCTTGCTGTTTATGATAGTATCATGATTATTATCATTAGGATTTTTCATAATTTTATTTATATATGAGAAATTTAAGAGATGTACTAAATAAATATTTTCTGCAGAAAACTGCAGCAATTGTATCATGTTTAACTGAGATTTTGAAATAGAAAAATAAACTCCAAATTTAACCAAACTAGTGCCAAATGAAAAATATATGTATCTAGTTTCTAAAACAAAAGACTAATCTTAAAAAGAGATTGTATAGAGAAAGATATGTTATATTTACTAACAACATGTCCTGCAGAAAAACGGATACATATATATAATGTTTAACTGGAGATTTGGGATAACAAATGAACTCCAAATTGAACCAAACTTATGTCATTTGAAATATGTGTGAATCTAGTTTTCAAAAGAGAAAACCATTTGTAAAAATAGTTTTCCTAGAGAAAGATATGCTTATTTTACTAACAGATGTCACGTCTGTTTTTCCTGCTCGTTTTGTGGAGCTGTGTTGCACCGTTTTGAGGTGCGTTCGTGGAGTTTTGAGCCGCTTGATGTTACACGTTTAGTCATAAATATGTTATGTTATATATTTAAGAATCCCAAGGGGATTATGATAAATTTTGATTTGATTATATTTGAATTAGATATAGTTCATATACATGTTAGATGTCGTTGATGAGCACTGCTCAGTACTATATGGGATAGTGCGTCGACATACCAAATATACATGGTTTATACATGAGCTGAATGTTGTTGATGAGTATATCTTAGTACTATATGGGATAGTGCGTCGACATACCTGAGATACAAAGATTTATATGAGGTGGATATCGTTGATGAGCTCAGTTCAGTACTACATGAGGTAGTGCGTCGATATTCCATATGTACAGGCCATTGAGTCGGATTTTAGGAGGCTTGATCTAGCCGTCCTTCCTACACTAGGGTGCGATGAGGCTCGTGAGCTGTATTTTTAGGATGCCTATTTGGTAGTCCGTCCCGTATTCATGTTATGCACTGAGATCACGATGAGACTAATGAGCCGTGTACACAGTTCAGGATACCTACAGGGTAGTCCGTTGCACTGAAACAATTACTTGATAGCCTAAGTATGACAGATGCCGATTTTGAATACGACCTATCATTGAACTATATGACTGAGATATGTTACTTTTGAAAGTATACAAAAATTATGTGTTAGTGTTTTATTCTATCTCTCCAGTGATAGTGGAAGATATTATAAGTACGATGTGTTGATATCTTATTTCTTTTACTGTCTTTTTTTTTTACTTTTTAGTTGGGATCAATGATTAGAGATTCACAATTTGAGACTTATGGTATATACATGAGGGTTTCCTTGTTTGGATTATTTCGCTCGACGTACTAGTCTCGTGTTATGGATTTCAAATTGTTGGTTTCATTAGATTGTCTTTTCTTAGTTCGGTATTAATGTTTAGATATCTACAATTTGAGACTTATGGTATATACATGAGGGTTTCCTTGTTTGGATTATTTCGCTCAACGTACTATGTCTCGTGTTGTAGGTTTCTAAATGTTAATCCTACTTAGATACAGGAAAAATGAATCTAGGTAGACTATGCTTAATAGATAGAGCCTCCACTCCATCTAGCAGCCCTTCCCCTGGGACCAGATGGAGGTAATCTTGCTGTAGCGCTCTGACGCTCTTGTTGTTGTTTCTTTTTCTTTTAAAAATACCTTTTCAGGTAGCTCGGAGTTCCGGAGAGCCGCAGGGTGACGGAGTTCTGACATAGTCGTCGTCGCGTATTTTTTACTTGTAGAGACTCCACGATAGTTTTAAATTTTATTCAGACTTAGAGTTTATTTTCATATTGTAAAGACAGTGTGCCTTAGTACGATTCTTAGTTGATTCATGTTGAGATATTTTCATTATTTAGATATCAGATGTATTATAGTTGAGACATGATTCTTTTTATTTATGAGATATCTCTTCTATATCATGTCTATTACATTTATTCCCTTTATTTTGCCTGTTTGTACATGCACTTCTATTTGGTTCTACCTATATCATGTCTATTACATTTATTCCCTTTATTTTGCCTGTTTGTACATGCACTTCTATTTGGTTCTATTAGAGGATATTACTGTGATTGGTGAAACATGTTTATGCACAATGTAGGTGCATGGCAGGTTTGACATCTCTGGTTTTACCTTGGATTGCAGCCTTGTGTGAACCCAGGGGCGTCACACAAAACAATTTACACAAAAAGTATATAAAATATACAGTAAAGCACAATGCTCATAAATAAAAATATACCCACATATTTCTCCCACTTGACAATATCAAAAATGGAGAAACAAAATAATAAAAACAGCAAAGGCTCTCCCTACCTACAAGCACGGTGAGTATGAAAACAAAAAATAGGGAATAGCTCCCCCTATCAAAATGACTTAATGAATGTATGAAATAAATACTAAGGCAAACTTGTGAGCAAGCATAGATGAAAACATGCTAAGTATCACTCACATACAACAAGATAATGAGAACACATATGAATGTATCATTATGGAAGAGTGAGTCTCAAAACACAAATATAAAAACCATGTATAAAACGATTTATGAAATCAAAAGAAGAAGAACATGAGAATCATGCAAAAAGTTTTTAAATAAAAAATAAACCACTCAAATAAAATCATAAATCAAAATTTAAAACCAAAAATGATGTTTGGTCAATAAATAAATTTTGTTTGTAAAACTTGATCAAACCACATAAAAAATACATTATAAAGCACAAATAGATGATCCATAAGCACAAACACATTAATATCATCATAGAAGTGATTTATAATGAATTCAAAAGAACAAATCAAAACCAATTTTTCATAGTTCAAATATATATTACAAAACATACAAAAATCATGAACTATAGATTTTTGAAATTCAAAAAAAAATATTTTTACTTTCTCAAACAAAGTAAATGAATATATATATATATATATATATA
>NC_033800.1:136967973-137070909 GCF_001876935.1 Asparagus officinalis | reverse complement strand
GCTTGAAAACAAAAAAAAATCCTAAAATCTAATAACACAACATAAACATAATTAATTTTGTTCTGGCACCCAAAAACTTTTGGTGCCAGAAAACTTAGGGACATGACGCCTATCATTAAAGCTCAAAGCCCTAGGGTTATGAACCATCTTGGGAGCATTTGGTGCACGAACACGGTCAAAACAAAAATTATGTAAATGACCTTTTCGATTGTAATAAGTACAATGAAAGAGGCTCATTTGATTTTGTTGACCATAACTTGTGCACGAGATTCATTTGCAAAAATAGATGGTCTTATAAATTTATTTTGCAAATAAGAAATATTTTGAAACAAGGTTGGTCCACTTGAAATATTTTGCAATTAGAAACTTTTCGCAAATCAAAATAAAACTTAGCTAAGTGACCAACTCTACCATAAAAATCACAATGATACACATTAACATGATTATGAAGAACTTTGTGAGAATATGCATGTGAATGTGTATGTGTACATGATGATGAAGCTACATGAGATGCACAAGGAGCATTACCATTCCTAGGTTTATGTGCATCATAGCAAAAGTTAGCTAAATGGCCTTTTCGGCCGCAAATGGAACACTTGTAAATTTTGCTATATATGTGTGCATAGTGGGTGTATGATTTGAAAGTGTTAACACGAAACTTTGCACATAAGTCCATAAACTTATCATTTTTAACAATGCATATTTTTAGAGTTGAATCTAAAGATTAAATGCAGTTTTTAACATTATTCAGCTCATCATTAAGCACATTAGCATTGACACTACAAGTAGAAGAAGCATGATCATTTTTGAAAAAAATTAAGTTCATTTCTAATTGTTTCTACTTTTAATATGGCATTATCTTTAGCATGAGATAAGCTAGAAATAGATGAGGTCAATTTTTTATTTTATAAATTTAACAAGTCATTGTTTTCTTTAAGCATAGTATTTTCTTTTGCAATGACATCAAATTTGGACACTAGCTCCTCATGATCAGATTTCAAATTTACATGCTTGCTTTTAAGATCAATAAAAGTTTTATGCAACTTAGTATAGGCATGCATTAACCTATCATATGCACATGCAAGTTCATCCATAGATAAATCACATTCAGATTTGGACTCGCTTACCACACTAGAGTTATCGCCTAGTGGCCGTGTGCATGATGATGATGCTCCAACCTTACTTGAAGTCGATTCCGCCAAAGCGCGTCGAATCTCCTCCAAGTCTCCTTGATGTGCTTCTATGAATTTCCATAAAGTATAAGCACTATCAAAAGAATCAAGCTTGTTAGAAAAAGATGAGTCAAAAGCATTTTGCAAAAATTCTAACAAAAGCTTGTTCATAATAAACATCTTTTTATCACTTATGCTCCAATTGGATTTCTCTAATGTGGGCACAACATAAGCATTATCAATAACTTTCCATATATCTATATTTTTAGATCTAGCAAATAGCTTAAATCTAAAACACAATTGTGCATAGGGGAAAGCATTGAAAGATGAAGCAATATAAGGATCATAGCCTAAACAAGGTGCACAATGCATGTCCATAATATATATAAATATGCAAGCAAGATACAAAAACTCTCAAACTAGATTAGCACAGATATGAGAACAATTAACTTTGACTCTAGGCAATTAAGCCTCTAATCAAGAGCACCAAGCTCTGATACTAACTGTTAGACTCTAATGCCAGTAAGAAAGAATCCTAGAGGGGGATGAATAGGGTTTATGTTAATCTAATCCGATTTAATGTTAATTAAAACTAATTAACAAATATCCTAACAAAATAGTTATGCAATGAATTATTAGTAAGGATAAGCAATATAAACAAGGATAAACAAAATAGTGGACAATATAAACAAAGAGGCAATGACTAAATAAGATGAACAAAAAGAGTGCGTCAATGCAAACTCAAACAAGCAATATGATCACGGAGTTCGGACCTTCCGTCCTACGTCTCCGCTCCTCACTCCCGGAGAGAAATCCACTATCACATCGGGTTTTTGACGCTCACCCGAAAATGTTTACACCTCACACTCAGTTTTCTAACTCACCGAAAATTTTACAATCAACACTCTTATAATCCCACTCTACACCTTCTAAGTGTTGGTTTCTAGCCCGTGTCTCCCTCAAGTGCTCGGATTTACAACATCTCTCTAGGCTTTACTACCGACGCCACTCTTCTTGGGACGATCCCGTCTCTCACCACACACTCCTCTTAGTGTATAAATGTATTACAAAGTGTATCCTCACAATAAATGCTCAAATACAAACTTTTATTCTCTACTATAGATGAGAACTCAATTAAGGCTCACTCTCAATGTCACAATCCCACAACCCCAATATATACTATGTATGCAAATACAATAAGCTCAATAGGTTGTGTGTGAACAATGAGTACAAATCAAAATCAAACTAAACTCAATATAAACTCTAGCTTAAAGAAATAAAAATCAAACATATAAATAGCTAGATAAGAGTTTAGAAAAACTTCTCTAGATGACAAGAGAGAGAGAGGGAGAAGAGTTGAATGCTCAAACACCAATGGATGATCTCCTCAAGCTCTTGTGAAATTTTCTTCACAAATAAACTCTTGAAACAAACACTAAAATAAACTTAAAACCCTCTTAAACTTGTTTAAAACTTTCTTTTATTTTTTTTAGAATGTTAGAGGGAAAGGGGTATATATAGGATCATAATATAAAGCCCAAAAACCAAGAAAACCCAGCAAAAAGACAAAAACAAAAACAAAAACTCGGCAAACTAGAAAATTAGCCGTTATGAGGCCGTCGGTCGACTGATACTGTTTATCAGTCGACTGATGAGCTGACCGTTACATGCCAGCAAACACCTCATCAGTCGACTGATGAACTCGTCAGTCGACCGATGACCTCGCCAGTCGACTTAATAAGAAACAGAAACAAATGATGATTCCAGGCGTTTTCATCTGTCGACTGAACACTTTCATCAGTCGACTGATAACACAATATCAGCTTGATTAAAACAGAAAATCTGATCTTTGAAGTGCCTTTAAAAATAGAAAATAAATTCCAAAAAATATATAAATTTGGGAAATGATTGTAAACATGCAAATGAACATGTTACAAAATTTTTTTTTAGAATTGCACTTTCCATTTGTAAAATATCATTGTTTTTCAAAACTAGTCCAAAACATGAAAATACAAAACACTTGTTTTTATCATTTTGACTTAAACAAACTTTTGAAACTTTATCAAATGATTTTATAGACTTAATAAACGATGTAAATAATGATTGTTAAGTCCATAAATAAAATGTTAGGTCTCATGTTATGAGCTTACATCTTCTAATCTTGTTTTGATGATTACAAACAATTCCTAATGTTGTTTGTCTAGTGTTTGTGTTTCTTATTAGGTATTCTAGACAAACAACAATGTTGGAGGATGGATGGACTCAAGCATTCACGATCATATCCAATGGAGGTTGGCGAAATAGTGGTTAAAGTATTGCAATTCAAGTTGAAGATCCAAGTTCAACCTTCATCCGCAAGTGTACCAAGATAGAGCTTCGTTGAAAATCACAAGCTTGGGTAATTTAGTTTAGGTTTTATATTATGTGTGTTAAGTACTCTAAGCTCAATATCATATACACTCTAAGCTCAATATCATATACACATACATTTTATTTGGTTTCTATATATATATATATATATATATATATATATATATATATATATATATATATATATATATATATATATATATATATATATATATATATATATATATATATATATATATATATATATATATACACACACACACACACACACACAAGTTTTGGTTTTATAGTTTACAAGTTTATATAAATATGAAACCTATATTATTGTTTACATATATATACATGTTTCATATTTGTTAAATACATATTGTGCAAAACCTCATTTTTGCATAATATTGAGTTATTAGTTTATAGACTTAACAATCATAACATACACCTTTTATTAGGTCTATAAAATCAGTTTATAAAGTTTCAAAACATGGTTTATGTCCAATGTCAAAAAAAACACTACCACATATTTTCTCTAACGCAACGGTTCAAAACCGTTGCGCTAGCCATGGAACCGTCGCCCTTGAGCAAGTGCGACGGTTCTCAACCCGCCTCATATGCTGCCGTTGCCCTAGCTCTACCATAACGGTTTTGAACTCTATTGCAACGGTTTTTTGAACCGTTGCCCCCGCATCTAACGCAACGGTTTTAAAAGGTAAGCGGTTTTTAAGCCATTACAACGGTTTTGATTGAGCTATTGTGACGGTTTTTAAGCTATTGCAGCAGTTTTGATTGAGCTATTGCGACGGTTTTCAAGCTACTGCAGCGATTTTTTTAGATATTACAACGGTTTTAAAAGACCTAACGCAACGATTTTAGTAGACTAAAGCTATGGTTTTGATAGATCTACGACAACAGTTGGAGCTATTGCAACAGTTTTAAAAGACCTAAAGCAACGGTTTTAGTAGGCTATAAGTATGGTTTTGATAAAACTACGGCGACAGTTGGAGCTATTGCAACAGTTTTAAAAGACCTAACGCAACAGTTTGGATTGAGCTATCGCAACAGTTTGGATCGAGCTATCGCAACGGTTTGGATCGAGCTATCGCAACGGTTTTGATCGAGCTATCGCAACGGTTTTAATCAAGCTATTGCAACTGCTCAATCGAAGCTGTTCTTGGTTTCCTACGTCAAAATAATTATAGTATTCAATTACCTAGACAATCTTATTGTAAACTGTTACGATAGATATCTAACGCAACAGTTAAAACCGTTGCAACTTAACCGCTGCAATAGATCAATTATGTGGTAGTTAAAGTGGTGTACATTATGCATGCTTTATGAATATGATGACAAGGCTAACATGTTCATGGACTTGTCTGCTCATTTTATACTATCAAATGGTCCAATGTAACATGGGTCAACTTCTCATGCGTATGAAAATGAATAACTCTATGAGTCGATGAAATTCTGGAAAACATGTGATCTCCAACTTTAAATTTTAGAGGTCTTCTACCGATATCTGCCCAACTACAATATCTATGCAAAGCTATCTTGAGATGCTTTTGAACCATATTAATCTTCTCCTTAGACAAGCAGGTGAGCTTGGGACCTGATAACTTCCTCTCTTCTACTTCATCCTAACATAACAGTGGTCTATACTTTCTCTAATACAATGCCTCAAATGGCGATATCTTGATGCTAGCCTAATGATTGTTGTTATAAGAGAACTTTACAAAATGCAATTAATCATCCCACGAAACTCTAAAATCTAACAGACTCGAAGCATGTCTTCCAAGATATGAATTGTTCACTCCAATTATTTATCTTTTTGCGAATGATAAGCAATACTAAATTTCAATCTAGTGCCCCCAAAATAAGAAACAAATTGAGTATCTTGATTTAAAACAATGAAAATTGACACTCCATAAAGCCATACTATTTGTTGAATATAATGTTTCACTAACCATTCAGTAATTTGTCTAACTTGAAAAGGAACAGAATAAGTGCTCTTAGTAAGTCGATCAACAATCAGCCAAAACTGCATTATTTTGCTTCTAGCTCCTAGGAAAAGCTATCACAAAATCCTTAGTATAGTGCTCCTACGTACTTTTATTCCAATATCAGCAATGGTTGCAATAATATCAGCATTGAACAATGAGTTTCAGTGAGCAATTTTGTATGAACGTCACCTAGTGGAACACACAAATGGTCACCTTTCTCAAAGAATCATCTTAATGAATCTAGATTCCTTTTCTCTTTCCTTCAAATACTCTCTTCTTGACCTTGATGAGCTCCTCATCATGCAATTATTATTCCTTAGTATGGTCAATCAACGATGGTCGTACTTACGTATTCATCATTTATGCATAGCTATTTTGTAGAATAACCTCAATGCCATGACTTTTGATCTCTGCAATTAACTCCTACTTTGTGAGCCTCATTGCGCTTGGTGCTCTACTAAGTGCATCGTATACAATGTCTGCTCTACCAGAATGATATTGAAAAGAAGCAAAACCTCAGGATTCTTGTAACCATTAGATAACACCAACCTTCGTAAATTCTTAAAGCCACTGTGACGCATGAAACTTACTTTTTCTATCAATACATTTTCTTAGCTTCATATTGAAATAATAGTATTGTCCTTCTATGAACTAGCAGGAAAAGACTCGTGTAAACTGCTTGACAAGCTAAATAAGAGATAGGACCAGTTGCCTCACAAAATATGTTAACAATATACAGACATTGTATCACTATTATGAATAACTGGTTTCTTCAATTCAAGAGGATTTCCTTTGGTAGATGCTGGGAACATAAATTTTAAGGAAACATATATAGAATACAGGATGAACAAGCAAAGATTAACACCTGGCAGTTTCAACCGCAAATTAACAATAAAAACTGATTAAGACGCACTACCTTGCTTTACTTAAAAAGAACAACATTCATGAACGTGAATGATCATATTTCATGAACAGGGCATAATCATGAGTTAAGGTAAAATGCCTGCACATCCGTATCAAACAATATTGCAAATGAAAATATAAAAGAGAATATGAAAATATAAAATAGACCAGATTTTTTTGTTCTTTTTTCATATTAGATCCAGGCATGACCAGTTTAGAAACAGCAAAACCTCAGAAGAATTCTCACATTTCCTAAGATTCTAGACTAGAAGTGTAAAACAAAACTATAGACAATAAACAAGATCGTACATGTCTTACCGGAGTAGGTAACTTTGGGACTACTAGGCTGGTTTTCTTTGGACCCTGTTGCTCAGGGCTTTTGTGCTCCCCAGGAGAATCTGCTTTATTAATAGAACCTTGTGCACGCCTATCATCAGACTTTTCCTTATATTCAGAAACCTTCTCTTCTCCATACTGTAAATGTGATCTTGCAGTAGAATTTCTAGGTATCCATCTTTTATCTTCATATTTGGCGATTGAACTATTTTTCAGGCTACCGCATCCAGCTATACAAATCTTAAGTAGAACTGTGAAGAATCACAGTACAAGAAAATTAGAATTAGAAGCAAGCGTACTTTGCACGAATGAAGTTCTCTATTCCAACTCTGTCATAGTTTGGAGGAGTTCTGCTTCCCAATAGCTATTTGCCTTTTCATTTCCCATTGCTGTGAATGACCAGTGCCAATTAAAACAAATCAGCCGCCCCAAACATGTGCCAATACAAATGTCTATACAATAAGCACGAGTATAAAAACATATCGCATACTACATGTAATTTGAAGTAGCTAAAAGGTGCAAAGAATTACATTGAATAAATGCAACCTGCTCTGGAAGCCATGTGTCCAGGGTTGCAGATCTTACCTGCAGTTGACACGAAGCAGTTATTGAGATGCATCAAAATTCTAATAGATACTAGTTTGACAAATCAGAGCTGAGGCAAGTATATGTTGCATTTCAGTGACTCATTCGCATTCCTAGACAGAGGAAAGCTAAGTTGACTTTCAATCGTGTAAGCAAACTTGAAAGTAAGCTAAGTTCACACTTACCCATCGTGGACCTCTGCAAAAAGATAAGTCATGGTCAGCATCCAGAAGTACAAACTAAACTTGAAATATAACATTGGAAATTCCAAGGTGAAAGATATCATGATCCCTTTTACAGTTTTTACAACACTCAGAAAAACCTGTTCACAATGGGCTGGATCCTAAAATCCAACATCATTACACAATTTGAATCTTACAATCTAAACAATATAATACATATGGATCTAATAATGTAAAATCTCAAAAAGTGTATGGTGTAAATGCCTCACCAGGAAGCCTTTGATTAGTAAGTATGACTAGAAAAAGAGTATTTGAATAGAAGGTTCTATCAACGGGTAAATATATACTCCCTTGTCTTCAAGTAAGTGGCAATAGATGAATTAGAAGGTCTAGTCGATTGGTACAAAAGGCACATTGAACGTCACTTTAGTTAATCCCTAAGTATTTGAACAAGCCTACAAGTTAAAGAAGATAAACAGTCCAACAGTTTTCAATGGCTCATGTCCACATCAAGAAGATCTGAAGACAATATATTGTCCACTTATTAGTGCATTTGTTCCCAGCAATTAGGCGTATCTTAAACCGCTGAAAGAGAATAGAACCAGCCTAGGACATTCTTTTAAGAAAAAAATTAGGCTTCACATGCTTCGTTCCTTTTCTACCTACCGAGCAGGAGATAAGAATCATTTTCAGCCTTGTGAAGATCGAGGAGACTGACATCCTTTGTACAAAGGTAAATTACTAATAGTAGTGTACCTGCTAGATTATCAAAAAAATGTCCTGATGGGAGTAATGTCGAAAGGGAAGATGTTCACTAATAAGAGAGTTCTGAATCACACAATAAAGATTATAAAACAAAATTACTTTAAACTAATTAATAATACTTCAAACAGATTTGACCAATATCATATTATTCAAACGCGTTAACATAGCCTCCGTCTAATTTGGAAACTTGCAAGAAATAACAAACTGAATTCAAAATTAAGCAACCAATAGTATTTGATCTTATGATTTTTGCTTTTTAAGCATTGTGCGCTTGGTAGCTAACCTCCTTCTCATCTACTTTAAGCTTATAAATGTTCCTTACTCACTTCATGCCCATCTCCTTTTGCAGCATGAATTAGGCTGCCAAAACTATGAGGCTTGTGGTGATTCTCTATTCACCAGGAGGTACAATAGAACTGTTAAATTGACAACATTTGTTGATTGAGCCTGGAGCTAACACCTTTAATAATCATCCAGAGATTCCAAACCTCAACACCTTCGGTAACCATCCAACTAGCATAGCAACACCAGCGAGAAATTACAAATAGGAGATCACATCAATGATAATTTGTCAGAACTGATGATCTTAGAGCTACAGTCCACAGGCTTTAGTTTAATATATCTATTCGTACTCAGTGCAAATATAGGTGGGAATGTTTAGCTTGGATTACTCTTGAGCTTACAAAGGACGAGGTAATCAAACACATTATTTGCACTCACTGCAAAATAAATCCAGGTCTGCAAGTGATAAGGCACAGGTTGAACCCTGAACACTAAGAAGATTCAATTAGCAGCTACGCATATAAATTATGAAGTATGAACTCTTTTCAATACAAATAAATATGTTTCCTCACCTTTGCATCTTATTATCTTTCTTGATCCAACAAGTCCAGACGTCACATGACTATCCAATCCCTCGCAAAAAAGAATAAACTGATACAACAGTTCAAACATTCTACTGATACAACAATAAACCGACAAATGGGCATCATTTGATGTACAAGACAGTAATGATACTAGACTGAGCTTCACTAGTGCCATGAGAATCAAAAGCCCCTATGGTGGAGGCACAACTACAAAATTGATAACCTTAGGGACCTTAGGGACAAAAGGATATAAACACATCCACTCTCCCTCACAAGGCTGATGATGTACATAAGAGGTGGCGCTATCAAAAGAGACCAAAACAAACAGCAAACAATATCAACTTTTTTTAAGTGTCCTGCATTTAGTGCAAATATAGGTGGGAATGTTATAGCTTGGATTACTCTGAGTCTTTCAAAGGACGACGGTAATCAAACACAATTATTTGCACTCACTGCAAAATTAAATCAGCGATCTGCAAGTGATAAGGCACAGGTTGAACCCTGAACACTAAGAAGATTCAATTAGCCAGCTACGCATATAAATTATGAAGTATGAACTCTTTTCAATACAAATAAATATGTTTCCTCACCTTTGCCATCTTATTATCTTTCTTGATCCAACAAGTCCAGACGTTCACATGACTATCAATCCTCGCAAAAAGAATAAACTGATACAAACAGTTTCAACATTCTACTGATACAACAATAAACCGTACTATTCTGAAGATTATTAAAAAAAAGTATACAGTATGACATTTGCTGTATTAGACTCACAAAATGTGTTTTAATGAAGCAATATTATAAATCTTTATGACAACCCCAAAGAGAATCCATAACTGACAAATTATTGAGTTAAATCAAATTTTAGTTCGACATTGCCAATCATACTGATGGGTATAGATTATTTTAGTTATTTGAAACAGATCATTTCAGTTTTTTCAACTAATGATTCAAGGATACTCTAATAAACTTAAGTTTTTACATGTTTGGACAATTTTGCAATACTTATAATGTTCTGACTTCCCACTTACTAAAAACAATAGACCCATCATTGTAATAAGACATCTCTTCCTTAACAAATTAAAAAGGAGGTTAATGATCAACTAGAATATATGAAAATTAAGTTGCCACCACTAACAATTATTGAGCCAGAAACAATTATTAGAGCTATGACATCAATTCAAACACATTCATGATGTTAGCAACTATTATTGTAGTTCAACAATCTTTGCCCTAAAACAATGTCACTAAAGTTACATAACCAGAGTCCATCTGAAATCAGTCCTCTATTGAGGTAATGTCAGATTCATAGCGGAGATGACCTAACAGAAAAAGGTACCATTTTATAAATCCTTAAGACTAACTTTTTATTTTTGTTCATACAGCTTAAGCTAATGAAACCATGAAGTTTTGCCTCAAAATTTCCGTAGACATGGAAGATGTCTAAAATAAGTAGGTAAGTTGATAGATTTAATCTACTTTATGAGCATAACAGCAGTTAAACACAACACTATTAGCAAATTTAAATCTTTGAAAGTCCCTTCTAATGATCATACATCATCAAACTTACTAACCAAACTTTTTTTTTGGGTATTCTTCTTAAGTCTTCATTTTGCTGCTATAGCATATTTTAAGAGTACTACCAGCATTCCAGTAAATCATGATCAAAAACATTATCCATAAGGTTTTCTTATATACAAGATGATTAACAGATAATCTTTTCTCTTGCATATGAACTGAGAGAGAACTACATAAATGTTACCGCCAAGTAAAACAAGACAAGCGTCAAACAAAAAATCTCAATCATATACATAGAGAAACAATGTTCAATTTCTTTCATTTGAATAAATTGAATAGAAAATACAATTTGGGTGGATTACGTTAATTTGACCCATGTTGGCCCAAGTAAGATTAAAATAGAAGGTGTAAATTAATGTGTAATATATGGGATATATATAAGGCTGTATAATCTTAACTGAACAAGAATAGTAAATTATGAAATAGCAATTTAGTAACTTCTTTGATATATACATTGTTGGGATAAACAGATGAGCTTGCCCATCAAGCCAGCATAACTTACGCCTAGCTAAACTCACACACAAAGGAAACAAAGAGGCTAACTGAAATCAACGAATCAACAAAGAACTCCAAATATGTAAGATACCTAGGAGAGTTCATGCCCAACAGATAAATGTTAGAAGGAGAAAATCCAATCTCTTATAAACACACAATCATAGAAATCACTAAATTTAACGCTGGAAAATTCAATTTGAACTCAGAAAGCGGTAGTGCGAATTGAGAAATCAAAATATCGTGAGAAGAGATAGGCGGAGCAAACCCTAGAAAGCTCCGGTTACAGATTGGGCTCGATTTCTGGAGCAACGAGAGTAGCTCGACGATGAAACCAACGAGATGAAAACGGCGACGAAAGTAACGGACTCCGGCGAGGACTGAAAACGCGACGAGGGAGTTTTGGCCACGGCGATTTTAGGGAGTTTTGCCATGGCCAGCGGTGATTTTAGGGATCTGGGAGAGAGTGAGAGATTTCCTTTTTTTAAGTTTGGTTCGGTTTTTAAGCGGTGTCGGTCAAACAGACAGTGGGCTTTACTCAAGCTCAAAGGCCACTATCAATTAATTATTAAGCTCAGAAACAATTATTAGAGTTATGGTAACATTTTATATTAAATGTTGTATTACACTCTAAAAACCGTTACGATAGATATCTAACGCAACAGTTAAAACCGTTGCGCCTTAACCGTTGCAGTAGATCAATTATGTGGTAGTGAAAGTGTTTTTCATTTACATATTTTGGACTATTTTGTAAAATGAAGAGATTTCTCTTTTGGGAGGTGTTTTTTAAAAACCAGTTTTTGTAACATGTATATTATCATGTTTACAATCATTTCCCAAAGTTTTATATATTTTTGATTTTATTTGCTATTTTTAAAAGATGTTTGAAAATTAGATTTCTGTTTCAAAACAGGCTAATAACCTGTTATCAGTCGACTGGTCAGTCGACTGATGACATCAGTCGACTGATGTGTCGACTGAAGAAATCACCTGGAACAACAAATAGTTTCTATTTTATTTTGGTCGACTGACCAGTCGACTGATGAGATCATCAGTCGACTGATAAGGTCGTCAGTCGACTGATGAGCTAAAAAATACCTCTAACGGTTAGCTCATCAGTCGACTGATGGAAGCCGTCAGTCGACTGATGGCATAACGACTAGTTTTTTTAGCCTTTGTCATGTTTTGGTTTTTTGATCTTTTTGCTGGGGTTTCTTGATCTTTGGGGTTTCCTATAAATACCCCCTTATACCCAGTTCTATTGTAACAACCAAGAATGTTTTAAACATGTTTAACAAGGGTTTAAAGTTTGTTTTAGTTTGTTTAAAAGAGTGTTTAAGATTTTTGTTTGTGAAGAGAATTTCACAAGAGCAAGTGGAGATCATCTATTGTGTTTGAGCATCCAACTCTTCTCCCTCTTTCTCTTGATCTATAGAGAAATTTTTCTAAACTCTATTTTTAGCTATTTATATGTTTGAACTTAATTTCCATAAGCTAGATTTATATTGAGTTTAGTTTTGATTTATTTATCTCTTTGTTCACACACAACCTATTGAGCTTATTGTATTTTCATACATTGTATAATTTGGGTTGTGGGGTTTGTGTGACATTGAGTGTGAGCTTACATTATGTTCTCATCCATTATAGAGAACAATTTATTTGTTGAGTGCCTAAATTGTGAAATTCACTTTGTATTACACTAGTACACCAAGAGGAGTGTGTGGTGAGAGACGGGATCGTCCCAAGAGGAGTGGGGTAGGTGATAATACCTAGAGATGTTGTAATTTCTAACACTTGAGGGAGACACGGACTAGAGACCAACACTTGATGTGGTAGTTAGTGTGTTTACATTGTGAGTGATTGTAAAGTTTTTGGTGAGCTAGAAAACCGAGTTATGAGGTGTAAAACGTTATTCGGGTGAGCGTTAAAAACCCGGTTGTGTAGTGAATTTCTCCCCGAGAGTGAGGAGCGGAGACGTAGGACGGAAGGTCCGAACTCCGTGATCATTTGATTGTGTTTGAGCTTGCATTGGCGTTCATTTATACTTGTGCTCATTGCTTATATCGCCTATTGCATCTTGTTTATTTCATCCACTATATTGTTTTCCCTTGCTTAGTTTACTTATCCTTACATATATATATTGTTAAATATCATATTTGCTAGGATATTTGTTAATTAGTTTTAAATTGGCATAAATCATATTAGATTAGCATAAACCCTATTCACCCCCCTCTAGGGTTCTTTCCTAGTGGTATTAGGGTACTTTCACAAAAACTCAACATTTTCACAAATTTATATTTATATAAACTTGAAAACCAAAAACCAAAATGTGTGTGTGTGATTGAGCTTAAAGTATCAACACACATAATATAAACCCTAAACTTATTTACCCAAGCTATAGGTCTTCAATAAGCTTGACTTGGTAAACTGCGGATGAAGCTTGAATTAGGATCTTGAGTTGAATGTGCAAGTCTTCATACCGATATTACTTCCATCCTCCAATGGATATAATCGTGAATGCTCAATTCTATCCAACCTCTAGCTCATTGTTTGCCTAAAATAAATAAGAAAATACAAATACTAAACAAACAATATTAGTTGTAAATTATTTGTTAAAACATCATCAAAACAGAAAGGCCAACAATGTTTCCACGTACACTCTTATGCTAATTTTAGACATTTTAACACTAATCCTTTGTTAATTTTACTATCAAAATTATCTTAAATTTATTTTAAATCTATTTTAATTCTATTTTAAAATAGAATTTAAATAGATTTGACAATAAATTTAATAAAAATAATGAGCTAAAAAGTTCTTAAATTATCATATAAATATCACATGGGAATTTTTGAGAAGTTTGCATAACTTAAGGGATTAAAGTGCAAATGATAAATATAAGTGGTGCCAAAGACAATCGAGAGTATTTAAGCGAGAGGTACATGAAACTATAAGGTATTTAAGTGCTAATGAACATTTTATTTTATTTTATTATTTTAAAGGGCGAGGCAGTATGGGAGAGGGATTTGGGTTTAGAGGTCAATAGGTCGCTAGGATAAGGCATAATATTGACCTAATGGCTGAAACGTGGATAAATTATAAGTCGGGCCATGATTATTGGAACAAACAATAGCTGGATTCTAATATTAGCCCAGAGCTATACAAATTATTGGTCCAAAAGCCTCTTATAATAGATGAAAATTTTGAAATGAACTGATTCATAATTTTAATCTCACATTTCGGCTCAATCCAAACTTATTTATCAAAATCGACTCACTTTCTCGGCACGTAAGCTACATGGCCAGAAAGTGGGTCGTTTTAAAAAAAAAATCACAATCCTAATTAGTTGGGATTGCCAATCCCGACTAGTTAGGACCCCCTCCCCAACCCTCTCGTGGTTAGGCAACTAAACATTGCACAAAATGGTCGAGGTTGGGAACCCCGACCATTTTGAAGCGCCAACTCGAAATGGTCGGGGTTCCCAACCCCGTCCATTTAGCAGAGACTGAAACCAACCCATGAAATAGTTGGGGTTACCAACCTCGACTATTCAGCAGAGACTCCCCAGCCCAAAAATCGAGAAGAGACTTAGTCATAAAATAGTTGGGATTGCCAATACTAACTATTTATGGTGGGTCCCCCCTATATATACTGACTGAAACCATTTCTCCCCAAAATCCTGTTTTTTGTCCTCTCCAACTTCGGTCTCTCTCTCGTTCAGCTGCCTACCCACTTCTCCCAACCCCATTTTGCGGCCGAAATTCATTGTGAAAGTTTGATTAAGATCTCTAGGGTAATTTCTCTTCCTTCTCTCCTCTTTTAACGTGTAAAAATCTAGGGTTTTCTATCAAAATCTAATTTCTAGGGTTTGAAATTTATTATCAACCACTCTATTTGTGGTGGTTCGAATGCTTCGTGTGTTGAATGTTGTAATTAAAATTAAACTTCTAGGCTATAGAATGCTCAATTCTAGGGTTTAGGATTTTTATTTTGGGGTTTAGGGGTTTTGGTCAAAATTACATGAGATTATTTTCATCTTGGGTTTTCTTCTCTCATTTAATACCCTGATAAACTTTTTTAATTTTTTTTGCATTTAAATGATATAATATTCTTTTGTATAGGTTGAACAATATGATTTTTATTGCTTGCTCTTATGGTGGAAAATTAATTATGGAATGAATAATATGCCAATGTACGTCGGAAGGGTAACGACGCCGTTAATGATCTCAGAATCATATAGTTATTATGACCTGATTAAGGAATTACACCGAGTTACGAAAATTGACCCACGAGAGTACCGACTAAAAATAATATGCAATTTGCCCATAACTTTTGATAGAACGTCCGCAGTTGAGATCTCAAACGATCATCATATGAGTATTATGTTTAATTTGAGCAAGTCGCAATCAAAAGTAGAATTCTCACGCATGTTAGATTTGGGAGTTGAGTCTGATGGTTTTCTTTCTTCTTCGAGTGAAATGGAGTGGAGTCAATTTTAATATCCAAGTGTACATTCATTCGGGGAACGTCAAATGTTATGAACAATGAAGTCCCTTATGAAAATATAAGGCCATTAAAAGGGGCAACAATTGAAGAGGATGAAAGAAGCAACGACTATGAAGGTGAAGAGTAAGATAGTGCACCAATTGATAGCATGCAATTTGTGACTGAAGATGTTGAAGAGAATCTGAATTAGTGTGATGAGACTTATGTTAACAATGAATATGTTGAGTACGAAGAACCACCCCCCGACGAGTTTGAAAATGATGAGTGGATTCGTTCTTCCACAATACAAGATATGTGCATTGGCCAAAGTTCAACTCATAGAAGAGATGATAACGTCCCTTTCAAAGTTGGAGATTTATTCGAGACTAAGGACCAATTGGTTGATGCTATTCGTGATTACTCAATCAAAAAGAATGTTAAGTTCAAGCAAGTTAAAAGCAATCGCACAAGTTATGATGTAATCTGTTTTATGAATACACAAAGGAAAGGTCGGGCCGGGGGAAATGAAGCTGATTACGCATGTCCTTGGAAGTTATATGCATTTGCCAAAAAGAAACATAATGGGCATTTTAGGATCACAAAATACTATGTTGTTCACACATGTAGCAATCCGATATTATAGCAAGATCACAGTGGTGCATCTGCCTCTTACATAGCGCGGTTGATTATGCTAAAATTAAAGAAGAAGCTTGAACTAACTCCCGGTAACATAATTGAGAGAGTGCGAGATACGAAGTTTATTGAAATATCATATAGTGAAGCATGGAATGCAAAGAGAATTGCAATGATAAAAATATTTGGTGATTAGGAGAAGTCTTATGCGACACTTCCTCAATATCTTGATGCGACCAAAAGAAGCAATCCTAGATCTAAATACAAACTCATAACCAAAGAGATCAATCCGGGAGTTCATCAATTCACCTCTGTATTTTGGGCATTTGGTCATTCTATCGAGGGATTTAAACTTTGTCGTCGGTTCTTAGCATTGATGGCACACATTTATATGATAAATATATGGGTGTATTGTTTGTTGCTACAGGAGTAGATGCAGATGGTGGCTTATTTACTTCGGTCTTCGTAGTTGTGGAGGTCGAGAACAGTGAAAATTAGGAGTGATTTTTTCCTGCGTTCAATTATATATTTTTAATGTGTTGCCTCGTAGGAAAATTACTTTTATATCCAATAAGAAGAAATGTATTCCTAAAGCATTGTACAAGAGATTTGGGTCTCATCACCATCACCGTTATTGCTTAAGGCACATTAAAGCTAATTTTAAAAAGAGCTTTGGTTAGATACATTTACCAAACCTTCTTTAGCAAGCGGGTTGTACACCCGAAACATGTGTGTTTGATCGGATATGGGATCAAATCAAGGCAACATCTCAAGCTGCACGTGACTAGATTGAGAGTAGTTTGGGAAGTGAATATGTCGACCGGTGGGCACTAAGTAAAAATGGAGAGAATCAATTTTGTATGATGATAACTAATTATTCTGAAAGCTTCAACGAGGTACTTAAGGGAGCTCTAGCAATGCCCATACATACGTTAGTTGCGAGGACATTTTATAGACTCAATCGCTATTTTGTCAAGCGGCGAGAGGGTGGAGCAAAGTGGATGACGTTATTGACACACAAAAACGAAGAGATTATAGGGTCTCGTGTCATGCAGGTGAGATCAACGAAGATTGTTAGATTTGCTACAGATGAATGGCAGGTTATAGACAAACACAGTCATAATTACACCGTCAATTTAAGAGGGACACAATGCACATGCACTTGTAACATACCGCAATTATAAAAATTAACATGTTTGCATGTTATAGCGGTTACGTCCAAGCAATTTGAGGGTGCAAATACTTTGTTGGACCCTAGAGGGAGGGTGATTAGGGTCTTAAGGCTATAATTGTGCAATAAAATAAGGCAAACAATACACCACAATAATAAACAACAAATGTAAAGGAGATAGAGTGAGAAATCATTATCCAAGTGACGCGCGATGTGTTAACGAGGTTCGGCCCGCTGACCTACGTCCCCGCTCCCCACTCTCGAGGAGAAATCCACTACACAACCTGGTTTGGAAGCCGGAACTTTTTCTACACAACGATCTCCACAAGATCTCATAACTACACAGTTGATCACCACAAGATCACACTCCCACACAGTTGATCTTCACAAGATCAAGCTCTCAACAGTAGTAATAGTGTAAAAACTCTCTCTTTACAATGTCTCTATAGCAATGAGAAAGATTACACAGAAGCTGGGATGTGAACACAGGAAAACACAGAAAAACAGGTTTGAAATTTTTGGCTCTCAGTAAAAGAAAATATCTGGTTTTTCAATGGCCTGGGACACTTGAGGAAGAAGAAGTATAGGGGGTTTAAATAGGAGAAAATATAGTTGTTTAAACCCATACCCTAATCCCCCAAATCCAAAAAAAATCGGCGCAGAAATCTGTACCAAATGATCGTTTGAAAATAAGAGACGGTCGACCGTACAATGTTCGCGGTCGACCGTACAATGTTCGCGGTCGACCGCGAGCCAGCCCAGAAACGGAGAAATTTTCTAGAGAGTTCCGCGGTCGACCGTGGGAAATTTCGAGCTCACGGTCGACCGCGGCGGTCGACCGTGAATGTTACTACTGCCCATTGACGAATGAACTCAGGCGCGATCGACCGTGGCGGTCGACCGCAAACTGACACATACGAAAAAACTGATTTTGACTCTCTTAAAAATTCTGTAAAATATTTAATTGACTTCAAAAAATTGTGAAACTTTGTAAAATATTTTTGACACTAAAAACAAATTGTTTGGAAAAAGAATTTTACGAATAGGTCCTCATACTTGTGAAAAAATAATATTTTGTGAAAACGCTCAAAACTGTAAGTATGAAAACGTGTGTGTGATATCCCAATAGCTTCAAATGAAATCTAAACTACTTGCCTACATTCTAGTACTAGAGAGAATAAAAACTAGCTAATATCCTCACGTGAAATACAATTCTTTGAGTCTTGATATAGCTTGAGTTTGATGAAGCTTCTTATTGCATTTGGTATTCTTGAATGAGCGTTGCTTCATCACTATGCCTCCTCCTCCTTTGGATATCAACGTTGTAGCGCATATTCCATCCAATCCTCCATTTATGGCACTAACATGCTTGATATATATATATTAACTACATTGTCACTCAACAAACAATTAGTACCGATAATGGTGGTTGTAAAACATCATCAAAACATAAGGGCTAACAATCTCCTCCTTTTTGATGATGACAACCAACCATTATATAGGAGCAAACTAAATATAGCTTATAGATAGTATCTCCCCCAATCAATGAGCTCCCCCTTACTATGTGCACAAATGAGGAGATTTCTCTCCCCTTTTGTCACCATCAAAATGGGGTAAAAAATTAAACAAAAATGCATGTGAAATACAACTAACCAAGCTAGTAAATAGAACTTTCACATAGTGCATAAGCCCAAACCATTTCTTATGCGATAAAAATCATCTTCACCAAGAGGCTTGGTAAATATATCTGCTAATTGAGATTTTGTGTCAACAAACACAAGGGATACATCTTGTCTCTCTACATGATCGCGTAAGAAATGATGGCGCACATCAATATGCTTGGTTCTAGAATGCAAAACCGAATTTTTTAAAATATTGATAGCACTAGTGTTATCACAAAAGATTTTTATATTTTGAAAATTCAAATCATAGTCAACTAATCTTTGTTTCATCCACAAAACCTGTGCACAACATAAGCCGACGGCAATATATTCCGCTTCCGTAGTGGACAATGCAACACAATTTTATTTCTTGAAAGCCCAAGAAACAAGAGAATTTCCTAAGAATTGGCATGTTCCACTCATACTCTTGTGATCTACCTTACATCCGGCAAAGTCGGCATCACAAAAACCATATAAATCAAAAGAGGTGCTCTTTGGATAAAACAAACCAAGATTAATTGTTCCATGAACATATTTAATAATTCTCTTAACGACAATCATATGAGATGCTTTAGGAGAAGCTTGAAAACGTGCACATGCACACACTAAACATGATATCGGGTCTACTAGCGGTGAGATAAAGAAGACTACCTATCATACCTCGGTATAGTTTTTGGTCAACATCCTCACCACTATCATCCGTATCAAGCTTAACACTTGTACTCATAGGAGTTGGTGCATGCTTAGAGTTCTCCAAATTGAATTTCTTCACCAATTCTCTAGCATATTTGCTTTGAGAAATGAATATCCCATCCTTAATTTGCTTGACTTGGAGTCCTCCTTAGTTTGCTTGACTTGGAGCCCGAGAAAGAATGTAAGCTCTCCCATCATGCTCATCTCAAAATGATCTTGCATAACTTTAGAAAAATCTTTGTAAAGAGATTCATTAGTAGCACCGAAAATGATATCATCAACATATATTTGCACTAAAATAAAATCATTTTTTCTTTTTCTCATAAAAAGAGTTTTATCAATTTTTCCTTTAGAGAAACTATTTTTAAGAAGAAAACTAGAGAGGCAAGCATACCAAGCTCTAGGAGCTTGTTTCAACCCATATAAAGCTTTTTGAACCCGGTAAACATGATTAGGAAAAGCATGATCTATAAAACTGGGGGGGTGCTCAACATATACTTCCTCTTCTATAAAACTATTTAAAAAGGCACTTTTAACATCTATTTGAAACAATTTAAAATATTTAAAGCTAGCAAATACCAAAAACATCCTAATAGATTCCAATATTGCAACCGGTGCAAAGGTTTCGTCATAGTCTATGCCCTCCTCTTGATTGTATCCTTGGGTAACTAAACAAGCTTTATTTCTAGTAACAATGCCATGTTCATCAAGCTTGTTTCTAAAAACCCATTTTGTTCCAATAATACTAGCATTGTTAGGTCTAGGAACTAATTTCCAAAAATCATTTCTTCGAAAATTATTTAGTTCATCATGCATAGCTAAAACCCAAAATTCATCATTTAAAGCATCATTAACCTTCTTATGTTCTAATTGAGATAGAAAAGCAACATTACCACACCCACTCAAAGCCTTTGAGCGAGTAACAACCCCTTGTGAAGGACTCCCAATAATTTGCTCCTTTGGATGATTTGATGCGAATTTCCATGCTTTGGGGAGTTCTTCTTGAACATGAGTATTGGTGCTTTCCACATCTTTTTGTGCTTCTATTGAGGGTGTATTTATAGGTTGCATAAGTTCAAATCCTCCCTCAACATCATCATCATCTTTCCTAGGCAAAATCACTTATGAACCAATATTTGTTGACATATTAGTATTATTAGGGACTTATTTGTAAGATTTGTAGGGGCCTATATAAAGCCCAAGAGATATCATAATGAATTAGGGTTTTCATTTCTTCTTGGTATCAGAGCCGGCTGCCTCCCCTCTTCTCTCCTAGTGGGCCTAACACCTCTTGTCTCTTGTTCCTTTTCTTCGTGATTCTCCGGCTCCTCCTCAACCAACTCCTCCTCAACCAATTCGCCCTCCCAAGGAATCGATACAGAAATGGATTTCTCCACATTGTTCTCCGGTCTCTCACCATTCTCCTCCTCTCGCCCCATACTTCTAGTATTGGACGAGTTACCAGCAGATGAAGTTACCTTCTGAGTGTAATATGGCTCGAGTTCTCGAAAGTGCACATCCATGCTCACAAACAACCTTTTTTCCACCGGGCTCCAGCAAACATATCCCTTCTGAGTAGCAGAATATCCCACAAAGATACACTTCACAGCTCTAGGGGCAAGCTTCCCGACAGACGGCCTGTTGTCCTTCACAAAACACACACAGCCAAACACTTTGAGTGGAAGGATCCCACCATTATCTCCTTTCAATATCTCACACGGAGACTTCCAATCCAGCACTCTCGAGGGCATTCTGTTGATCAACGCTGCTGCGGTCAATACTGCTTGTCCCCATAATGTCTCTGGGACATTCATAGAGATCATCATGCTTCTAGCAACCTCTAAAAGATGTCTGTTCTTCCTTTCCGCTACCCCATTCTGTGCTGGAGTGTATGGACAGGTTGTCTGGTGATGTATTCCTTGAGCTGACAAATATTCTTCAAGGGCTCTGTTGGTATACTCTGTCCCATTATCTGACCTCAATACTTTCACCACTGCTCCGTATTGAGTCTGAACAGTCTTATGAAAATTTTGGAAGCACCCAAACACATCACTCTTATTCTTCATCAGGTATAACCAAGTAACACGAGAGAAGCAATCAATAAATGTAACAAAATATTTGTATCCATTCATAGAACTTGTGGAACAAGGCCCCCAAACAGGCTGCAGGCGGGGACAGGTGGACTTCCTGTGGTGAAGTCAGCACTGACAGCCTCTAGCAACACTGGATCTAGGAGAGAGACTCGACAGTGCTATAACTGCGGTGCGGTGGGTCATCTACGGCATGCTTGCACCAAGCCATCCAAGGATGGAGATTCGGGTGGACGTGGACAGTTCGGAGGTCGTGGTCGTGGCCGTGGGGGTCGACGAGGTGGAAGAGGAGCAGGGAATCGGGCGAATCTGACGGTAGCAGAAGAAGAAGAAGCTGAGGTGGTCTTTACAGAGGAGGATCGTGCTCTCCTCACGATACTCAGGAAAAAACAGCAAGTAGCAGGGGATGGAGATTTGAGGAATGGGACTGCGGAGGCATCTACTTCGTTCTTCGTCAGAGGCAACACTGCTACCTATGCTCATCCGAACAAAGGTACTGATGACATACATGCTCTTGCTTCTATGTCTCCTGACAGATCATCAGCATGGATAGTCGACTCCGGTGCGTCTTGTCATGTGACAGGTAATGCTAGTGAGTTCTCATCATATACTCACTTAGCATCGCCTGATAGTATTCAAACAGCTGATGGTACATTTCAGCCGGTGGTTGGTAAGGGTACAGTTGATTGTACTGGTTCTGTAACTTTGTCCAATGTTTTGCATGCTCCTTCTTTTCCAGTCAATCTTTTATCTATTAGTTCTATCATCCTCCAACTAAAATGCATCGTCTCTTTTGATATTCCCAAGGTAATCTTCCAGGAGAAGGGGACAGGGCGGAGACTTGGGACTGGCACATGGCGTAGTGGACTGTGGTATCTGGATCGTGAAGGGCTGGATTCAGCATTGGTGTCAGTCATAGAGGAAGCAGGAGTAGGATCTAAAATGAGTGCTGAAAATGAGTTAATGCTCCATCACCAGCGTTTGGGACACTCATCCTTTAGTGTTTTAGGTAGATTGTATCCTTCTTTATTTGAGAAAGCAAATAAACAGAAACTTGTGTGTGATGCATGTGAGTTGGGAAAGCTTACTAGAAGCTCTTATGTTAGTTCTGGTCATAGAAGTTCTCATGCATTTGACCTGGTACATTCAGATGTTTGGGGGCCTTGTTCCACAAGTTCTATGAATGGATACAAATATTTTGTTACATTTATTGATTGCTTCTCTCGTGTTACTTGGTTATACCTGATGAAGAATAAGAGTGATGTGTTTGGGTGCTTCCAAAATTTTCATAAGACTGTTCAGACTCAATACGGAGCAGTGGTGAAAGTATTGAGGTCAGATAATGGGACAGAGTATACCAACAGAGCCCTTGAAGAATATTTGTCAGCTCAAGGAATACATCACCAGACAACCTGTCCATACACTCCAGCACAGAATGGGGTAGCGGAAAGGAAGAACAGACATCTTTTAGAGGTTGCTAGAAGCATGATGATCTCTATGAATGTCCCAGAGACATTATGGGGACAAGCAGTATTGACCGCAGCAGCGTTGATCAACAGAATGCCCTCGAGAGTGCTGGATTGGAAGTCTCCGTGTGAGATATTGAAAGGAGATAATGGTGGGATCCTTCCACTCAAAGTGTTTGGCTGTGTGTGTTTTGTGAAGGACAACAGGCCGTCTGTCGGGAAGCTTGCCCCTAGAGCTGTGAAGTGTATCTTTGTGGGATATTCTGCTACTCAGAAGGGATATGTTTGCTGGAGCCCGGTGGAAAAAAGGTTGTTTGTGAGCATGGATGTGCACTTTCGAGAACTCGAGCCATATTACACTCAGAAGGTAACTTCATCTGCTGGTAACTCGTCCAATACTAGAAGTATGGGGCGAGAGGAGGAGAATGGTGAGAGACCGGAGAACAATGTGGAGAAATCCATTTCTGTATCGATTCCTTGGGAGGGCGAATTGGTTGAGGAGGAGTTGGTTGAGGAGGAGCCGGAGAATCACGAAGAAAAGGAACAAGAGACAAGAGGTGTTAGGCCCACTGTTCAGGGGGAGCTACTAACCTATAGTAGGAAGGGCAAACAAATTGGAGAAACAGTACCTACAGTGCCACTAGTGCTGCCAAGTCTCTTGCCAAAGCCCACCCCGACTCCTGAAATACCTACACCACCACCAATTTCATCCCAAGGTGATAACATTCCTACTGATAACATTCCTCTCCCTACTCCTCCCACACCAATATCAGTACGGAGGACTACTCGCAGTAATGCGGGACATCCTCCCGATAGATATGGTTGGGATCTTGCCCAGTATGTATCATATTCTAGTATCCACCCTGCATATGGAGCATTCATTGCATCATTGGACTCTGTTACTGTACCTAACAATTGGCAGGTTGCTAAGAAGGACCCAAAATGGAAAGCGGCTATGCACGAGGAGCTAGGAGCTCTAGAGAAGAACCGCACTTGGGAGCTAGTAAAGTTACCAGAAGGAAAGAGAGCAGTTGGATGCAAGTGGGTCTTCACTGTGAAGCAGAATCCAGATGGACAAGTTGAGCGCTACAAGGCTCGCCTGGTGGCAAAAGGGTATAGTCAGACATATGGCATCGATTATGATGAGACTTTTGCACCGGTGGCGAAGATGAGCACTGTTCGGACCTTAATCTCTCTGGCAGTAAATGGTGGATGGAAGCTACACCAACTAGATGTGAAGAATGCATTTCTTCATGGAGATCTAGTGGAGGAGGTATACATGGAGATACCACCAGGATTTGGTACAGATCAGACAGTGGGAAAGGTCTGCAGATTGAAGAAGTCTCTCTATGGTCTGAAGCAATCTCCCCGTGCTTGGTTCGACAGATTCAGAAGGGCTATGATTGGTATGGGATACCAACAGATCAACGCCGACCATACAGTGTTCTTTCGACGGAGTGGAGGCCACATTACTATGCTTGCGGTATATGTGGATGATATGATTATTACAGGGGATGATGAGAAGGAGATTGCCCAACTCAAAGTGAGACTGGGTAAGGAATTTGAGGTGAAAGATCTTGGCTTGCTTAGATACTTTCTTGGAATAGAGATAGCTCGAGGAGCGGAAGGGATCATCCTATCCCAGAGAAAGTATGCACTGGATCTTCTCAAAGAGACAGGAATGTTAGGGTGCAAACCTGCAACTACACCGATCGACCAGAGGTTCAAGCTAGGTGCTGAGGCTGGAGAACCAGTTGATCGTGACAGATATCAGAGGTTGGTGGGAAGGCTGATCTATTTGAGTCACACACGTCCTGATATCTCCTTTGCAGTAAGCGTGGTGAGTCGCTACATGCACGATCCGAGGAAGGGTCATATGGACGCTGTGTACCAGATTCTGAGATATTTAAAGAGTGCCCCCGGAAAGGGGCTGATATTCAGAAAGAATGGACATGTGAACATCGAGGGTTATTGCGACTCTGACTGGGCTAGCTGTGCTGATGACAGGAGGTCCACCTCAGGATATTGCATCTTTATAGGAGGTAACTTAGTCTCGTGGAAGAGCAAGAAGCAGTCAGTGGTGGCGAGATCGACAGCCGAGGCAGAGGATAGAGCTATGGCCTTAGGAGTTGCTGAGTTGCTATGGTTGAAGAGTATGCTGGTGGAGCTGAAGCTGGATCAAGGAGATAAGATGAAGTTATGGTGTGACAACAAGTCAGCTATAAGTATTGCCAACAACCCAGTGCAGCATGATAGAACCAAACACATCGAGATCGATAGGTTCTTCATCAAAGAGAAGTTGGATAGTGGACTACTGGAGCTAAGTCATGTTTCGACTAAGGACCAGGCAGCAGATTGTCTGACTAAAGGACTCAACTCAGTAGATATGATTAGAGGATGTGACAAGATGGGCTTAATAGATATCTTTCGCCCATCTTGAGGAGGAGTGTTGACATATTAGTATTATTAGGGACTTATTTGTAAGATTTGTAGGGGCCTATATAAAGCCCAAGAGATATCATAATGAATTAGGGTTTTCATTTCTTCTAGTCTCATCAAAAGTAACGTTTATAGATTCTTCAACAACAAGAGTTCGTTTGTTGAAGACCCTATAAGCCTTACTTCGAGGTGCATACCCTAAGAAAATACCAACATCAATTTTAGAATTAAATTTATCATGGTGATCTTTTGTGTTTAAGATAAAACATTTACAACCAAAGATACAAAAATAACCAATAAAAGGAGTTTTTCTATAAAATAGTTCATAAGGAGTTTTCTTAAGCTTTGGTCTAATCAAAACACGATTTAAAACATGGCAAGCCGTATTATTTAGGCAAATCAAAGGAGTTTAACATAGTTCGTGTCATCTCTTGTATGGTTCGATTTTTTCGTTCAACAACACCATTTTGTTGTGGTGTTCTTGGAGCGGAAAACACATGAGTTATATCACGATGCACACAAAAATCATAGAAAGAGATATTTTGAAATTCACCACCATGATCACTTCTTATTTTAACAACTTTCAAATCTTTTTCATTTTTAATTCTCTTAACATGATTTGAAAACTCATCAAAACATTCATCTTTACTAGTAAGAAAAACTGTCCATGTAAAACAAGAAAAATCATCAATGATAACAAAAACATAGTGTTTGCCTCCAAGAGAGGTAACACGCATAAGACCAAATAAATCAAGATGAAGTAATTGCAAAGGTTTAGAAGTTGATACCTCATTGATGGATTTGAAGGTAGACTTAGTTTGTTTACCTTTAGCACAATCTTCGCATATGGTATCTTTGATGAAATGCAAGTTTGGTAACCATTTAACAAGATTCCTCTTGGACAATTTGGATATCAATTCTATGTTTGCATGTCCAAGTCTTTTATGCCAAATCCAAGGGTTTTCATCAATTGCCGCAAGGCACTTCACATCTTGATTCACTAATTCATTCATCTCAAAAATATACACATTCGATTTTCAATTAGCAACAAAAACAATTTTTCTATTCATACTAATAATGCATTTGTCCGGTTTAAAGGAAATGTCAAAACCTTTATCACTCAATTGGCTAATGCTAAGAAGATTATGATTCAAGCCATTAATCAAATAAACATCTTCTATAACGGGAGATGGTGTCTTACCAATACACTAAATACCAATAATTTTACCTTTCTCTCCACCACCGAAGGAGACGCTACCTCCTCCAATCCTTGATAGGGTTGCAAATAGATCTTTGTTACCCGTCATATGATGTGAGCAACCACTATCAATGTATCACATCTCTCTACGTCGTTGCCGTGATGTTCCCTACAAGAGATGAATGTGTAGTAACTTTAGGTACCCAAATCTTGGGTCCTTGATGATTAGTAAGCTTGGTACCTTTAGGTACCCATGTCATGCCATAAAAATCATGATTATCTTTGATCCTACAATGAGTAGAAATATGATCACGTTTCATACAATATGTGCACACAAAATTTCTCTTGTGTGTAGGAGCATAAGATTTATGAAATCTATTTCTACCATGGTGATGATGATTAGCATAAGCATGAGTGGGTCTAATCCTACCACTCTCAATTTCTAGTCTTTCAATCTTAGATCTTAATTGTTTGTTTTTAAAATCAAAATCCCCTAGCAATTCATCTTTTAATGCAAGAGAGGTTTGTAGTTGTTCTAGTTGGGCATCACAAGAAGCATGCAACTTTTTAAAAGAAGAAAATTCTTTTGACATCCTTTTAAACTCGACATTCAATTCTTCTAAAGCCGTAGCTAGATCACATTGCATATAAAATGATTCACTTTCGGTGTCAGAAACTACCTCATTTTCATAGGCCATGAAGCAAATGTTGGGATCATGAAGAGCAAGTTTAGCTCCTTCTTTATTGCTATCCGAATCACTTGGTTCGGATTCTTCCCATCCGGCATACATAGCTTTCTTCTTCTTATACTTCATGTATTTCTCCTTGAGCTTGGGGCAATCTTTGGCGATATAATCCGGTTCATTGCATTCAAAATATTTTCCTATACGTGAAGAAAATTTGTTGTTAGATCAGGGATTAAACTTCTTGTTCATTTTAATGAGTCTAGAAATTCTTCGAGAGAGGTGAGCCACTTCTCTAGAAAAATCAACTTCACTCTCCGACGATGATGATGAGGAGTTGTCACTAGCTCCTTTGAGAGCTATGGTCTTCATCTTTGGTGATGGTTCCTCAACTTCCCGTGGGGGTACTTCCTCCTCCTTTCCCTTGAGCTTTTTCTCATGAACCTTAAGCTTGCCAATGAGGCCATCGAGAGCTAGAGTGGTGAGATCATGAGCTTCCTTTATGGCCGTAGCTTTGGGTTCCCATATTGGAGTCAATGAACGAAGGATCTTGTAGTTCGTCTCTTGGATGGTTAATTTCTTGTCAAGACCATGCAATTCATTGATTATGTTAGTGAAGCGAGAAAACATAGCATCAATGGATTCATTAGGAAGCATCTTAAATAACTCATATTCATGCATAAGCCCACTAATTTTGGATTCCTTAACTTGGGGGGTTCATTCATGTGTAATACACAATTTCACCCATATTTCGTATGCGGTTGCACACATGGAAACCCTATTATACTCATTGGGGGAAATACCACAAATTAAGGCGTTCATGGCCTTTGTATTGAGATTGGCTTGGTACCTTTCTCCATCGGTCATAGTCCCGACTTTGGGCTTTTCTACATATTTTTTCTCTATGAGTTCTAGGATGTCAAGATCAATGCAACGAAGGTAAATCCTCATCCTAGACTTCCAATAAGCAAAATTACTAGCGGTGAAAAGAGGTGGTCTAGTGGTGGATCGTCCCTCTAACATATGCACATTCATTGAAGCCTCCATAAGATCTTTTCTCTAAGGTGGTTAGACCAAAACATATGCACATTCATTGAAGCCTCCATAAGATCTTTTCTCTAAGGTGGTTAGACCAAAAACTAATATAGATACCAAGCTCTGATACGAAGCCTCCATAAGATCTTTTCTCTAAGGTGGTTAGACCAAAAACTAATATAGATACCAAGCTCTGATACAAATTATTGGACCCTAGAGAGGGGGTGATTAGGGTCTTAAGACTATAATTGTGCAAT
The DNA here is from genome assembly GCF_001876935.1 of Asparagus officinalis. Classification (NCBI taxonomy): domain Eukaryota; kingdom Viridiplantae; phylum Streptophyta; class Magnoliopsida; order Asparagales; family Asparagaceae; genus Asparagus; species Asparagus officinalis. The sequence goes on along the minus strand of NC_033800.1, from coordinate 137,041,860 downwards.
AAAATAAGGCAAACAATACACCACAATAATGAACAACAAATGTAAAGGAGATAGAGTGAGAAATCGTTATCCAAGTGACGCGCGATGTGTTAACGAGGTTCGGCCCGCTGACCTACGTCCCCGCTCCCCACTCTCGAGGAGAAATCCACTACACAACCCGGTTTGGAAGCCGAAACTTCTTCTACACAACGATCTCCACAAGATCTCATAACTACACAGTTGATCACCACAAGATCACACTCCCACATAGTTAATCTTCACAAGATCAAGCTCTCAACAGTAGTAATGGTGTAAAAACGCTCTCTTTATAATGTCTCTATAGCAAGGAGAAAGATTACACAGAAGCTGGGATGTGAACACAGGAAAACACAGAAAAACGGGTTTGAAATTTTTGGCTCTCAGTAAAAGAAAATATCTGGTTTTTCAATGGCCTGGGACACTTGAGGAAGAAGAAGTATATGGGGTTTAAATAGGAGAAAATACAGCTGTTTAAACCCATACCCTAATCCCCTAAATCCAGGAAAAATCGGCGCAGAAATCTGTACCAAATGACCGTTTGAAAATAAACGGCGGTCGACCGTACAATGTTCGCGGTTGACCGCGAGACAGCCCAGAAACGGAGAAATTTTCCAGAGAGTTCTGCGGGCGACAGCCTAGAAACGGAGAAATTTTCCAGAGAGTTCTGCGGTCGACCGTGGCGGTCGACCGTGGGAAATTTCGAGCTCACAGTCGACCGTGACGGTCGACCGTGAATGTTTCTGCTGCCCACTGACGAATAAACTCAGGCGCGGTCGACCGTGGCGGTCGACCGCAAACTGACACATACGAAAAAACTGATTTTGACTCTCTTAAAAATTCTGTAAAATATTTAATTGACTTCAAAAAATTGTGAAACTTTGTAAAATGTTTTTGACACTAAAAACAAATTGTTTGGAAAAAGAATTTTGCGAATAGGTCCTCATACTTGTGAAAAAAATAATATTTTGTGAAAACGCTCAAAACTGTAAGTATGAAAACGTGTGTGTGATATCCCAATAGCTTCAAATGAAATCTAAACTACTTGCCTACATTCTAGTACTAGAGAGAAAATAAAAACTAGCTAATATCCTCACGTGGAATATAATTCTTTGAGTCTTGATATAGCTTGAGTTTGATGAAGCTTCTTATTGCATTTGGTGTTCTTGAATGAACATTGCTTCATCACTATGTCTCCTCCTCCTTTGGATATCAACGTTGTAGCGCATATTCCATCCAATCCTCCATTTATGGCACTAACATACTTGATATATATATTAACTATATTGTCACTCAACAAGCAATTAGTATCGATAATGGTGGTTGTAAAACATCATCAAAACATAAGGGCTAACATACTTCGTATTATACATACGCTTCTAAGTGGTATCAATCAAGCCACTATAGAGATTCATACAATCAGTGTTTCTATCCCATTGTAGATAGTCGTTACTGGTCACCCTATAACGGGCGGCATGTGTTACCTCCTGAATATAAGAGACAAGTCGGACATCTGTGATCAGTATGAATAAAAGGTATAATGGATGAAGGATTGAAATGCTCTCCAAAGAAAAATAGGTGTGGATATTGCAGAAAACCGGGCTGTAAATAGATTTTATTGTTCTACCAATCCAAATACATAGCAATTAATGGGTACAATTTATTTAATTTTTAATTTTATTCTACTTCACATTTTATCTTTATATGTGCAGATATTTACAGTATGGAGGCGGGTCCATTGACATATTAGGTCCTTTATGACCAAGATTGAGACCGATCCGCGAAGATAGACTCTGGGGTAAATGACATTTTTATTATTTTCAATCATTTCAAATTTTCAATGTTCTTACTGTTACTGAACATTTACACTGTTTAATATACACAGGCCCCGAGTATTACCATTGTTGATCATACTCGTGCACATTCGAGTTGGGATTTGACGGATCCACGGCCAATATTATGTTCGTCAAGCAGGCTTTTTTAAATGTTCACAAATAAAATGGGTAGACTCGATTGACCTTTCTTGATGGCATCGATTGAACGATGGAGGCTCAAGACAAATGCATTTCATATGCGTCAAGGAGAGTCGACTATTACTCTGCAGGATATTGGGGTGTTACTTGGCCTCAAAGTAGATGGAGATGTTGTTACAGGTACTGATGACTTTAACTAGATAGGAGTGTGTGAACGATTGCTGGGTGGTAAGATCAAGGTTGAGTAGTTACAAAATAATTATATGAATGTACGCAACTGATGAGATCGTTAAGAGCTATGCCTGTGCGTATATACTCCATATGATCGATACCGTTCTATTTTCGGATTCCACTAAGGATTCAGTGCATGTTAGATGGTTGCCACTTCTTGAGGATCTTGAGGAGTGTGGAGAGTTATCCTAGGGGAGTGCAGTGTTAGTTTATCTTTACATAGAGATGACAAAAGTGGCACTCGTGCAAAATAAAGAATTCAAATGTTGCCTCACTTTGTTGCAAATATGGTCATGGGAGCGATGACATTTGGGATCACCAAATTTGAGGGAGACCCACGCTCTTGATGGCCAGATTCTGTTAGTTTGTAATAGATATGATTACATATAATTTTATACATTTATTTTAATCTATATTAACCATTTGTATATCAAATAGATGGAATGTTTCCAGATCTTGGCAAACCTCCCCAAAGAGTCACGAAAACTTTTATAGCTACGAACTTGATCAAATGGAGGATGAACAGGTATAAAATCATAATATCTAAATATATTCAATCAATACATTATTTGTTACTGATATGTAAATTTACATAATCTTCTTTATAGGTCAAGTGGATGCCCTATGAACTGGTTTTAGCTTCACTATCAGATATTTGCAGAGATGGTGAAGATATATGGCGTGCTTGAGTATCGATTATATGTTTTGAGATTGTCAAAATGCACGTGCCTGATCATGTGCTCCGACAATTTGGATTAAAACAATATAATCCAGATTCTGTAGAAAGAATAGAGCGAAATCCCCGAAAAGGAGCACATCATCAAAATTGTGAGATAATTCGTCATGCTTCCATTGAGAATTGGGAGTTGAGGGAGGATGCTGTAGTGATGGAGAGGGCTGACGCACCAGAGTTAGATGTGTACTTACAGTGGTATTGAGGGATTACTCGCCGATGTATATTTAGGGAGAACAAAGCACCTAGGAGTACATACCGAGAGGTAAAGTTGAGGGAGAGTTGGTAAGTGTATATGCAAAATATACAATTTATTTTGTGATTATTATTTTATTATCATTTTATTATCATCCACTTTCTAATAATCCTCTTTCATTTTTTTATCTTATAGGTACAAGAACTCGATGAGGTTGCTTCTATTGCACATGATGCATTGAGATCGACTACCGAGCCAGGGGCGAGGAACGCGTTTGTTCGCATCATAGGAAAGATTCAGTCTGCTCTTAGAAGGACGCGTAATGCGAATCATGATGAACGTGAGGAATAACTCATAGGGTACGAGCGTTAGTGGGTTCGAGGACACACGAGACCGGGCTCAAGTCGTGCAAATGATGAAGCTGGAGGCTCACAACAAGCTCAAGCCGGATGTTCACAGCAGGATCAAGTCGACGAGGATGTCATGCGCTCACAAGTTCACACAACCGAACGTTGAGATCATCCAAGCTCATGTTGAAGATGAACGGGGAAGGGGGAGAGGAAGAAAAGGCAGAGGGAGAGGGAGAGCGAGAGGAAAGGGAGTTCTAACTATTTGTTAAATTTCGATATACTTCATACGATGTTTATGTTTGAAATGCTACTGTGACTTGATTATGGTTGGATTTTTAGTAAGTGAATTGAATGTTATGTTTTTGTTAAAGATTTGTTATAGATGTAACAATTATATAAAGATATGTGTTTATTTGTGTTTGGAATTGATTATGGATTGATAAATATGTAGCAAGAGAGTTGATGTTAAACTTTTGGATTGATATATGTTAGCAGGAGATGAGATGAGATTTTCCAACAAAGTGTGGGTTGAAGGGTCTCTACCAAATGATCAGGGTTGGGCACCCCGACCATTTCGTGTACAATGTGCACGAAATGGTTAAGGTTGCACGAAATGGTCGGGGTTCTCAACCCCGACCATTTTTATGAGGGGCGGCACATGTTCTGCCAAACAGTCGGGGTTGGGAACCCCGACAAAATTAGTCGGGGTTTCGATCCCCGACTTATTTAGTGGCCTAACCACGAGAGGGCTGGGGGGAGGTCCTAATTAGTTGGGGTTGACAACCCCGACTAACTAGGATCACAATTTTTTTTAAACGACACACTTTCTGACCACGAAGCTGACGTGGCGAGAAAGTAGGTCGATTTTGATAAATATGTTTGGATATGGTCGATTTTGAGAATTAAAATTGTAAATGGGTTTATTTTAAAAATTTCTTCCGTATTATACTCTATCTTCAAAAAAATTAAAAGAACTTGAAAATAATAATAATAATAACCTCCCACACGGGCCTAGCAGTTGGGACTTAAAGGCCTTAGCTCAAAAGGCCAATAGTCAATCCGTATCTATGATACTATCTATCCCTAATTTCTAATTATTTGGCATCGCAACACTTACGTTATTCATCTCAATATAGCTTGGATATCATACTTAACATATCCGCAATCACTTACTAATCATGAACTTGATCATCAAAATCAACCTCAAATGCATTAATCTATATCCATATGAACAGATCAACCTAAAATACATTAATCTATATCCATATCCTAACAAATATGTATACAAGTAACTCCTCAGACTCGGATTTTTGTTAACCCTACATGCAACGGGTAAATAATCAACACTTCAGTCCAATGATCCGTTCCAATGGAGACAACTTCCCTAGATAAAAATCATAGAGACAAGCAAGTCTTTACCATGTAAATTATTCCCTAGAACCGTCACTTGCAGTCAATACTACGAAGCAATTCAACAAAAGTAGCAATAAACTACGCTTAGCAAAATTCCTGCACAGATTAGCAAAGGAAATTTGACATTGAGGTCAGAAACAATCATATACAAGACACTTAGTAAACTTTCTAACAGATAATCGAAAAATGCACGCGACAGACTATCACGTATCTTTTACTCCCTTACAGTGAAAATCCATGGAAACAGAAGGTCGCAGCATCAAATCAGATGGAAAAACAGGAAAACCAAGAAAACATGCAAAATCTTTTGACCCCTCAATAAAGGCAAATACCAAGACAAGGAAAACCAAGAAAACATGCGAAATCTTTTGACCCCTCACAATAAAGGCAAATACCAAGACAATGCCTATTATTTGATAAACAGGTTAAAGTGAAATGTTTAAATATCATACATAAACATTATATCCAGAAGCGTTCACCTACATCATTAAGTTAGTCGGATTTCTAAAAATTTAACATCCGAATAATTCAATGGAACAGTCCAATAAGATTATTCAATATGGTCAAGAAAATTAGTTATCAATTATTCTGCTTATTTCACTGGCCGACATCAGTTAAACATGGAAAATGGATGATAACTTAGCGGTTATATAAATTTACAATTGGTGAAGTGTCGCCAGAATTTGGAAAGGGGATGATTTACAGCTTCCAAAAGCTGGTTTGCCAGGTATGCCGATTTGACTCATCCTGACCTGTTATCGACCTGCAGAGATTTACATCACAGTTAAAATATGGTCAGATTAAAGAGATGGGCACCAGTTAATTACATCCGATTGTCAGCATCCAACTGAGTACGGCCTAAGGGCCTCTGCTTGTTTCATAGAGTTCTTGGGAACAGGCCCCACACCAAAATTATGTCAGCATCAAAATAATCATCTAAAATTTTATTTGTTTGTTTTGATGGAAAGCTTGCTAACTAAAGTGGATTTTGGAATCCCTGCATCAGAATTCATCTCTTCTCTAGGGACATTTTGGAGAAAAAGAGAAAAGTGGACTAAATGTTAAGCTTTCCATAAACCAAATGAAAAACAAAAAAATTGGAAAATTTGGGGATCTTGAAGAGCTCTGATTTTATCAGAACTCCAGGATCAAAGTCCACCCCCAAAACAGCTCCTAATATTTTTGCTCAAAATTTTTACAAGTCTACATAATAGGGTCGCATCTCATGGAATTAAGCTCAATAAATGAGCAAATCTACTGAGGAGAATAGTTTAGAATATCTATCACAAGAATGGAGATAATATTTCCACCAATATTGCGGAAACATGCAAGGAATAACATGACATGAGGTTCAGTAACAATTGTCAAACTTTTTACCATGAGGAATGCATCACATTCACGCCTATACTACACTATCAGACTCAGCCACAAGCTGAGTAGAAAACTATACCTCGATGTAAAAGACTGTAACTGTGTAATAGTTAAAAGTGTTGCATTCATTTGATATGCTTTTTGCCTGTGAACATTCTTTTAGGTAAAACGAGAGGGTTCTAAATAGCATATTAAATTACCAAAAAATAACAATGTCCGCAACAAGATCTTCTGCTAAAGGTTTCTGATGTTCGTCCATTTCCCACCAATTTTTTCCACAGACCAACTATAGGACATCAGAATAAATACGTATTAAGTTCTTTTGTATCAGTATGCTCTACTTCCCTACTCCAGTCCAATACCTCTTCTCTACGATTTTTTTTAATCTTCCACAATATTTACTGCTCAGGTAATGAGCATGTACAAGTCCAACATGTTCCAGGGTCAGACATGAAATAACTTGTGCCCGCTTATTAATCCTTCTATAATCATTTTCTACTTAAACATGTAGCCAAAAGAGGTCTTGAAGGAAAGCCATCAAACTCTGAAAACTGGAGTTTAGATCTCGAAGCAATCTTTGACATAATTAAAAGATAACATGGAAAGCAACATACCAGTCATTGATGCACAAATATCATGTGCTTCATATCTATTCCACAAGCTCATCCTCAAGATAATTGTATTCGAACGTGAATTCATTTTTTATCCTTTGGCACCTGAATCAGCAACACAAGTCAGCAAACCCAATACTCTATGCTTCCAGATTTTCTAGATAACTAAATCGAGGAGCTAAAATACTGTTATAAAACGAAAAATAACCAATATACTGAGTTTGCTCAAACAAGAAACACCAATCCAAGTTATACATCAACAATATGAGATCAACTAATAAATAATCTTGAGCTGTTATGAAACATATCTTTCATGAGGATATTAGTTTCTCCAGATGCATTCAATCTGAGAGAATCACTGATATGCCATTATGTGTACATTTTCCTTCCATAATGTTAATCCCCCAGGCAACACCCCCACCCCCTAAACAATCCCAAAAAAAAACTAGCCTTGGGGACTCAAAAGGCCAAGGGTCGATCTGTGCCTATCCCCAATCTAATTATTAGGCATTACAACATGTGCTATTTACTTGGGTCTGGACCGCTAAAGGGGCCCCAGACCCTGGGGTTTACTTGGCTGGTACTAAGGCAAGGTTTCTTCACTACAACAAATTGCACTTTTCCCGACGCTTATTCCCAACGCATGGTTAAATACGTCACCAAAAATTGTGTTTTTCTCGATGCTTTTAGTTAGCGTCGGCAAAAAATATATTTTTCCCGACGTTTATAATTAGCGTCGCTAAAAATGTATATTATAAGCGACGTTTTAACTTAGCGTCGGTAAAAGTTATGGATTTCCCGACGTTTTTTCATTTTCGTCAGCAAAAGTATAGGTTTTAGCGACGTTTTAGAATTAACGTCGCTAATAGTATGCATTTATCGCGACGTATTAGGCTAACGTCGCTAAAAATGATCTTTTCCCGACGTTTATAATTAGCGTCGCTAAAAGTTATATTTTTAACGACGCAATTTTATTTACCCGCGGCCTCCGTCGAAGTTCACCGCCGCTTCCGTCGGATCTCGCCGCCTCCTCCTCCTCCATCTTAACCCTAGACCTCTCTGAAAGTCGTCACTCTCCTCTTGAAACCCTAGCTCTCTCCTTCGCTGTCCTTGAGAGCAATGGCGGCCGAGACTGAGACGTTCGCCTTCCAGATCTCTAGAGTATCGAAACCCTAATCTCGATCTTTCTCTTTTTAGATCTAGATGTGTTGATTTTTATGATTTTTCCTATCAGATTACTTGTAGATATACATGAATTGTGTTGATTATTGAGACTGCGGTTGCTACTTTGATTGAATCTATAGATCTATAGAGTATGTCGTTCTTATTATCATCTAATATTGGGGGGAAAATGAGAAATTTGTATGATATATTTTTTATATGAGAAGAAATCGGGAATCTGCCATGGTTTTATTCATGTAACGTCCAAAAATTAGTTTTTATATTTGACTTTCAGGATTTGCTTTTCTTTTTTCTTACCGAACTCTATAAGATGCAAGTTCCATTGCTTAGTAAACTTAAAAAAACTAAAGATTGCTATTCTCTTTCTTATTTCGTTTGATTTATCTTTTAGTTTATTACTGATACAAACACATTAAGAAATCAGTTTTGTATGGAGGAGCAACAGTTGTTTAATCTACGACTACTCGCTTCTTTACTGATGTTGTTGGATGTATCTGGAGGGAGCAAAATCTTTTATGATTGAGCAACTGACTTTTGTTCTTAACTGTATCGTTGGTTTAGTGAAATGTACAATGAATGGACCACGGAGTTGAAGGTCATGGCTGATCGGATAATTAGCATGCGCCAACAGCTTTTTGATGCTTTACAAACAAGAGGTAAACAATTTACACCAGTTAATCTTACTCCTCTGTTAAGTGTGACTTTTCTTTCCATTCTTACTTAAGAAAAATGGGATCAAATACTCAACCACCATGTCTTCCAAAATATTCTTCATGGATGATGTTGATCTGAATGCACGCATTCATGGTAACAATGTTCTTCGCTGTATTGCCATCGGCTTTGTTTACTGAAAGAGAGATACACTAGTTGGTATTTAGTTTTGACTTTAATTAATTAAATTAAAGGTGCGTGAAATTGAAAGTACTGAGAAAATAAGGAAATATATCATCTTTGTCAGATAATGTTTTATTTTGAGTTTGTAAAACTGTTGAGACATTGATTTTATGTGACCCTTACATTGATGTTGAGGATACACTAGATGATTGCCCAATAGCTCAGTCTAGTATCTCCAAGGAGATGTAAAAATGTTAAATATTGTTTACTATTTGGTCATGTTCATGGATCTAATGATATTACATATGTCTGGCTGTATGCAACAACGCCAGGTGACTGGAGTCACATAATCAAGCAGATCGGGATGTTCACTTTCACAGGGCTTAATAGTGAACAAGTTGCATTCATGACAAAAGAATATCATATTTACATGACTTCTGACGGGTAAGCATGAGCCCATGACCTCAACATATGTTGGTTGAAGCTATTTGCTTAGCATAACATGCAGCCTAGTAACCTAACTGAGTGACTATTGCTGTGAGCAGATCAAGAAGGCTCTTAGAGGCGTAAAAGTTGAAGTCACTCATAGAGGAAGCGTACGAAGGAAATATCGAGTTTCAGGACAGACATCTCTTCCTACAAGAGAGCTGATGTAAGAAACTTAAATTGTTGATTTTGTTAATGTATATTCAAGAATATGGATATGTCCTGATTGCTTATGGTTCTTAAAATTTTATCTGGACAGTTTCCCAGTTGACGAACAAAACAACATGAAATCTGTGGTTGAATACTTCAAAGAAATGTAAAATAGTTGAAGGAAATCTGTGGTTGAATATTTCAAAGAAATGTATGGCTTTACAATTCAATATTCTCACCTGCCCTGCCTTCAAGTAGGAAATCAAAAGAAGGCAAATTATCTGCCAATGAAGGCGAGGTTAATAAAATTGATCTTTATTTAACATAACAATTTCGGAGGTTTTATAGTTCTCTAAGTATCAATTACAGGCATGTAAAATAGTTGAAGGACGACCGTTAGATCCAATTGATTATGATAGATTTTTACTCAAGAAGAAGTACGACCGTAGATCTCAGAGCACATCAGGATTATTAGAAGAACACACCGATATATTTAGTTACTAATTTAGCAAAGAAATGTCTCAGGTATTTCTATAGTTGTTTTTTCTGTAATCTTTAAGCTAAGACATATACAAACCCAATGTTTTCTCGATCAGTCTTCAAGGAAACTTTGTCCCCTTAGGAGCATGTGTAAATTAAAAAAAAAATTACTACATTTATCTTTTTAGTAGCATTCCGCTAAAAATTTTGGTGAACTATTTCAATTCAGTGCCCATAAAACCCATGACATGCAAGCATAACTCAGTAGAGCTCATAAACATGCTTCATACTTGTTTTGGTGCTGCCAGCAACGGTTGGACTAATTTTGTGGCCGTTGACTTCTACAAGGTGTGTACTTTTTTTTCCTATGATGCCATTGGGCAAAAACAAAAAGTTAAATTAATAGATCAATTAAATTAAATTCATAGTTGCATTGGATTTTGTAATTTCTATGGATGTTCACTTAATTTATAGGATATGTAGCAATTTTAAGATCAACTTTTCTCCATGTGCAGAGGAGCGAGGGAGGATGAGCATTTCAAGCAACATACATGCTTAATGGAAGATTGCTGTGTGGATGTGATGATGTTCATGTTTGCACGGTATGATCAACGTTGATAACTCTTATGCGCTTGATGTGTCATGAGTTCTTATTATAACACCTCGTTAATTAATCATGAGATCTTATATCACGAGTATTTGACACACACAAAATGCACATGTACCCAAATTTTGAGTATATCGGTTCCTCTGATATATAAGTCTTCAGGTGCCTTGGATATGGTCCAAATAGAATAATTATAAACAATAATTTGATGTTTATAGACTTATAGTGATGAAAGTGCAAATGTCATATATAGTTATATCCCCTTTCTCTACATATGCAGTCTGGCTCTACCTCCGGAGTATGCACTCCCCCATAGCAACAAGGGATTGACAACTCTGCAATGCTATTCATTTGCTGTCATGAATAGCATTCTCAATAACCTTGGCAGTACATGTATGTTTATCTATATTCCTCTTGTATTATAATGTCATTTGTGTCACATTCAGAAAGTATTCAGTTATGAAATATTAGCATCTCTTGTATATTATAATGTCTTTTATGTCACATTCAGAAAGTACCCATGAATTTCATGATTCTGTTCTAGATATATGATATACGCTAATTTCCATTTTCCACTGTTTATAATTGTTTCTCATGCTTGAGCCAACCTGACTAAACAACAAAAAGAAATAAACAGTCAAACTATATCTGTTCATCGTGGTAATAAATTACTTCTTGCATTAATTCCCACAATGTTAACAAAATAGTTGGAGGGAAAATGCGATGAATTCTGAAAATTGTACGAATAGTATTTGTTTGAGCTATATATATATGTAGCTGATAATCTGACGTTGCATTTTCTAATAGGAAATAATCAAAGAACTGATGGAAAGGCTACCACACATGAAAGAGCTTATGGATATGTACTGTGGCCGACTGCGAAGCAACAAATGCAGGAGTTAGACGGAGTCGCAAAAACTCTACCAGAGAATATACTTTCATTTGTGAAGAGGTTCACTGATCGTGCCGTTCTTTCACTTCAAGTTTTTTTTTTCAACTTAGTTTAGTTTCCTGTAAATCTTATAATGTGTCATTCTCTGAAATGGAAAACACTGAATATGGTAAACTGGAATATTTAAACGGCCTTTGAGTGTTGACTTGGAAATGGAAATGAATGAAATTATTTTGCAATGGGAGCAAATTCTTTGTTTATCATAATATGCAACTTGTTTGGAGTATAATTTGATGTTTGGTTTCTTTGTTGATGTGAATGGGAGTAAATTTTTTGTGGATGTTCACGTTCAGTGTAGGCTTGTAGTTGATATTCTTTGTTGATGTGAATGGGAGTAAATTTTTTGTGGATGTTCACGTTCAGTGTAGGCTTGTAGTTGATAAAAAATATATTATTTTTGTCGATGCAAATTAGTGTCGACAAAATTATACTTTTTACCGATGCATAATTATGTGTTGCCAAAAATTATACTTTTGCCGACGCTATCTTGCGTCGGCAAAAGTATAGCTTTTAGCGACGCTATCTTGCGTCGTCAAAAGTATAACTTTTAGCGACGCTTTACTCTGCGTCGCTAAAAGCTGCACTTTTGCCGACGCTAACTTGCGTCGCCAAAAGTATAGTTTTTAGCGACGAACAATTTTGCGTCGCTAAAAGCTATACTTTTGCCGACGCATAGCTTTTACCGACGCTGCATGCATCGCCAAAAATACACTTTTACCGATGCAAAATATTATGCGTCGCTAAAAGATACAATTTTCCCGACGCATGACGCGTCGTCAAAAGTGTACTTTTGACGACGCAGTGTATTTGCGTCGCCAAATACTTTCCTTGACGCACTTTTGGCGACGCGTTAGCGACGCTGCATTTTGCGTCAGGAAAGATTTTTCCCGGTGTTTTTTAAACTTTTGCCGACGTTTTTGTTTCGTCGGCAATGTTGTATTTTGTTGTAGTGCTTGCACCCAAAAAGAAAGAAAGAAAGAAAGAAAGAAAGAAAACCCCCCTGAATGTTTGGTTCTCTGACAAGTCGAATATTTATAATAAACAATGGACTTAGTAATTAAAAGATTGAGATAGCAAACAGAACGACAGAAATAAAACTAAACCATATGATAAGATCTAAGTAGAAAACGAAGACCGCAGACTACTAGCACAATCATTTATTAAAAAAGGACACTGAATGACGTGAAATCCAAATAAAGGAAAAAATAATTAAAGGTGCATAACAAATAGGAATTCTAGAATCAGGGCCAAAACCATACAATAATGATTCAGCTTAAAAAAAACAAAACAAATCAACCTGACAAAATAATCATTTCAAAAAAACATACTGAAAGATATGAAACCCTGATAAGCCAAAAAGAAGATGAAGAAGAAAGAACGTAGCATACCATCCATTCTGTGGTTCATCTGCAATATGAAAATCAAAGTAGACATATGTTCCTTTTTCGTATTCATCATTAGTAACATTTGGTTCTGCATGCCGTTGAAACCATGTGTTATATTTCCTGTGATACCTCCATGAGTACCTTTTTAGTTCTCTTGCAGCCAAATATTGCTGGTAAGTATTCTGCAGCATTATGTCTTAACATAAGATATAAACAAATGACCACGACACACTGCAGAATTTTAATTAAGAACCACTAAGATACCTGTTGATAATAAAATGCAAAGAACAAGGTGTCAGTGCCCAACTGCTCAATGCTCATTCTTTCCCAGAAGGCAGGATTTTCAACAATGCCCACCTGAGTTTGAGGAAAGCTTGGAGGAGTTACGACAGGATGCCTCTGAAAATTGGAAAGGTAAAAAAATTAAATACTAAAGTGTGGGTTCTTGTAAGAGACAGGGAGATGTTGCAAGCTATACAGAACTAGGAATCCATACTGGAATATAGTTCTTTGCACGTTCTGAGTCCCTGGGATGAGGAAGTTTGTAAAATGCAGCATCCAGCATCTGCATGTTGTATGTCTGATCATGCATAATGCTGGTATTCCCAGCTGAGGCGGTAAAGTTATTGGCACCTACGTCTGGGACACTTCTTCGTCCAATAACACCATGGCTAGCCGAAGACTGAGTTGGTTGCAATGGCTGCCCAGGTAAGAGATCAGAGTTATTTGAAAATTGGTTACTTTCTGCCAAAGTGGAAGAACATGCAGCCTGCAACAGGAAACAGCAACTGTCTACATTAATCTAATGTATGCAAACTTTTTTATTTGTTGCATACTCATCAATTCCAACCATCAAAACAATTTGACTCTCTCACTAGAGAAAACAGATTGATAGAAGTTCTAAAATGATTAATAAGATTTTCTTCAGATTTAAACATCTGTAACTTTAAAAGTTCCATGGCAAATAAATGATATGGAAGGTATTTGATGTGAGAAGAATTTTACATGCGCAGGATTTATTTGGGAGACCTACATTCCATTTCTGCAAGCCAACACTAAGTACCACATCATTACCTTCAACCCCCCTTCTGGATTCAAGACATATTAACATAAACTAGTGCGCCAAAAGATACTAAATCAAATGTTGCACACTGCTTAGAAAAAATACGAAAGCAAACAATTACAAGAAGAATGCAAACATATACAATATGCTGAGGTTTAGAAAAAGGAAGTGACAAATCATACTAAAGTAACTGCTAGTCTGATAACACAATTATCTCTTACTGCCTTATAAAGAGTGCTTCATTCTGAAGTTCTTAGCACATCAGAAGTAATATTTCCTTATAAACCATGTCTTGCAAAAGCTGTTTATTAATTTCACATGAAGAAATGTTAAGACTTGCCTTCAAATCATCCAGGGTGCCACTTTAAAAGTCATGTTTCCAGTTAAGAAATCCAGTTTTTTTATCACACACACACATGCAGTATTTTTATTACACACACACAGACATACATATACATATACATATACACACATACACATACACATACACATACACACACATACAAACATATACACATACGCATACACACACATACAAACATACATAATACATAATTTAAACACACACACACACACACACACACACACACACACACAGGGTCACATATATGAAATTGATGTGCAGCTTTATTCTATTCAATCAATAAGAGATCTATTTTGATGCTGATACACACACACACTATATATATATATATAGGGTTGGGGGGGGGGGCATATATAGCCTCCAAAAGCTTAGCTTTGCCCCCACAAAATTTTCTAATTGTATATGCATCCGCTAATAACAATAAACATTACTAATAGCTATTAAAGTTTGCACTTTACTCAATGGCGCTCATATAGATATATCCATTAGTTAAATCTCAATAACTACTAGTTTTAATAGCAACCAAATATGTCAGAATACTATTTAATTCCCTTAAAGGAATCATAACTCTGTGATAGACGGTAAAAGTGAAGTCTTATATTTTGAGGGAGAAACCTACATCATGGATAAGGAGAATATGACTATTTAAGCTAAATATGAAATATTAATCACACTGGAAAATACTGAACATTATCTAATGTTGAAGAAGTTCAATCTTAACTAAGGTAGAGTGAGTCCAAACAATAAAAAAGATTATGAACGGCATCCTCAATTCTACTAGATAATTCAGTTCCTAAAGGATTAAATAATAATTTAGAATATTAGTTTGCTGCAACAGACATAAAAATTTAATATTTCTTGAAGGATGTACAGCAAGCAGTTTCTGGAAGGTAAATAAGCAAAATGATGAGTTACTGAAGGGTATACAGGCAAATAACTCAGTTCTTTCTGGCACTTACAAATTTACAATATTTGTTATTTTCATTCTGGTCGACAAAAATCCAAGTTGAACAATATGCTAGAGTTTTTCCAGGAAATAATAGTTTAACTAAATACCTAGTAATGGACCTGTGGCGTGATTGAGAAAGATAATTCATATAAGTGACTGCTGAAGAAAGGTCAAGTTTTGTCATCATAGCTAATATTCTTAATATTTAATATTACATTCGCATTGCGTGTAAAACAAGTCTCTTCTTGCTGTTTCCTAGTTGAACCTGAATATATTTACATATGTAATGTGACCTTGGCACTTGATACAACTTTTCTGATTGCTTTAAGAATTAAGCATGCATCACATTGTATGGACACTTGTGCATTCAACAAGTGTTAAGAAATTCAGTTATAGAATATCAAGCATGATGCAAATTTCCATGAGCATAAGCAGAATTAGCTCGACAGTCGACAATAATTTCATCAAACATATAAGCGTACTATGACGATAGTAGAGAATTACAAATTAACTGTTAACCGCTTAAAAATTCAGAGAGCACACTTGCAAAGACACAGTTAACCCATCATATACTCTCACTATGCTAAATTGCTAATATGCTCAGTACACCTTCAAAAACTCCACATGGAAGACTCCCTTATGCACATTTGCATATGTTGCCAAGTTCTCAACCTTCAGGATTCATGTGTTCCTGCACAGATACATATACAGCCATGCGATGGCGACATATGGACACGCAAACAATACTCACTTCCGCACCCTCACACAGAATTTTAATGACTCAGAATAAACACAGATTTACGAACTACTGGGAGTATAGTTGACAAACTCATAGCAGAAATACCCATCCATTCAAACAAATCTACATATCCTGAAAAAATACGAGCAAATAGAATATAATAGAATATTATTTCCATCTTCCTGATGTCCATACTCTCAGAGCAGAAAATTCTACTCATATGAATTCAAAGACACATTTAAAGTTATCCCTAACTTGTCCAGCAGAAAATAAATTAAAAAATATATTGAATGGAGGAAGTATAGAACAGAAAGCGTTTGATATGAATATGTTTTTACCTTGTATGGCGACTTCAAACCTTCATCACTTACGATCTTGCTAAGAGTGGAATTCGTTTTAGATTCCACATTCAAATGATTGGTAAAATTCTGCTGCTGCTGCTCATCTCCTTTGGAGTGTCCTACATCTGCATTATTATGACGTTTTATGTAAAATAAGTGAAAATCAGATAGAACTGAATACAAAGATGTAGAAAATGCTGGACTTTCCTGAGTCTTTAGGTGCAGTTGAGATCAGTGAAGGCTGAGATGATTGTTGATGTATGGGGGGTTGTAGCTGTGCAGATGAAACAGAACTGAGGCCCGGTGATTGTATATTAAGTCCCAGTCCCAATTGAGGTGACAGTGATGAAGATTGAGAATTAAACTGTTACAGAAAAACTAAATTTTGAATAAAAAATGTCTGGCAAAGGGTCATTAGCACAAAAGAAGCAGAAGGGAAAAAAAATTTAAACATCAGTACATGCCATAGTATGCAGTAAGATCATACTGCCACAAAGTTTAACAAAATACATGGCTGCCATTTTGCACTGGAATATAACAGTAGCCTTTGCCATATTTAATGCATACTCAAGGGAAAAATCCAATTGCATATAAATTGTGTTTGTCCTCGCGCACATCCATAACAAATACACAAACAGGTTTACAAATTTATGAAGAAATTCTGTTTAGATTAATGAAGTTTATTTGATATGTATTGATACTTCTCAACTAGTTTTTAGATACTAAAATTCTGTTTACACAAACTAGGGAAGAGGGGCCTAATTACAAGAAGCAGAATTTTACAGACCAAATACTCTTCTCACAGAACGTAGGCCCAAGATGTATGGAACACCTTGAAGCAAAGAAATGCTCTCTGTAAAATCTGCACTAATTTTCAGCTTACATTCATGCGCATTGCACATGCAGAAAATGTTAAAATATATTAACCCATACCTAATAAATGATTAGGACAAATTTTCAAAACCGACCTGTTTTGAATTTTATTCCCAAAAAAGACCCATTTCAAACTTAATTTCAAAAACAGACCCAATTGGCTGAAACTGAGTCGGTTTTTGAAAAAAAAGCTCCCAAACTTCACGGGAGTTGAAGTCCCGTGAAGTTTTTTATATAACAAAACTTCACGGGACTTCCAACTCCCGTGAAGTTTGGAATTTTTTTTTTCAAAAACCGATCCAGTTTCAACCCAACTGGGTCGGTTTTTGAAATTAAGTTTGAAACGGGTCTTTTTTGGGGATTTTTTTGACAAACATGTTGGTTTTGAAAATTTTTCCTAAATGATTAGGGTCATGGATTCTACTATTCTAGTAAGCATGTCTGCAACACATTAGACAAGGTGTGTGTATATTATGCATCAACTACATGCCTTCACATAATCATAAATACTGCAAAATATCTTGTCGCGAGAATAGGAAGAGGATTTTGACTCACTGGAAGTTCTCCATCTTGAATTTGTCAACTTACTGAATATTTCTTTAAACACCTATTTAGATTGTCTTTATCAACAGTGATTTCTAATTCTAACTTGACATGCAAATAGAACAAATAAATTTTATTCAGTTGTTCATCACTTGTTTCTGCATAACGTGATTTTTCATCTACAAATGTTTGCATAAGAACAGATATCTAGAAGGGGAAAAAATAAGACTGTTGCTTGTAAATTTATTCACAGGCTTATTGTGCCATGTTCAATTTCTTTGAAGTTGAAAGGTACTCATTCATGAACCAAAAGCAATGGCATTTTCCTTTCAGATTTTGTGTTAGGTTTCCAAGTTCTCAAGTCCGGGGGCTCTTACTTCTTTTCTTTTTTTCTTTCAGATTTCACATTAGGACTCTTTCTTGATGAGTCAACTGTATATTGTCTCAAGCACGCATTGCATGCACTAAAAGACTAGTAGATTTTAATTGTAATCAAGCAAGTAACATGAATGATAATTACAACTAACCATTTTCTCAATAGATGGGCTCCGAAGGAAATTTTTAGTGACAACTTCACAAATTAATATTTTTCTCAAAAAATTACAAATGTGGCCCTCAAGGAAAACTCACTGCGGGAGACAACACGTATATAGAATAGCATGTACATTTGTGTATATGTATCAACTCATAAAACAACCATCCTGCATTCCTGATGAAGGAAATATTAAGTGGGTTTATCTGTTTTAGCCCCAATTTCAGCTCAAGTACAAGTCTAGGCAGAAGAATTAATTGTCCTGGGGTAAAGTGTGATTATTTTCCATGATAAAAAATAATCAGTAGCTATATGCTTAATAAATTAAAATCTCTATAAATTGTATTTACGTTCCAAGGCCAAAAAAAGCATCGGTTTCAACCAGCCATGACAAGAAAAGCATCGGCTATAGATAATATTGCAGTATGCGATGTTAGGACTGTGTTTGTATGTGTCCGTACAATTGACTTAGTTTGATAAATAGTAAACTTCCACATTGGTCTAATATGTCTTTGAGATATTGTACATAGGTTACAACAAGTTAGAATTAAGTATGAACGCGAAAAGAGCAAGAAACAAGTCAAAATCAGCAAAATAGGGTGTTACTCATCAATGAGACAATCAGCTCATCGATGAGCCTGGAGCTGAGCTCATCGGTGAGGAGGTCAAGCTCAGCGATGAGTATAGGAAGAACAGAGAACAAGAGAGAGCAAAATTGATTATAAGGCCTTGATCATCGATGAGCCTAGGGCTATGCTCATCGATGAGCCAACCCGCTCATCTAAGAGTGGCGGGATAAAATCAGATTCCTAATTTGATTTAGATGAATCTGAACCATTTTTGCTGAAGCTATTTAAAGGCTCTTTCCTCACGATTTTATGAGAGAATTCCTGACCTAATTCATAGAGAAAAAGAGAGAAGAAGAGAGAGATCTAAGGTTTCAATTTTGGTGATTGTTTTTTTCTTAGACTTCTCAATTTGCATCCTTGACGTTATTTTACATCATCCGATCATTCCAGGAGTGTTTCCCTTGGACTTCAAGATCAACAACGTTCTTCATCGAGTTTTGCTTATATCCTTTAAAGAACGGTTTGTATAATCAAACGCCTATAAGATCTTCTTGTGTTGCACTTAATTGATAATTGTTAGATCGTTTTAAACTTGTTTTTACAGTGTACTCAAGCCGGTGTGAATTGAGGGTTTACTACGTAATCAAGTCGGAATTGATTTGAAGGATTGGTCAGTAGCTAGAGTTAGGGTTATTCACGGTGAAGAGTTTAGGTTAGAACAACTAGTTTGGGTAAATTAGGGTCTCGGTATTATAAGCCTACTGAACCGAGTTTGTGATTCAACAGAACTTTCATCATAATAAGGAAGCCCCTTCGCGAGAAGGAAGCGTGGATGTAGGATTGCTCATCCGAACCACTATAAAATCTACTGTATTATGGTTGTGATCGATTCTGATTATTTTGAGTTTATTGCTTTGTTTAATGTTTTATTATATTGCTTTATTTTCCATTGCATATGTTATGTTTATCAAAAAATAGTAGGCAAACCTATTCACCCCCATCTCTAGGATGGCATCTAATGTCCTAGCTTACATGGGTACGAGGATAGGTACAGGGACGGGTCATGGCAATTTTGAAAAAGTAGGGTATGGGGACACAGCTTTATATATACATGTTATATATTTATATACATTAAAATTAACAATTTACTTAAGATCAATATTTTTTTCTTTTACAAAAGATTAATATATAAGAAATAGATGTGAAGTATAGAATATACATCCAAGAAGTGTATGAGAAGTGTTTTAAATTATAACATGTATTATATAATTGAGTATACACCCGAATAAACATATGCATATATCCAAGAAGTGTCCAAGAGGTGTGGGTACGAGTACGGTACGACTTCCTAATAGATGTACCTAGGTAACATAGGATCCTAAAATTTGATAGTTCTAAATCAAATATGTTTAGATTCAGAAATAGGATATTAATTCACAGAAGAAAAAAGAGTCAATCATACAATCTCTGCAGCTGATAATTAAAAAAAAGTTAATCATACACTCTCTGTAGCTGATAATTTTGTTAAATGATTAAAAAGAACCCCAATCTACAACTAATAACCTCAGAATCCCACGATATCATAACTGTTGTTTTCATTAAATTGGAAAAGGTGATTGCATTTCTCATGAATCTGAACTGTTATTATTTGACATATACCTCAACATGAACTCTTCACTGAGGACTAATAAATATACCCTAACTGCTAAAGAGTTCAGATTGAAATAAAGCCAATTCTTCAACAAAAGCACAAAAAGAGAAGATATCACCTCCACCCGATCAATTGTTTCATAGCTAATACATCTCCATAAATAAATAGACTCGTCACCTGATAAAATGTATCCATATATAGCATGTACTCTTCAAAAATAATATACGCCATTACTTTTTTGTTTAAATATGCCCAATAATTCATCGACAACTAACAAAAGAGATAATGACTAATTTTCAACTTTTGAATAACCCTCTGGTGATGGTTTTCCTTTGCCTTCCATACAGTTTTCTTCAAGATTGTTTCTACTCCACAATACACATGCTTAATCAAATCAATCAATTGCTAGCCATTTGTTTCTGTTCTAAATATACCAAATATCTCTAAGATAATCTATCATGAAAGCTTTCGTCAAAATCAATGAAAACCATGTGCATATTACCATGAGATAAACCATAATATACATAATAATATGTGCTAACTAAAGTAATTGTTAAGCAAGACAATGTGGGCCATTGATCCAAATTTTTTAGGATTTACTATAATCTCTTTTATTTTGGTACTATATGATGTAATCTTTATTTTTTTAGGAAAGGTTTTCTTGAGATTTGATTTTAGGAACTTTTAGGATCGTTGAGTTTACTTTTTTTTGGAATTTTATTTTGATTCCTTTTAGTTAGAATTTAATTTAATTTACAGATTTACTTTTTCTCTATAAATGAAGTTGTATTCCTCCACGAGGAATTAGACCTTGATTAATAAAAAAATTGAGTTTAAGAAATCTCTCTTGAGCATGTGAGGTGTTCTTGGCATGTGATTGTCTCTTTAGGATGTGAAGCCCTCAGGTCTGAGACCCCTAGGTGTGAAGCTAGTTATTTATGATTTATCTCAACCTCCCTTCACTTTCAATCCTAGCCATCCATCCAAAAGCCCCACAAGACCTTCCTTAAATATTATCCCTTGATCTATTTTAAACAACCCCGGGGGGGGGGGGGGGGGTGCTTGAGCATTGCTGCTCTTCAATAAACAGTATCCGGAAAACTGTTCACTGTATGAACGGTGATTCAGCTTACTGTTTGCTAATGGGCAGTGACACCTTCAACCCCCCCCCCCAAACTTTTTCCTGTGCGTCCAAGTGCTCACCTTCTCCTATGAGTTCCAGTCTCAATCCATCAAACCGTCGAACAGATCCAAATAGTTTTCAAAGACTTCATGTTAAAAATTCACACGCCATCTGATCGAAGCCCTCCGTCCGCTCCCTATCAAATTGAACTATTAAGAACTGGAGTCAACAATCAGCCTTGTGCTCCTAGTTTCCCTACAATCTCACCAAATAAATTGCTCACGATGATTGCATTGTAACACTAGACTACAGTTTTATGGAGAAAAAAAATATCCTAGTTGCACCACCTCTCTGATCAAGATCAAATATCAAAAACAATCAACTGAACCAAAGCATCTAAACTTACCATATCGAATAGTCCCCTAATCTCCTTGTTAACTTAAGTATCCTACAAGGTACACTATTGTACGTGGGTTTTCTTAGTTATTACATATTTTTGCACGCATATTTGTGGCTATTTGAGTACAATGAGTTTATGTCATCTACAATAACCCATCGAGTTTAAACCTCATTTACTCTATTGTGATAAAAATAAAATGGTAATAAATTAAGATATTTGCATAAAGAATTCCTTTTATTCAAAATTAATAAGAAAATTTATGGATTGGAAAAACTTGTGTCGGAAGATAATACTGTCCATAGCACCAAAAGGACGATGACTGTAAATAAATTTCAAAAAAACAGGAAGCAATAAAGCTCCACATTCAGGAAGATGGAACCTGTTGTAAAAGTGAGCCCTGTTGCTGCATAGAGAACTGCTTGGGGTTTGCTCCTGAGAGATGAGGAACATTAATAAGAGTATTATGACCTTGTTGTTGCACTTGTTGCAATCTCTGCAGAAACTTTTCCCTCTGATCAGGAGAAATCTCAGGTCTTCCATGAAATTGACCCTGAAGAAAGAATGTCAGGTAAGTATGGACACCTCGTAGACCTTGTCGATCCAATTACAATGTAAGATGAATTGATAGATGACATGAATGTACCATCCTTGCTCCTAGTAGTCAATTTTAGTTTCATGGATAGATATTTTGATGAGCATCAACAAACAACATATTTGAGAGTTTACATCTAAGTAAGATAGTACATATTCTTGGCAATTAAAGGACAAATATTGGTCAATGTCACATTAAATACAAAAATTCCAGTAAGTTGATAGTGGAAAAAGAAGTTAAATAAAATTACTTCTGTGAGGTGGAAATGTGGGAAATGACACGGAACTAGAGGTAGCAAGGGACAACATACCATCTCGTTTGGATTCTCAAATACAGCTGAATTTTGAGGCCTCCACTGAACTCCAGTAGTAATGGAGGGTGAAAAAAGTCTTCCACTAATAGCTGGACTCGCTCCAACATTACTAGTACCATTTGAACTCGTCACATCATTACTTTTGGAGACCTGCTGCGCTCTATTACTTAAAGGAGAAGCCAAAGATGGAGTAAGATCACCATTTCCCATTATTTCATCAACACTCAACATCTCTCGTTTACTCATGTCAGATACTGCAGGAACTGAACCAAGATCTCCATAGCCAGAAATCCCATTGAGTGGGCTCATGGAACTGGAGGCAGTGACAGCTGCTTGATTAGATACCCCGCTGCTAATGCCTCTCCCAAGTGCAATTTCAGGTATAGCTGGAGATGGTCTGCGGCCAGGGAAGGTACTGTCATCATCTTCCTTGACTGAATTTGAGTTTACAAGTGACTGAGACGCAGCAATTGGGCTTTCCATGACACCTCGAACATCTACTGGACTGGAAAGTATTGCAGCCATGCTAGGCCCAACTATCGGTCGAGCAGAAGCACTAGGTGCAGTAGCTGGGCTAGGTCCTGTTGGCATTCCAGGACCAAGGCTGGGGGAAGTTGTTGATACCAAAGACCCCATAGAACCAGTTTTAGAGGGTGGAGTTTTCAGAGCGATGTCTGAATTACTGTCCTGAGAAGCTGTTTCTTCACTTTGATCTTGATCAGTATTTTGCTGACTGGCTAATGACAAAGCCGCCTGGTGTGCAAAAGATAGATGCCTCAAAAATACATATGGTAAAAGGGTGAACCTAATAAATGCCTCAAATTTAAACTCCAAACTCACAAGCTACATTTATAAATCTTAAACATAAATTCACATAAGTGACGAGGAAGCAATAAATAGCTCTCTCCTATAGTTGAGTTTAATGTATAACCAACATCAAAAAAAGTGTTGAAACAATGCTTAGGTTTCTAAAAGAAAGTTCACTTTGTTTCCTAATATGAGCAATTGCCTTCAGCATATAAATAAAATTCTAATGGAAGTACAGAAACTCATTTATCAACCAAAAAAGAGCCAAGCCAAGAGAATCTCGACTGTGAACAAAAAACAATCATGAGAATATCTAAACCAGATACTAGAGAGTAGTGTCTCAATGAGCAAAGCATATATAACATGATAGCTCAGCAAAAGATGAATGCTAAATTGCATAAAGACATAATCATCATATGATGGAAGGAACAACTCTTATATGGATAAAGCTTAGGAACTTCTAAAATAAGTTAGCTTACTTGAGGCGAATATGACACAATATAAAACAATCAAAATTCCAATTCACAAGGTTTCTTTTAGAAGGATTTCTCCATAATAATAAAAATGTAGCACATAAGTCAAAATGTAAGTTAGAATTACCTTAGTAAGTCCAGAAGGAATAGTGACCAGATCTTCAAGTGCTTCCACTTCTAGTGGTAAAGAGCTGTAAAATCCGTCAACATCGCCAAATCTTTCGAAATCGTCCTTCAAATGTGGCCTGAAGAAGTTAGAATCCATACCAGAAATTTCCAAAACTATTTTAGTGTACAAAACTGTCCAGTAGAAGCTCACCTGGTTGCACTCCACGTAATCTTCAAGAAATTCTTTAAGGTCATTAACCTGATCAGGACTCAATTCATCATTATCCAACAGCCTCAAAATCAACTCCAGCTTCATTATGTGAGCTTTGTGACGACCAATGGATGTCTCTAGATGCGTCTATAAAAAAGGTTTAGGTATTTGCATGAAAAATGATTAAACCATAGTTCTGTTGTTGTATACAGTTATAATAATTTCTTTTTGACATATGACTGCTTTAAACACTCTTCCCCAACATACCAGCCGAGGATTTTTCATTTTTCCTTTCTTTACGGAAAATCCTTCCACTTCAGCTTCAAAATTATCAATTTGGCTCTCCAAATCTCCAACCTATAAGGTCAAATAAGCTTATTAATAAATATTTCCCCAACTGTCAAAAAAAGCCATATAAGAATAGAAAATTAAGACAACTCAAATTCCACATAAACAAAATAGTAAGGCAGGCACTCGAGTCTCATTCAAAAAGATTGCCCAGAACATTCCATCTATCCAAGAAAAAGCTTTATAATCAATAGAGTTCCAGCAAGTTAGGTAAAACAGTTTAGGTTGTATGATATTTTTTCATAGGGATAGGCCAAGTGACCTTGACGACCATATCACCTTTTCATTTGGCTGTCTTGCAACTACAGATTCATTGCACAACATTTGAAGTATAATCTTTGCTCATAATATTTACTGAAAAAAGCAAATGAACTCTAGAAGGGAAATGAATCTATACATCAAGTAGGCATCATCATCTAACACAATAATACTTGCTGGTATGTCGTTGGAAGCCTGTTAAAATGACAATTTTTGTTGCAATAGAGTTCATCATAACCTTCAGTGAGATGGTATGATGCACAATATTTGTTTTTGAGGCTTCAGACGGTACTCTAGGGCCTACGGTAATCAATTAAGAATTATAACGTGAGTGTCCTAACAACAAAAATAAAACATAAAAACAAGGTCCTGCGACAAAAACGTGTTCGAGTGTGAAGTATTCTCATAAAACATTGTTGCTACAACCTACCAGTTCTTCGATAAAGTAGTTATCTAACTTCAGTATCAGATAGCCAAATTTAAAGAGGTCCTGTGTTGCATATGTACGGGTACAGGTGCCGGTACTGGTACGCGTATGAGTACGGGACACGGTAAATTTGTAAAAAATGTAGAGTATGGGGACATGGCTTTCTATATATTCATATACACAAATATTATATATTGGAATTAATAATTTATATGAAAACAAGGATGATAATTAAAATTCCTATAAGAATTTTGTGTTTCTTTTATTGCATGGATTATAAATTGGAAAATCACTAGTTTTTGAACTAGACATCCGAGTGGCCCTTCAAAATCATTACTCGAAAGCTGACCTATGTCCAATGAGTTTAGGTAAGTGGATGTGAAATGTTGGACATATGTTCAAAAAATGTATGACAAGTGTTTTAAATTAAAAAGTGTATTGTATAATTGAGTACATGCCCAAATAAATGTATGCATATATGCAACGATTACCCAATGAGTTTGGGTACAGCTACGTGTTGGGTACGGCTTCAGATTAGAAGTACCCAGGTCATATAGAAGAGGTCAAACTTCATTTTTATTGTGAAATATGTTTATTTACCCTTGTATATTATGCCTTGCAAAGCAACTTCGTGCTAAAAATCCTTCCATGTGGCTCAAGTACCCAAGGGAAAATGAGAAAATTTCTTGATAAACATTAGCAGCCTATGACTCAATAAGTAATAGTTGTGTAAAATAGTTGTAAAGGTTTTTGCTTAAAATAGTTTATGACAAGCATATGAAATTTTAATTGTCCATCAACAAAATAAATGCCATATTTTCTCACAAGCATGTGTAGAGAGGAGGCAACCAGAGATCTTTTATCCTTTTTTTGTTTGGTGAAATCATCAAAAAGGTATCATTCCCCCCCCCCCCCATAGTTTTTTTTCCCAGTTAAATTTGATTATTCAGAGGAATTGAGTATTTAATTTAACATTGTGGCACTGGCTTTAAATTTGATAGGTGGCAGATGAGATCGATTGAATTTTCCTTTCTATAAATACTAATAATCAATTGAGAAGCATTACTGGTTTACTTTATGTAATCAAAGTATTATTCTTTGTAGAACTTGGAGAACAAAGCCCAGAATTAATGGAATTATTTAGATTTTGATACATACCATACTATATGGAAAGTATATGTAGTAATCGCACTCACACAATATAGAAGTTCATCCGCCCTGCAGAGAGTATATGTATATGTCACCATATCTCTGTAGTATGAGAATGGTAACTAATAGCTTAACCACAAAACAAAACAATTAAGCATGAGTACAGATATGACACTTATAATTAATGTCCCTCTACAATTTATTCTTCTTGGAAAAGGAAGTTCGGCCTCAATTATTTGAATCCATGATTCAATTTATGTTCTCAAAATTCATACTATGTTTCTTTGACAAAAAGTATGAAGAGTATAACTGGTATCAATAACAGATTCAAAGTGAATATTGTATATACAAGAATCAAGCGTATCTATCAAAAAAATTAGCATTACATTCAGAACCAAAATAGTTCAAAATAAATCATCTTTCTAGTTGATGCTGTTTCCGACATGCCATAAGGATCCCAGACAGTGTATAACTGCAAACCATGCTGAAATACTATTGAGAGCCCAAAATGTGATACCAAATCCAGTATATATAGCCTCAGTAAATCATATACAGACTACCATGCTACTTTCTTCATGTAGCAAAGAATGAGCATGAGTTATAATTTACCACATATGGTTAATCAAAATAGTCGTATAGAAAACATGATATACACAAATGCAACAGTAAAAACAATTAAAAAGGAGGCTAGCAACATGGATATCAGCAATCAGATATAAATGTTTTGCAACAAAAGTAGGAAAGAAAGATGTAAACCTCAAGTTATAGATAGTGAAATTTATTACATACCGCATTGTTTAACCAGTCTCTTGTCTCGGATTTAGCCTTCTCTTTTGGATCCTTTAAGATGTTCGTGATAAAAAAAATAAAAACGTTAAGAAACTTTGAACATATAATTGGTAACAAAAAAAAAATTTAAGCCTCAGCAGCAGTGGAATGTCAGTGTGCAGTGGGGCATGCACCACATATGAAGCATAGATCTCAAAAACTACAAGTATCCAACGACGCTAAATTTATAAGATGAACTTACTAGATGGCGTCGGATATAAACAAATAACATAAACTGAACAAAGATTGAAATCTATAACTTTTCGACTTATTAAACCTATGTGATATAACCGAAGATATCCAAAAGGTATCAAGGAGAAAATAGAAAATTATTCATCAGAACTGTCAAGAAGAATGTCTCCGAGGTTTACAAATAGCAAGTGAATCGTGCATAGAAGGTGAAAGGATATCAAGAAGAAATAGAAACAGTATCCAATCAAAATTTTCCACAAGTACGTCTCCAAGGAAATCACTAGGATTTCAGAAAATGTATCATACACTGGAAACCTTTCTACCTGTCGAACTGAAAAGTAGCAGGCTGATTCATGTTGTGATAACCAGCATTTGTTACAAAATAGTCATCAGATCGGTATTGTAGTATCAACTCAATCTTAATGATTTTTTGTTAAAAGGAAACATAACATTCATTATGTCAGAAACCACAAAAAACTTGAAATGGATGGCATGCTGGTTTTATGTAAATTAACATGAAGGTGCAACAAACTCACAAAGAACTTGTGACGTTACAAGCTGCAGAGACTTTAAACTGATGGCACAGTGACATACAGGCAAAGAGATAAATATTGCTTACAGTTTTGGGTTGTTGGCCAAGCCCTTCTTTGGAGAAAGCTTTAGTTTTTGTCTCCTTCTCACATATTTTAAATCTTTCCATTTCACGCTCAATAAGCTTCCGAGCATCCATGAGAGCCTGCTCATAAGAGGCACTAACCTATGTCAAAAATATATGATAAAATGGATTGTCAACCAAGAATCAAAAAACCCACATTTAGAGGAAAGTCAGGAGACATCTTTCACTCTGAGTCAGTTAGAGTACAGCCATCACTAAAGATGATCATATAAAAGTGAAAAATAATTGTCCAGCTGCCAGCTATATACAAAACTTTAAACTGAAATCGAACCTTAGCTAAGCAAGATATGCACAAAGTAATATAAGTACAAGCTTTTTTAGGTAAAACTATTGACAATTGAGTATTGCTTCAAAAACAAAAACAAAAAACTTTTCCATATCACTTCAAAAAATTTCCCTGATCAGAAGTTTTTGCAAGCTAGAATATCCAAGCTGCTATAAACTGAAGTTCAAAACTAATAGGATGAGAAAGATATCCACCAGGCAGAAGAAGAAAACATTCTCCTGAAATGAAAGCATGAAATTTTCAGTTCTAGACTACATAATTCAAGAAAGTAGCAATAGATACATTATTCTCAAATTTGTATCAGTTATACATGAAATGGAATTTAGATAGCATCAAAAAATTACTAACTTTCTTATAAAAAAGTTTACTACTCATAATTGATTCACATTTCATCTATCTTCTCGTCCATCATATGTATCTCATTCCTCAACATTGTGTCCCTAAAATAAAGACTCATCATTTTTAATTAATCTTCATAAATAAAGTCAACGTCTTCGATTCATCGATTGCCTCAAAATCAAGAATGCATAAAAGAACATGACTAAATAAAATTAAAGGAATTTGGATATATGTCCCCAAAAAATAGCTTATGTTGATAGTAGTCCTCCACAAATATGATCTGGCTATAGATATTAGCTGAGAACAGTCTCAAAAACCAGATCTCGTTTGGGTATTTATCCCTTCAATCAAGAAAGTGTGGAACGGAAGGCGAAGAACATTAACGCTGGTACAAAAATCAGTACCCTATAAATGTAGCGCTTTAGTTAGGAAAAGGAATATACTTTCAAACCTACTAATTTTGAGCCAAAAATAGGCATTTACATCAGACACACTGCCATTTTATTTGATCAGAGGTTTTAATCAAAAGGAAAATAGGAGTAAGGACTGCTCAACATGGAGGAAAATTAGGGCCTTAACCAAAGTGCCTTGCATATGTACCAATCTATCAAATTTGGAATTCTCTTGCAGATCCATCTATCTTCATCCAATCCTTTTATCCAGCTTAAGCACTATTAAACCATCCGCAATCTAGACATAAAACAAAGCAAATATTCATCAATCTATCAGTTAAACTTTTCATATATGTACATAGAGTATGTTATCTTTTATCTTTTGATTCCTCAGCCATCAACACCATAAAGTCCTTCCTACTACTTTCTTCTCACGTATATTGAACCAATAAGGGGAAAAAATATTAACTGCTAGCAACACAAGGCATTTTTGGCAATCAATTGGCACTTATGCTCTCTGGTTACATCTCATTATTTACATTTGGGAGATCGATCCGGAGTTCTTACACAGAATCAGTTTCAGGAACTACCCATCACGACTGACTAATACAATGTAGTGTCACACCTCTCAAAATATGCCCCTAATACTAAGCATTAGTGTGTCTTATTTTACATGAGTGCCAGAAGTCACATAAACAAATATAGGGGCGGGGGAGGAAAGACGAAGGGAGAATTTTGAGAGAGAGAGGGAGAATTTTGAGAGAGAGAGAGAGAGATTAGAATTATGTGTGTATGGGTAGAACCAAGATCTTTATATAGTGGGGACCGAACTATCAACCAATAGTTACTCAATCACATATATAATACACTATATCAAGTATATTGGTTCATGTAAATATGGAATCAGATGTTGTAAAGTAAATCATGAGTCAAATTTTTTACGCCTCATGAAAAAGCAATAGATTTTAGTTCGTTTTAGGATGTGAAGATACCATACTTGAGGAACAGAATAGTAAAATTTTAATTGCTCCATCAAATTATATAATTAAATAGTGAACTTGAAAACGTATATTTCTCATAATGTATAAATGTATATAATAAACCATTATGCATTTCTCCATCAACTCCATCTTTTCTTGTCTCAAATAGCCCAGATAGATATTATGTGTACTGAATGAATTATTCTTAAGGTTCATTTATTACATTATACATAGTATTTAAGTGGTCTACAGTAGCATGCGTAGGATTCTCTAACATGTCACAGGCCTTATGAAGAAAGTTAAATTCAAAAAAGAAAATATAAGGTTGTCAGAACCAATTGAAAACCATAGGACTAAACAGTTAACTGTGTTCATTTGGTGTGGAAAAGATAACAATTAGTACATGCCTATTACAATTGTTGCCTATTGGTATTAAGTTTCTTCTTTCCAGTTTGTGCCTGACAGGCTTAGTAACGTGGCTGTTAGGATATATTAGGAAATTTCAATTATCTTTTATTTTTTGTTTCACCCAATAGCTAACTAGTGACTACATCTGCAAGAGGAATCCCAAGAAAACTATGGATAATATATTGAAGCAGCTGACAAACGGGCGTAGGCCTTATTTGAATGGAAGATATTTCTCAACCAATAAGATCAAAAGGCCTAAAATTTTTATCAGGAAGCATTTTATGGAATTGTAAAGAGGGCAAGAAGATGAGATATTGGTCAATGTCTTAGAACAGGTACTTGATCAGAGGAATCTTTTGAATTAGGGCAACCCATGCTCCCCCTACCCCAAAAAACCGAAAAAAGAAAAATGTGTTCAACAGTGTGTATGGCTTGGGCATATAGGTGCATGTTGGTGACGGGTTTGCAAAAGAAAATCCAGAATCAAAATGTATAGGAAATGTAAAATGAACCTGCTACCTAGTGCATATCAGCACTGAGGAACGGGACTGGGGTGTCAAATTTTAGAATGAGAACTGCCTAATCCAGCCACACAAAGTTTTCAAACAAAACCTCCAAATGCGCACATGAAGCAAACAATATA
The DNA here is from genome assembly GCF_001876935.1 of Asparagus officinalis. Lineage (NCBI taxonomy): Eukaryota > Viridiplantae > Streptophyta > Magnoliopsida > Asparagales > Asparagaceae > Asparagus > Asparagus officinalis. Next base: position 137,010,314 of record NC_033800.1, on the reverse strand, counting down.
AATTTCAAGTTAAAGAGAACAACGGGTGAGGGCGCGTGATACTGACCTTCAGTTTTCAGAGTAGCATGTCCACTATAAACACTAATCAAAAAGATGGTCTATAAGATTAAGACCATGGCATCAACATGAGTGTAAGATCCAGAATGCAATAAAACAATTTGTCCCAAACCGCACCAAATGATAGTTGCTAATTCAACAGAGGGTGTGGCGGCATGGCCTTGATGGTTCATGTAGCTGCGACTCAAAAAATGTGACAAAGATTGTTGTTCATGTTGTTGCAACCCAATCTCCACCAAAGCCAATTGATCAAACTAAAATCCAACTAACAACTCATCCTTTAACTACTATTTCATATCACCTACTCAAAAACTACTTCATTTCTTGCACTCTTGTTCTGTGAACAAACTTCTACTTAACTCCTCCTTTCCTTCAAGAAACTGATGGCCTAATGCAGCAGTTACAAATATAAAGTTCACTCCCTCTTTAACAAAATCATAAATTGCACATCTTTAGTAGCACTTATCACCCCCCAAACTATTTTCATAGCATTTAACACCGCTGCATTGGTCTTTTTGGAAGAATAAATTGCAGGTAACCCTCTACCTCATGAATGCAGGGAGATGCCTCCAAATTTAAGTTACAAGCACTAAAACCCTAATAAAACGTCAAACCAGAGGCAAAATCCCACCTTTTTGTCCTTTATCTCGCTCGATTGAATCCATGTCTTGATCTGATCGCGGTATCTCTGAAGCTTCTTAATCTCCTTCTTGAGGTCGGCTTCGAATTTCTCCTTCTGATTCACATTATCAGTATCATAAACCTACAACGGAATCGAATCTATCCGTTAGAAGAATCCAAAAGGTTGAAGCCTCGATTTGAGATCGGACCTTGTTCCAGATACTATCGAAGACGTCGACGCCTTCCTGAACTTTCTTCAGCACCCTATCGATCTCGCCCTGGAGTTTTCTGCTCGCCCCCATTGTGAAATTGAGGAGAATTGAGGCGATTAAACATTCAGAGCTATCAAGTTTAGGCTTTTGGATCTGATTGTCGTCAGGGTTATATGAGTTGGAGAATTTAGAGTACGAGAGCGCGATAGGGGGGAGAGCAAAGGAGACGAGGATTTCGCGAGGAGAGGGACGAGAGAGAGATGGCGAAGCTTGGAATCGTCCATTAGCAAAGGCTTAATTGCACTTTCGCCCCAAAGTTTCAACCATTTGGGCTTTGATGTGTCAGAGTTTATTTATTTTTCAGAAACCCCCCTTGAGCTTTTGGGGTGTTGCGGAAAACCCGATCGGCTATTTTACTTCAAGGGGTTAATTGGATCATTAGTTAGTTACTGTATTTATCTTATATAATTGGATTGTTAGTCACTTCTAGTGTTTTTCGTTAATTTGGGTTGTATAATTTTATTTATTTTTAAACAATATGGTTTATTCAGTACGTCACGGGTTAATATATTCAAGACTTTTTTATGACACTTCAATGAAAATATTTATGTTAATTTGTAAAAAAACATAAAAACTAATAATTTAATTAGTATTTAATTACATGATTAGCCATCTAAGTAACTAAAACATAGATATAAATGTTCAATTATAAGATAAATACAATGACCATTAATTCAATTAGCACATAATACGAGAAAACCCAGAGTTTTGGGAGTATTGTGGACAACCCGTAGAACTTTTTTTAAAATTTCACTAAATCCTTTGAATTCTGAGTGTCTTGGTAAAACCATTTGAACTTTTTTTTTTAATTTCACTAAATCCTTTGAACTCTGAGTGTCTCATGTAATTGGTCAATAGCTAAAATTGTCTTGAATGGGAAAAAAAACAAAAAAACAAATATATATGCAACATCTTCCATGAGCACTGGAGTGGGCACCACCACCCCTAGCAAGAGAAGGTCGCGTGGTACAAGCCGGTGGTAAATGAGAAAGTGATGGAGGGTTCAAATGGTGAACAATAATGTTGAAACTAGATAAACCAATCAAAGTTTTGTGGTTCAATTCAATATTTTCATAGTCAATTAGGATCGGTTTAGTTTTAAAAATAATCTTCGGTTTCTAACCAACCCAATCAAAGCCCAAAACACGCTACTTATCGAGTGATAAGTTTAATTTCAATTGAAGTTCACAACTCATATCGATACGAGCCATGTCTACTATTCGTTCCAAAACCATATTCGTAGTTATATCCCAACCAAAGCTCATTAAGTGTAATACATCTAACACCCAAATCCAATCAATTCCATCTTACTTACAACTATAACTTCTGTATTATTATTTTTAATAGGACGTACAAGTTGTTGCTCACACACGCAGTTTATCGGGTGCGCTAGTTTGTTTGGCAAACTCCTCAAAACTGTGCTAGGATTGATCCTAACCAGTTTTGAGATAAACTGGTTCTTTTTTTTATATCCATGGATGGGTGGGAAAAAAAACCTATGTTCAGCCTCCTGCTTAGAAGAAACTGAGCCAGAATTAGCCCAGCTTTTGCCAAAAAAAAAACTAACCCAAAACCGGGTTAGAATCGATCCTAACCCAATTTCATGGATTTGCCAAACACAATATGCAATTGCTATGCGTTGGTTTATACTTTATACTCTTTTTTTGATTAGGCTCCGATGCGGTCGTGGACCTGTGGTCTAGTTTCATATTGTCCAAATTACTTAGGTTCCGTTTAGATACCATTGTGTTTTACTTGTTTCCATAGTGTTTTTGCCAAAAAGAAAACACCATGCGTTTGGAAACCGATGTATTTTTTGAGCTAAATCATCATCAAACCTAAAATACAACACCTGTTTCAAATTGGTATTTTGGTTTTGAGTTTGAGAATGTGCTAATATAATATCTAACATAATAGATTAAATGTAATTAACATAGAGTTATTATCAACATGCTTATTAAATACTAGTACTTAATATGTTAATAATGTATTATATAATAATAAATAATAATAAAATATAAATAAACTAATAAAAATAATAAAAATTTATTAATAATAATATAATAATGATATAATATTATACTATACAATAATGATATAATATTATACTATACAATAGTATAATCACTATAATATTATTATCTTTTAATAAATAAATTGTAATAAATTAATAATTATAAAATATTATATTTAATAATAAAATAACTATATCAATAACATATTATAATAATATAATTTATATAGCTACAATAGTAATATAATATATATAAATATTAAGAGTATATTTACTCATAATAAATAATATTAATCTATTATACAACGTAAAATAATTTGCTTACATAAAGAAATACATTTTATTGATAAACAAAATGTTAAATGTAAAAATAATATATTTCGATAATATAATAATATTTATTATATAATCAATAAATATTAACATTACTATTAAGTCTATACTCTACATATTAAAAAACCATATATACCTATATAATATTAAAAGAAAATTATAATATATTAATTTATTAAACTAATATACTGGGTAACAACGATACGTATTAACATTATTAATAATTAGTTATACTTATATGAATAATAGTATAATGTTATACTATATTAATAATAGTATACATTATATTAATAGATAAATAGACAGTATTAATAAAAATATTATATAATATATAAGCAATAAGCAAATATGATATACGCAAAAGTGAAATTAAATAGATAATTATTTGAGAAATAAAATATAATTAAATTGAAATATAATAATATTTATAATAATAGATATAATATAACTCAAGCACAATATAATATTTACATAATTATACAATATTGATATTAGCATTATATTTAAGTACGTTATAATGACACTATAATAATATAGAACTAAATATTATAATATTTTATTTAAAATATATTTTATTATAATTAATATATAATATATTAATAATATGTTTAATATTAATGTTGTAATTGGTCAAACCAGTGTTGACAAAAAATACTTAACATAGTGTTTTGAAAACATTTTAAGAAAAAACCAAAACAACATAATGTTTTTTTACAAAAACACAATCAGAAAAACACCATGATATGCAAACGAAGCCTAACGATCTAGTTTCAAGCTCAACCCAATCAAACGGACTAATAAGTTTATTTCGGTTGTGAATCATAAAACGTTCGCTTCCTGGTGCAAATCTTTTTTATTCTTTTTTACATTTTACACTCCTACTTTCGGAGGTTAGATATTTATCAACCATCAAATCCCCAAACTACCCCGAGCTCAATCCCCAAAAAGTATTTGAGCCCCAAAACCCCTCCAAAATCCTGAGGAAAAACCTTATCTTCTACCACATGGAAGCGAGCACTGCAATCTCCTTCTCTTCGCCCAAAGCCCATCTCCCCTTCAATCTCTCAAACCCAAATTCGCCCTCATCTTCCTCATTAAAGCCCTCCCTCTTCGTTAAATTTTGCTCTAAGCCCCTCAAAAACCTGACTTTTCCCTCAGTTTCTCAAAATCCTCTTCGGTTGTCTCCCGCCCTCGCCATTGCTGAGACGTTGGAAGCAGCTTCAGAGACTGATGATTCTTCGAAGGGAGGTTCGATAAAGATTGATAAGAGTGGGAGGTTTAGTAGCCCTAGAGCAGCAAGAGAGCTTGCACTGTGAGTTGGAAAAATCTTGTCTTTTTTCCTTTAATTTTTTATGGTAAAAATTTTCCCCCGTAAATTTACGCTCCATATTTAAGCACCCCAAAAGTTATGTCAAAGAATGTTCTCAGTACATTTATAATTAAAAGAGTAAACTAAAGTTGTGGAGTTCGAGGCATTTTAGGTCAGTGTGGTAGATTTGGGAGGGTAAATTAAGCATAAATCTAAATTTGGAGGGTAAATTTGCTGTATGGCTGATTTGGGGGTATTTAAGCAAAAAAACATTTCTTAAGGACTTCTTTTTAAAGAATTAATGGGCTTAGTTTTGATAACCTTGTTAGTTAAAGAATTTGATGGTAGGTTGATTTGCTATAGTAATGTTTTAAGTTTTCTATATCAGTAAGTTGCGATATTTTTCTTTAAATACCATATGAAAAATTGATGAAATGCAGAAAGTGGGTATAAAAATAATTCAGAATGGGTATTTTGGGTTTAAGAATGATATTTGAAGTGGGTGGGATTAAAATTGATTAGAGTAAAAATGTGGGTTGTATAAACCCAAAAAAAAAGTAATAACAATAATAATAATGGGTTGAAGTTTGTGATTAGTTTGTAATTTGAAGATTTTTTATGGTAGATTGATTGCTTATGCTGCCTGCTTAGAAGGATCTGACCCAGTTCAGCTATTTGACAAGAGAGTAAACGCAAAGAGAGGTATGTATATAAGCTCGATATGGCTCTTTTTTGTTTGAATTTATGTGAACATTATCTGGGTTTCTAATCATTTTTAAGATGTTTCTTTAGATCCTGGGTATGTATTTGATAAGGAGTCCTTGCTGAGGTATGATCACATGAGCTTTGGCGGGGCACCTGTTGAGGTAGAAACAGAAGAGGAGGCAGATAAGCTCATTCTCAAGAACGAGGAAGACTCAGCTAATGGTAATTGCTTGTGTGAGGTTTTGTTTTAGTAGAACTGTGTTTCTCTTATGATGTGAACACGCAATTGATCAGTGGCGTGTAAAAGAAGACACTAGAAATTCCATGCATGAAATGTGTATGGAAGAATAATTGAGATTGGAATTTACTTGTGAATATTGAAATATACTAGATTTTATGCACGTGCAATGCACGTGGTTAAATATTTTCAGAAAGCTATCTTGACATTGATTTGATAGAACATATAATGAAATCTGTTTAGAATTTGATTAGAAAAAAGTTAAAGTTATGAATATGGTATGTTATATAAAAAGCATGATCCTTACACCTAAATTGATAAATGATAATACATAAAAAATTGGGAATTTTTTAAACAATTGCGTGCGTGTATGACTTTTGGTATGCAATCTGGGACCAGTTTCTTAGAGTCTGAGAGTAAAATATAAATTTATAGGTTCATTACGCCTCGTTCTTTCGCCCTCTATTTTAATCTTTAAAATGTGCACCATTTGTTATTGTTCAATGTTAATTTAAAAACTTATGCAAAGCACGCACAAATTTAATGTATTTTAGTTTGTTTGTGTATTAGTGAGAGGGAAAGATTGAGAAAAAGAAAAGACTGTATTGGGCAGGATCAAGGAAACAGACACGAACAACAGGAGGGGGGGGGGGAAAAGAAGAAGAAGATACAGTACTTGAACCTTAGACTTCTAGTAACCTATTCATAAGGCTTATCATTTGAGCTGGACCTCAATATTCGGTTGTTGTCACGTTGGCATGACTATTTAGATGCGGCAAAATAAGTGACCTTTAGTCTTTACAATGAGATGCCTATGGTCACCCAGATTATGGCTCTAGTTGTGGGGTAGTTTTTTAACCATCGTAGCGGACATGTTCCTTGATACCTGTTAAGTTAGATTCACGTGATGCACTCTCATTGTATTTCAAGTCAATCTGCATGGTGGTATCCCCCAGTTTTCCCCAATGACTATTATATCATCAAGCTTGAACACAACCACCTCATGCCAGTGTCTTCAAAGTCAGTTTCTGATCTTCAATAAATTTGTCAGCTTCCATTTTGAGATTCATGTCTGATGACAAGATATTTTACCTTTCTTGGTTGGAGCTTCCTTACTTCATGACAGAAAGATTGAATTGTGACTGTTGCGATGACATTTTATTTCTGTTATGAAATGTGCATCTTAAATTGTCTAATTAAGTACGGACCTTTATCTTGGCTCTTATATTTGTCTATAACAACGTGACCGTTGCAAAGCTCCTGCTATGTCCTTAATAAATTTTAGAGCTGATTAAGATCTAGGTTACCTGGAAACATAGTTTTGGGTTCCGAATCCGTGTCTAGCACGTGTTGGACACGGATTCGCTGCAGACACGCGATGGACACATGTGGTTCAAAGCAAAACCCAATCCCTCATACTTACAACCCTAAACTAGTTTCTTTGGTATACTGGGTACAGGTTTTGAAAAACCCATCAGTTAAAGATTTGAAAAATACCCATTGTATCCCATGGGATCAAAATTAAACCAGATTCTGCCTTTCTTTCTCCGTTCCCACTTCATCTTTTAAAAAATCGAACCCAAAAAAGGAATTACAGTCTCCATTCCCAGCTGTTTGATGACGACTAAAGATCTTAATTTTTAGTTCGATTTAACTTGATTCTTATTTGTTATAGATAATAAAAGAAACATACAAATGTTATATGCATTTTAGTTCAATATTTGATATAATGTAAATTTACACACACACACACGTAGCCATGTCCTCCTGTGCCACCTTTTATAAATTTGTTGTCCCTTGTCCGTATCCATGTCCGTGTCCATAGCCGCACCCGTATCCATGCATTTTAGATTTAGATAGACCCTGTAGTAACACTGTTTTTGACTTATTACCCATCTAGTTTTATTTTTTGCAAATACATCCCCTGAGAGAATTTTTTTTGACCTTTTAACCAATTACCCTCATGGGATCTATTTGTCAAAAAACAATTTTTTTTTCTTTGAGTGTAAAAGAGTCTCAAAAAATTCACTCAAGAGGTCTATCTGCAAAAATAAAACTAGTATAGGGGGTCTGTCCGCAATTAACTGTTGTTAAAGAATAAAAATATTGTCAAGTTGTACCGCTGACCAAATTCAAAATTTAGGAACATATTGCTAGCCTATCATTGGTTGAATCTTTTTTGATGGAAATGTTTTTTACTATTTCCAGTAGTTTTGCATTGATTTTCCTCCTTTTGGTTGTGAACCAAAATTAAAAAAAAAATCTAACTGAGGATCCTATGATTTTCAGAAGCAGAAGTGCTTTCAGCACCACCAAAACTGGTGTACAATAGATTTGTTCTCCGGTATCTCTCCTCCTCTTATGTCATTCACTTGCATGCAGAAAGTTTTTTTGTCTATGTTGTATTCCTATTTTTGTAACTGTTGAGCAAGGCCATTTACAGTTTGGCTAGGGATATATTGGGAGCAGTTGTGAGCGGATGGAATGAGCATGTACTTGTTATTGATAAAGTTATCCCTCCAAACTGGAAGGTAGATCATCTATTTCTTTGGACGTGTATTTGTTTTTTCCGCTTCCCCTCTAACCACACAATTTAACAAGGATAAGAAACATTCAACATGAATTCACATGTGCTTTTCATTTTCTTTCTTCGATTTCTTAGTTCTATATCTGTTTAAACAGTATATATTATGACAATGAACTAGTGCATTATCATATACATCCTATAAAGAGATGCGCATCTCTCAGGAATATATACAGGGAAAAAATATGCATGGAATTGGATACATTTTGGTTTTCATGTTGCTATTTTGCCTCAAGTACGAATTACATTATAACAGGCACCTTGTTGTATAATCTGCAGCACAGATTCTAAAGAATTCTCATCCTTTAGTTTTGTTCCTTTTCTCTCTCGAGTACGAATTCTATGATACTATTCTGAAGCAAAACAAGAATCTTTATGCTACAGTATTTCCGGAAGAACAGCTACTATTTGAATTGCATTCCCTTTTACGAGAGCCCTCTTAAAAATAAAATTTAAATTGCAGGATGAGCCTGCAGGAAGAATCTTAGAGCTTTGCATTCTGCACCTTGCCATGGCCGAAATAACCTCCGTAGGCACACGACATCAAATCGTTATAAATGAGGTTAGTCATCTTACTTCCCTGGGTTTTTTTTCCTCCTGCTTTTCATTGGTATCTTTACAAGTTCAATGTTGGTCATGAAGGCCGTTGATCTTGCAAAACGATTTTGTGATGGCTGTGCTCCTCGGATCATCAATGGGTGCCTTCGAACTTTTGTCAAAGATCATCATTCTACTGCTCAAAGTGAAAACCATCAGTGATATACTAATAGATGTAATTCCATAATTTCAAGATAAGAAAGAAAAGTCAGAGAAGTACGATATAAAGTGTTACTTCCAATGGTCATACTGAGTGAGATTACGAGACAAAATGCCTAATTATAATTTGGCAGAGAGTTGTTTACTCTCTGTTTGTAAAAGGTCTTAAACACGGAGTTGTAATATTGTTCTGGGGAAAGGGTTGTAATATTGCGAACTGACATGATTCTTTGATGTATTTTCAATGATCACACCTATGCTGCATAGACAATGGATGCTATCAAGAATTTTTGGGGCAATTTATTCCTTGGTCAATGCGTGTAAAACCTATCTACTTTTTAATATGTACCATTCATAAGGAATACTTGCGACTAGTCTATTCATTTTAGCATCGACGGATTTGTTCTTTCGAAAGAGTAGTTCTTTGTAAATTGGCACTCTATTTCGATTCAATGACGTACTAATAATTATTATGTGTTGTTGGTAACTAATGGAATCATTGGTTTGGAAATAAAGAAGATTAGCGACGCATGATCCTATCATATCTTAGATAGTGAATTTTGGATCCTCCCATTATTATAGAGGAATAGATATGTCACAAATAATGTATTATAGATCTATTTAAAGAGTTTTATTAATTAGGATAGGATGTAGTGTGGTATTTGAAAAACAGCAAGGATATAATGTGGTCTATTCTTTGTTACTTTTGGTTTATTTGGGTTATGAAAATTGTTTTGTTTAAGCAAAAGTAGAACACTAACTTCTCGTAAGTTTTTTAAACGAGATTCCTTTTTAGAGTTCCAATTTCGAGAAATTTTTTCTACTATTAAATGTAGATATTCAATAGAAAAGAGGAGAAACATGTGGATGATGATGATAATTTTTGTTGGGTTTATGTGAAACAAAGCAAATACTTTTAGCAATATCAGATAGCTCATATTAGATTGGTCCATCACTGTATTGCAGTGGTCTTTCATTCTAGTTCTCCCTTTTCATGACAAATTGGTTTCATGCTCAATAGATCAAAGAGAATGATCATGTCCAAATTGCGCGAGAAATAGCATTAGAAGTTACAAAATTGGAGCTTACAGACTGATGGTTCATGATACTATAAAGTTTATGAGTGATAGTTTCATGGTTGTAGTAAAATACTGCAATCTCACATTGCAGACAACTGTACGTTATAGTTAACATAAATCATCAAGACTATCAAGTAGTCATTTTAATAATATAAGCATTAATCTAAAGAAAAAGAATGCATATAATCCAAGTCCGATAACTCTCAATCATCATCGAGTGAGTATGCATGAACCATCACCTCTGGTGTTTAAACAGAAGTAAAATTCCATTAAATTCATAAAATTTTTCCAAACTACCGAGAGAAATCTTGAAACTATTCAGCTTATGGAACCACGTAAATCACAGGAAGGAGAATTGAGAATTTTAGGAAAAAAACCATATCACTGGTTTAAATCGATCTCATCTGCACAACTTTTCCCTCCTGCACCCTAACTTGTATATATGATGAGGTAAGTTGTACGTAGATGTGCATAAGAAGCTCGGCATCTTCAGCAGAGATGGTCTGCTCCTTGTAAGTAACATCAGCTAGGAATCTACCCTCACCTTGGCTCTCCAGGTTTATGCCACTCAATTCTAGATTTTCACTACAATTCGACTTTTCCCTGTAAGTTTACAACACAATTGCTTCAGTGGTGGACTCTGTTATGGCCATAATGGAAATTATACAGGGAACACAGCAGCATATCATTGCACACAAAATTAATGGCATGTCATAGCCGATTAATGTAGCTGAATATGACGATCACTGCACATAACCTTAGGAGATCATCATAAGAAAAAAAAAATTATTCTTAATGATGGAATAAAATCACAAGAAGAACATGCAAAATCACATATGTTAATACAAGCACAAGTTAGGAGCATTAAGAAGCAGAGGAGTGCCCACCCACACCCAGACGTTTCCAACAAGGAACGATGTGGCAAAAAAGCAGTCCAAAGTCATTTTCAAGTGATTGACAAATGCACTAAGCCTTTAAAGCCAAATATTGTCTCTTAAACATTAAAGTCATACGTATATCCAATGTTATAGAAGGCGCTAGGCGGACTAGGCGTTTGAACCAGCGTCTAGCGCCTAGATGCTTAGGCATACGCCTAGACATCACCTAAGCGTTTGGCTATTTTTAAAATTATTTAATTATAATAATTAGTAAAAATATGTATTAGATTCATATAAATTTGCCAAAAAGATAGCTATCTTAGATCCATAATAAGCTATGTATACTTAAATAGTAAATAGCCAAAATAATAAATAACAATGTTATAGAAAGCGCTAGAATGCCTAGGCATTGGACCGGACGCCTAGAGCCTAGGAGGTTTTATTTTTTATTTTTTAATTATAATAATTGATAGTAAATATCAATGTTATAGAAGGCTTAGATGTCGGACTGGTGTCTAGGTGGATTTCTTTCTTCAATTAAATGGTGGTCGAGAAGATTTTGCTGAAGGACGGAGGAGGTAGTGGATGTGTTCATATTTGGAGGTTAAATGAGTTTGAAGGAAGTTAGAGGACGTGGAGACCTGCAACACAAAAAATTACGATCAATGCCTACATGGTGCAATCCATGTAAGCAGACGATGCTCCCCTAAACACTCCCAAACTCTAGATGGGTAGCTTAGTAACTGTCTAGGCACTAGGCGTTAATTAGGTGGCCATGTACCGCGGACGCCTAGACGGACTGTGCGGAGGCTTTTTAAAACAGTGCGTATATCTGTGTGGAAGCTACAAATTAAAATCATATAATAATTATTGATATGACTGGATGCATAAAAAGTAGCAAAGTGATAACAACAACATAGTTGCAAGATTCCCTGGACCCACCAATTGTCTTGCAATTCCTACGAATCGATTTCTGGTATATTTGTGAACCGGTTCCATCCGATTCACAAAATCCTTTTAAGTGCTCATGCGGAAGACGCCATGATATGTGTGCAATCAAGTGAAGGGAGGTGCATAACAAGATAAATGAGCCACAGACTTCACTATTATGTTAACAAAATGTGAAATGACATGATCCCAACAAGAACTATGTGAAAACAGATAAGAGAAACAAACTCCATAAATAAGAAGTATTTTAAGTATTTTGTGTGAAAAACTATTGAAATGCATGATTAGCTTTCTAGTTTCTAGTTTTCTACTATATACTCTGGAAAACTTTAAGAGCACCCAAAAAATTAATAATGTACCACTAACTAAACTTGCATACCAAAGTAAGCTACCCTCCATCTAATCCATATTTTTTACGTGACAAATTACGTACCTGAATTCATGTCATATCCCCTTATGTACCACGTATTAAGGAATTGCAACCAGACGAGACGAGACGAGACTAGACTATACGACACGAGATGAGAAGAGTCTAGACAAGATGACACCCCTTGTGTAGACACGAAAGACGGTCTTAGTCGACACGTCCTACGGAGTCGGTCGACAAGCTTTGACGACACCAAACCAGACGAGACAAGTTGACACCCTTTAAGTCGACACCCTTTGAGTCGATACGAAAGGCAGTCTCAGTCGACACGTCCTGTGGTGTCAGTCAACACCGCCCTGTGATTCTTTCCTTTTGTATGATATTCTGTTAATATCTCTACAACTCACTTACCCTTTTTAGTTCTAATAATTATGTAACTAATTAGGTGGTTTTAGATTTTATGTAACTAATTGATTCTCTTGTAATCCTATAAATATCTCCTAATATCAATAAAAAAGTCTATGCCATTATTCAGCAATTTTAATACTTTTACATAGTATTAGAGCCGTTCTAGACCTTCTCCCACCACTCTTTTGCAAACCCTAGCCGCAGTCTTCACTAAGACGACTGATTCTCAAATCACTATCATCCCCAACCTAGAACATTCAACCCAAAACCTTCAACTCATCAACACTTCCCATCAATCCATCCATAAATTGACCTCCACAAATTATATTGCTTGGAAACTCCGGATTGAGACCATTCTCATCGGCTATGACATCTACAAATACATAGATGGATCTCATCCATGTCCTCCTCGCACCATCACCACCAGCAATGATGAAGCTCCCAACCCAGATTTTCTGCATTGGACTCGCTAAGACAAACTGTTGTTTGGCACCCTTGTCGGTTCCATTCCCCCTCTCTCATCCCTCTCATCCAATAGGCAACCACCTCCCGCGAACCATGGTAGACTCTCGCTAACACCTATGCTCGCTCAACACGTGGTCACATCAAGCAAATCAAGGATCAGATCAAGTAAGCCACGAAGGGATCACAATCCGTTTTAGATTATATGCAATATATCAAGTGCTGAACTAATCGCCTCGCTACACTCGGTATACCAATGGACCATGAGGACATCATTGAGAAAATCTTAGAAGATCTCGATGATGACTATCACCAAATCGCTGATATAGTGGAAGGTAGGGACAACCCCATCTTGTTTGACGAGCTTCATGAGAAACTCATCAACAAGGAACTCGCGCTTCAGCAGTCCCAATCTGTCTGAACCCCGCACCCCGCTACGACTAACATTGTGTCGACCAGGTATAATAGTTCAAACCGCTCCTTGTTCAACAAGGCGCAATCTTTACACCCCGCCCCAAGACGACAACCATCTCAATCTCCGCAAGCCGCATTTCGCCAGCAGAGGCCGTATCTCGGCAAGTGTCAAGGATGTCGACAACAAGGCCACACCGTAGCTTAATATCCTCTCTTTCAGCTGGTACCCGCCTCCTCGCAAGGCGTCACTCACACCTCGCACACTAGATCTCAGTGGCAATCAAAGGCGCATGTTGCCACAACATCAGATGTCGAAACCCCAATATGGCTTCTCGACAGTAGGGAATCCCACTATGTCACAACCGATCTCGGTAACCTCTCCCTTCATTCTCCATACGATGGGTCTGACGATATTATTATCGGTGATGGTACTGGGTTACACATTTCCAAAATTGGCTCCTCTTCTCTTACAACATCCTCCCATACATTTAAATTACATGATATTTTTTTTTGTTCCTAACATGAAAAGAAATCTTATTTCCATATCTTAATTTTGTAAATCAAATAATATGTCTATTGAGTTCTTACCATCTTCTTTTCGTGTGAAGGATCTATTGTAAGGGGCACCACTTCTAGAGGACAACCTAAAGATGGTGTGTATGAATGACCGACCTCGCAACTCGCACCTCATCCTTCAGCCCACTCCAGTGTCAAAGTGTCTTCTAGTGGCTGGCATCATCATCTTGGTCACCCATCCGAGTCAATCCAACATCATATCATCTCTAAATTCGGTCTAGCTTTAGATTCATTTAATTCAAAGCAATCTTATTGTAATGACTGTCTTTGCAATAAAAGTCATAACCTATTTTTCTCTCAATCATCAATTGTGTCTACTTCTCCTCTGCAGACTATTTATTCTGATGTGTGGACTTTGCCTATTTATTCTATTGATGGTTATAAATACTATGTTATTTTTGTAGATCACTTCACCCACTACATATGACTTTACCCTCTCAAACATAAATCTGATGTCGCCATTATTTTTCCTCGTTTCAAAGCCCTTGTTGAAAATTACTTCAAAAAGAAAATAGTAATCTTCTACTCAGATGTGACATATCTATTCATAAATGACTCTTGCATCTCACCTCGCCACCTCACACTCCAGAACATAATGGTTTTTCGGAACGGAGACACCATCATATTGTTGAAACGGGTCTTTCCCTTCTCTTTAAAGTTGTCTTACCACTCTCCTTCTGGTCATATGCCTTCTCCACTACAACCTACCTCATAAATCGTCTCCCTACACCCACTCTTCATATGACATCTCTCTTTCATAAACTCTTTAAGTCACCACCAAACTACTCCAAACTTCAAGCTTTTGGCTGCCTGTGTTATCCTTGGTTTCGTCCATACTCGCCTCACAAACTTGCCAGTTGCTCCATGCCTTGTGTCTTCCTTGGCTACTCCCTTATACAGAGTGCCTATATATGTCTTGATCTACAAACTCAAAATACTTTCATCTCGCGTCATGTTCGATTTGTTGAGTCTGAGTTCCCATGTCTAAACTCAATCCGCATCTCGCTTGCCCC
The DNA here is from genome assembly GCF_001876935.1 of Asparagus officinalis. Classification (NCBI taxonomy): domain Eukaryota; kingdom Viridiplantae; phylum Streptophyta; class Magnoliopsida; order Asparagales; family Asparagaceae; genus Asparagus; species Asparagus officinalis. The sequence continues at coordinate 136,995,280 of NC_033800.1, read as the reverse complement.
GATGAGTCAACATACGACACATGGATCTCACATCATGTCATTCTCCCGGCTTCATACACATCATCCGAAGCTTGTTCCAGCGACTCTCTACCCATCAACTCCAACACACAAACGGATATGGTATAACACCAAACATTATCTCTCGCCCTCCCTTTCCCTCTTCCCAATGCACCTCCCACCTCGCCTACCCCCACAAACACCTTACCTCCACAACTACCCACCCCAATACCTGAACCAGCACCCAACAACTTGTCAGCCATTTCCCTAGCCTTACCCCCACCTGCCCAAGTCTCAAACAACACATTACCATAACCTTCAACCCGCACCTCGCCTATTATCACCCGTTCCCAAAACAACATTCACAAACATATCAACAAACTTAGCTTCTTTGCTCAACTTGCCACAGATATTGAACCCACATGTGTAACTTAGGCTATCAAAGATAGCAGATGGTGACATGCGATGTCTGAGGAGTTTGATGCTTGGTTCGTAATGGCACCTGGGAATTGGTACCTCCCAATAGTGTGCAAAATATTGTGGGGTGTAAATGGATTTTTCAACTTAAGCGCCTACCTGATGGCTTTATAGACAGATACAAAGCTCGCTTAGTGGCAAAAGAGGTTTCACCAAAGACCAGGAGTGGACTATCATGAGATGTTTAGTCCGGTTGTAAAGCCGACCATAGTTCATCTCGTCCTCTCGCTTTCTGTCAGCCGAGGTTGGGATCTTCGTCAACTCAATGTCAACAATGCCTTTCTACAAGGCACCCTCACTGAAGATGTCTTCATGGCTCAACCTCAAGGTTTTGTTGATGCCGAACCCACATCACGTCTGCATATTACGGAAGGCGATCTACAGTCTCAGACAAGCCCCTCGAGCCTGGTACAATGAGCTTCGACAGTTCCTTCTTGCATCTCGCTTCTCGAACTCAGTTGTCGACACCTCCTTGTTCATTCTCAATGACAATGACATAACAATCATGTTACTTGTCTACATTGATGACATCATCATTACATGTAACAATGCAGCATCAGTTCAGGACTTCATCTCGGTGCTCGCACGTCGCTTCTCGCTCAAAGACCTCGGACCACTTGAATATTTCCTTGGAGTTGAAGTTGTTTCTCACCCTTAAGGTCTTCTCCTCTCACAGCGAAGATACATTGCAGACTTGCTGGCTCGAACAAAGATGATCGATGCTCACACTGTCACAACTCCACTTACCACCCCGCCCATCCTTACACTTCAGTCGGATACAACTCTTATTGACCCAACTGAGTTCTGAGCTATAGTTGGGAGTCTTCAGTATCTCTCCCTCACTCGTCTGGATATTGCCTATACAGTCAACAAACTTTCACAATACATGCATCGTCCAACTACAGACCATTAGAATGGTACCAAACAACTTTTCAGATATCTGTGTGGCACCATTGATTACGACATCATGTTACATCGTCAATCACCTCTCGCTCTCCACGCCTACTCAAATGCCGACTGGGCAGGTAACAAAGACGACTTCACATCCACCAACGCCTACATTGTATATCTTGGTTGAAACCCGATATCTTGGAGTTTGAAGAAACAACGAACAGTGGCTCGCTCCTCGACGGAAGCCGAGTACCGATCGGTCGCTTCGACGGCTGCTGAGTTGAGATGGATCACATCTATTCTCGACGAACTTAGGCTCACATCATCACAACAGCCGGTAATCTACTGTGATAATGTGGGTGCAACAAATCTCTGCTCCAATCTAGTCTTCCATTCTCGAATGAAACATGTTGCTCTCGACTTTCACTTCATTCAACAACAAGTCCAAGAAGGCATCTTAAGAGTCACTCATGTCTCTTCCACGGACTAACTAGCTGATGCACTCACCAAACCACTACCCTGCATGTATTTTCATAACTTGGTGATCAAGATTGGTCTCTCCTCAAGGAGCTCTAACTTACAGGGGCATATTAAGGAATTGTAACCAGACGAGACGAGACGAGACATGACCAGACGACACGAGACGAGACGAGACAGGACGAGACGACACCCCTTGTGTCGACACTAAAGGCGATCTTAGTTGACACGTCCTACGGAGTCAGTTGACACGCTCTGACGACACCAAACCAGACGAGACTAGATGAGTGACACCCTTTAAGTCGACACCCTTTGAGTCGACACGAAAGGCGGTCTCAGTCGACACGTCTTGCGGTGTCAGTCGACACCGCCCTATGATTCTTTCCTTTTGTATGATATTCTGTTAATATCTCGATAGCTCACTTACCCCTTTTAGTTCCAACAATTATATAACTAATTAGGTAGTTTTAGATTTTATGTAACTAATGTTGGGGATTTTCACTCTCCCCGCCTACTACAATATGCGCAACTCGGAAGCCGGCCACAATCAACAAGATATAAATCAACCAAGAAGAAAGAACACCAAGATTTACGTGGTTCGGTCGACCAACTTCAACCTACGTCCACGGGCAACAATACGAGAAATCCACTATGTATCAGGGAGAACTACAAGAGGAACCACTCAATCCACTATGTATCAGGGAGAACTACAAGAGGAACCACTCAACTCTCGTCTCTCAATCTCTCAACCTCACATACATAATCAACTCTCATATTCTCTCCAAAGCTCACTCCTTGTAACCTTTTGCACGGATAAAGATCATGAAATCCTCGCCTCTCGCACAATATCCTTGAATCAGACTATGCCCTCTGCTAATCCTAGATTACAAGAATATTGGTCCTCTCTCTACTACATCTTTTCTCTACTCTCTCTTAATTTTTCCTCCACCAATACAAGAATATATATAGGGAAACCAAACCGTATCTCTAGCCTAACTTCCTAATTAGAATAGAATTAAAACTCCTAATCATGATGAAACCCAAACTCCTAATCATGATTGAACCCAAACTTCTAATCATGATAGATCTCTAATCCTATCTAATTCTCATTAAGTTATACAAAGAATCAAAGACAAAATCCCAACAACTAATTGATTCTATTGTAATCCTATAAATATCTCCTAATATCAATGAAAAAGGCTATGCCATTATTCAGCAATTTCAATACTTCTACACCATGTACTGTATAAAAATGAACAACAATAGCAACAACAACAACATCAACAGAAAAGATTTTATCTGCAAGTTTCATATTGCATACAATATAATTCTTTTTCTGCTCTATCAGGCCATATCCTCCTTGGCTATATTATTAGAAACGTCCTACTTTTTACTCTGCCTACCTTAATAGTAAAGACATGAGAATACAAACTGATTTGTCGTATTCTTATGTATTGCCCCAAAAAAATGATAGATTTATTACTCAAAGATCTATCTCCGTGCAAAACAATATAGATTGGTGCCCGGGTCGAGTCGCAGTGTGATAAAGTATATGTTGCAGTATGTGCATCTTCAATTTCACTATGTTAACCACCCGATTTTAGTCTGCAATCGCAAATACTTTCATTACATTTGGTAATGTTGATAAGTTTGAACTTATTAGTAACATAAAGCAAGAGCTATAACATGTATGAATAGAAAGATACAGAAACCACATAAAAACTCAATTGTCCTGTTCTCCTCCAAAGTACTTTTTCTCTGTGATCAGCGTAGTTGTTTCCACGCAATTACACAATAATTATAGTGAAGCATGTTGCGCGCAGCGGAAATTTCGGCAGCACTTCAGCAGCACAACAAGAGAGTCAGGTCGCAATAAGAATTCTTGTTTCTCAAAGGAAACAAGAATCTGAAGCCTATATCCTATCAAAGTAGGATATTAGCTCTTCCTCTCGTCAGCTCTAGGACTGCGCGTCGAGGGACCCTAAAAGCTATTACAAATCACACAAAAGCAGTACAACCAATTTTAACGTGGTTCGGCAAATTGCCTACGTCCACGGGGCAAGGAAGGGGGAGATCTACTAATAGAGGGAGAGATACAACTAGGGTTTACAATTACTCTCAATCTAAACCCTCAAACAAACTCTCAAACCCTCACACAAATATCTCTCAAAGGGATGCACAAAACCCTAAAAGGGATTCACAAAAATCTCCACGCTCACAGCCGCAATCACAAAAACCCCTGCTTCGATTTTTCTCGCAGCCGCAACAAAAAAATCAACACCTCCTTCGCTATTCTTTGCCGCAGCCGCACAAAGAAAACAAAGCCTTGCACCCTGTAGCCGCAACCCATGCACAGCCGCAACCCCCTCAATTCACTGAGTTTCACGAAACCCTAGGTATTTATATTGTTGCGGTGTAAGTATCTCGGGTGGGCCTTGTTTATATTGTTGCGGAAACAATTCTGTTGCCCAGCTCGTGGGCAAGTGGTCCCCACCCACTCACAATTCTCCACCTCGGTGAAGTTTTCCCAAAACTGAGCCGACACCAAAGCAACCAAATGTCCCACTTGTTGTGTCCAGTACGAACTCAAACCAAGTCGAGAACCCAAACGAGAGTTCAAACAATCTCACCCCCATCGAAACCAATACCGGCTGCATCATAAAGACTGCCTACGTATCCTCTTGCCCAAGGAATCAAGCCGAACGTAGTTCATCCAAATGGCCGTCAACGGCCTCAACAATCACGAATGTGCAACAAGTTTCGACAATGATCAAACTTGTTGCTCTGAACCACCTTAGTGAGCATATCCGCCGGATTATCCTTCGTGTGGCGTGTGGACCTTCACAATCTCCACATCGTCATCTTCAAGAACATCTCGAACGAAGTGATAACGAACGTCAATGTGCTTCGTCCTCGCATGAAAAACTTGATTCTTCGCCAAATAGATAGCACTCATGCTATCACAATAAATAGTGACGGACCTCTGCGATATACCAAGTTCCTCCAAAAGTCCTCGAAGCCAAATAGCCTCCTTTACAGCCTCCGTAACTGTCATATACTCTGCCTCCGTCGTAGAAAAAGCCACCGTAGACTGTAAGGTGCATCTCCAACACACCGGCGCACGAGTCAAAGTAAACACATACCCCGTCGTAGACCGGCGCTTATCCAAATCCCCGGCATAATCCGAATCAACATAGCCAATGCATAGCTGCCCACCTGTAGTGTCCCGCTCATAAACTAAACCAACATTGAGCGTACCTCGAATGTACCTCAAAATCCATTTCACGGCGTCCCAATGACCCACTCCTGGATCATGCATGTATCTAGAAACCATGCTCACCGCCTGCGACAAATCTGATCTCGTACATACCATCGCGTACATCAAGCTCCCAACCGCACTCGCATATGGAGTCTTCGACATCAACTCACGATCTTCAACTGACTTCGGTGAAAGACCAGCTGAAAGCTTCAAATGGGCTCCCAAAGGTACACCAACTGGCTTCGTATCCATGCTGCCTCACCCAAGTCCTTCATCTCAAATTCATTTGAAAGCTGAACTTTCAACTCATCTATAGCCGACCTGGAAATAGAGGCAACCAACATGTCATCGACATAGAGCAACAAATAAATGTACGCACCTCCTTTCAACTTGTGAAAATATACGCAAGGATCAAACTGGCTCCGAGTGTACGAATGACCAAGCATAAAACCATCAAATCGCCTATACCACTGTCGAGGAGACTGCTTCAAACCGTATAGCGATTTCTTTAGCCTGCAAACCAACTTATCTTTCCCTGCAGCTCGGAATCCCAATGGCTGAGTCATATATATTTCTTCATCAAGATCACCATGAAGAAATGCTGTCTTCACATCCAACTGATCTAACTCCAAACCATACTGTGCCGTCAAAGCTAGCAGAATCCGAATCGAAGAGTGCTTCACCACCGGAGAGAAAACCTTATTATAATCTATTCCTTCCTCCTGTGCATAGCCCTTCGCAACCAACCTAGCTTTGAACCTCAATGGAGTGCCCTCAATGCCCTCCTTCTTCGTGTACACCCACTTGCACCCAATCGCCTTCCGTCCCTTTGGAAGCTCAACAAGCTTCCATGTATCGTTCTTATGAAGAGATTCCATCTCCTCCTGCATAGCCACCTTCCACGAATCAGCCTCCGAACTCTGTTCTGCCTCTCTGAAAGTAGTAGGTATCATCTCATCGATACTCTCCACCGGAAGTGCATATGCAACTGTGTCGGCATACCGTGCTGGCACCCGTATGTCTCTCCTCTGTCTCCGTGCCGCAATAGAATCCTGAACCTGAGCCGTCGGTTCCTGATCCTGCACATTTGTACTCGTATTCTCCGTGTCACCGTCGTGCTCGCCTGGTGTCACCTCAGTCGGCACCTGCATGGATACTGTACCATCTGGACAATGTGGACCTGCATCGATCTCCACCACCTGCGATATCTCCTCCGTCGGATCGCTCTCCACCTGATGAGAGCCCCTACTCAGCACAATCTTCTTATCCACTGGATCCCAAAGCTTGTATCCCTTGACACCACGCTTGAATCCTACAAATATGGCCTTCCTAGCTCGAGGTTCTAATTTATCAGTTCTAACATGATAATATGCAGGGCACCCAAATACCTTGAGCTGGTCATAGTCATGTGCTGGCTTTCCCGACCACATCTCCATAGGGGTTTTCCCCTCAATCGCAGATGAAGGTAGCCTATTAATGAGGTGGCTCGCATATGTAAGTGCCTCAGCCCAAAAGATCTTCTCCAAACCACTCTGCGACAATAAGCATCGGATCTTCTCCAGTAAAGACCGATTCAACCTCTCTGCCACCCCATTTTGCTGCGGTGTATGACTAACTGTGAAGTGTCTCTCTATGCCCTCGTCTCGACATAGCTGCTGAAAGGGGTCAGAAGTATACTGTAGACGGTAAAAAATACCTCTATAGGCTCACAGGAAATTCGCCTGCGAAAAGAGCTCGCACGCCCGGCTCTCTGGCACGGGCCTAAATCGCATGGACATCGCACATGCTCGATTCTAAGTTTGCCTTACGGTTGGCTCGCCAGCACGAGTCAAGATCGATTAGGATGGCGGAAGTTCGCCTTTCACTCAACTCGCCTGCCCGAGTCCAGAGTCGAATCCGCCAGCAAACCCCAAGACCGTCAGTACAGCTGGGTATCCACTACCCCACGTGCTGAGATGGGCCTTCCCATCTCTCTCGAGCCGAAGGAAGAGAGCACGATACCCCAGGACCGTCAAACGGCCGCTCGCAGTGCGCACAGTGCGAAGGGACTGGACAGGTGTCGAGTCAACCTGAGCATTCATAAATGCGACTCACCTCGGATGTCTGAGCCAAGAGCTGGATCCGCCGGCACTCGGCAAGCTGGCTAGACCCACTCGAGTACTGTACACCTACTTCACCGTCTCTCCTGACCGGAAAGGAGAAAGCACCGTGCTCAAAGCACGCCGGGCGGTCACGCACAGTACAAGTGATCGGACAGACACTTCATCGATCTGCGAACTCATAAATGCGGTTCATTAATGCTGGTCAAATCCACTCGGATAGCAGTCGTTCGTTGCCTCACACACAAGATGGGCCTTCCCATCGTAGGTGACAGGACATAGAGCACAATCCCTGGAATGACCATTCATGGTATCGAGGAACGGCGAGACGTCTCTGAAGAGGAGGTGGTCACATCCCACAATTCAAGGAGAAGTCGAGCTGTCCTTCTTTCATTTAAAAGCCCCTTCCAGCACGTTGGAAGAGAGGTCGCAAAACTTGGAGAAAAAACGAGTTGAGACCAAGCTGTTAGCAAATCCTTGCATTACAGCACCGCTGCCTAGTTCCGAGCTCCGATCGCCGACGAACTAAGCAGACCCGAACTCTATTACCCCGAGCTTCTACTGCGAACTGAAGCTCTCCAGCAACCTCATTCAAACGGTCCAAGGGAAGCAGACTCGACCCGATCATCGAGCGAAGCGTCCTATAGCCACCTAAAGTCCCCACACAAAACAAAGAGGGCCTTCCCTCTGCTTCTGTTGTAAACATTTGATTTGTTAGTTTGTAATAAGCTTTCTTATAAATACAAACGAAACTCCTTTCCTCAGAAGAATCAAATTTTCACCCTACAGAAGATGGCGACCACAGTGGGAGCAGCTGTTTCATCGAATGAAACGGTGGTGGCTCAGTTTGATGAGGTTGCTATCGGGACGACAGTAGAGTCCCTCGAAATCGAGTTCGACCAGGCCAAGTACGAAGAATACTTGTCCTCCTCCTCCTCTGGTGGCGATGCGTCCCGCAAACGCCACAGAGCTGTGCGCCGAGGCCGACCTCAGACGGTCAAAGCCTCCGCACCTGAGGGTTCCAACCGAGTCTCATCGGAGGAGCCCACTCCCTCGCGATCGATCAAGGCCAAGCCAGAGATCGAGCGCAAGGGGCAAGGGTCTGCCAGATGGATCGCCAAGCGGTCCACACAGACACCTACCTCGGAGGAAGCGCCGATTCATTCCGGCACAAACCACACTGCCATAGCTCACGGTGACGTTCTCCCCGCTGGGAGAACTAACCAACAGCGACGGCAAACACCCGTCAGACAGGGGGTCCAAACCTCCATTTCTCATAATGGCCTGAACCATCACACAGGCCCGAGAAACGCTAGACAGGAAGGCAAGCTGAGGGGGTCCAAACCTCCATTTCTCATAATGGCCTGAACCATCACACAGGCCCGAGAAACACTAGACGGGAAGGCAAGCTGCCCGACCTCAGAAGGCCCTCCAAATCAGGAGCGTCAACCGAGGACAGCAGAGCCATCCGCTCAGGAGGACTTCGCTTCTCAGGTCATATCCCTGATGCGAACAAACCACCCCGAGCATACGAGCCTACCCAAGTAGGCGAATCCTCGAAGGCTGGCGAGCCTCGCCATAATCATTTGGCGGATAAACGTAAAGGAAAGGAAATAGGCGGTTCCTCCCGAACCCGCTCTTCTAAACATGGGGTCGAAACTCGCCCACGTACTGGAGTTCGCTCAAACGCGAAGACTCGCCAGTCAAGGCGAGATCGCCTGACTCCAACACCAAGGCGTTCCACCCAACACGCGCCAGAGAGAGCGCCCAAAAATCTCTCGTCAGCTCACCAGAGCGATTCTTCTGAGGCCGGGGGTTGTCACCAACCACCCGTAGAAGACCTCAGAGAATTCTTGACTCGCAAACGCACTATTCACGAGGCGAATCCTCAGTGTCATTGCGAGAGACTCATCCACACGGTCCTCGCCGACTGCCAATGCGTTGGAACGGCGAAACCTTCGGTATTTGAGAGGCTTTCTCAACAGGCCTCTCGACCGACACCCTCTCGTCGAAGGCGCCGTCACCAGAAAAGACGCGCTGCTGACGACCCAAGCTGTTAGCAAATCCTTGCATTACAGCACTGCTGCCTAGTTCCGAGCTCCGATCGCCGACGAACCAAGCAGACCCGAACTCCATTGCCCCGAGCTTCTACTGCGAACTGAAGCTCTCCAGCAACCTCATTCAAACGGTCCAAGGGAAGCAGACTCGACCCGAGCATCGAGCGAAGCGTCCTATAGCCACCTAAAGTCCCCACACAAAACAAAGAGGGCCTTCCCTCTGCTTCTGTTGTAAACATTTGATTTGTTAGTTTGTAATAAGCTTTCTTATAAATACAAACGAAACTCCTTTCTTCGGAAGAATCAAATTTTCACCCTACAGAAGATGGCGACCACAGTGGGAGCAGCTGTTTCATCGAGTGAAATGGTGGTGGCTCAGTTTGATGAGGTTGCTATCGGGACGACAGTAGAGTCCCTCGAAATCGAGTTCGACCAGGCCAAGTACGAAAAATACTTGTCCTCCTCCTCCTCTGGTGGCGATGCGTCCCGCAAACGCCACAGAGCTGTGCGCCGAGGCCGACCTCAGACGGTCAAAGCCTCCGCACCCGAGGGTTCCAACCGAGTCTCATCGGAGGAGCCCACTCCCTCGCGATCGATCAAGGCCAAGCCAGAGATCGAGCGCAAGAGGCAAGGGTCTGCCAGATGGATCGCCAAGCGGTCCACGCAGACGCCTGCCTCGGAGGAAGCGCCGGTTCACTCCGGCACAAACCGCAATGCCACAACCCACGGTGACGTTCTCCCCGCTGGGAGAACTAACCAACAGCGACGGCAAACACCCGTCAGACAGGGGGTCCAAACCTCCATTTCTCATAATGGCCTGAACCATCACACAGGCCCGAGAAACGCCAGACAGGAAGGCAAACTGCCCGACCTCGGAAGGCCCTCCAAATCAGGAGCGTCAACCGAGGACAGCAGAGCCATCCGCTCAGGAGGACTTCGCTTCTCAGGTCATATCCCTGATGCGAACAAACCACACCGAGCATACGAGCCTACCCAAGTAGGCGAATCCTCGAAGGCTGGCGAGCCTCGCCATAATCATTTGGCGGATAAACGTAAAGGAAAGGAAATAGGCGGTTCCTCCCGAACCCGCTCTTCTAAACATGGGATCGAAACTCGCCCACGTACTGGAGTTCGCTCAAACGCGAAGACTCGCCAATCAAGGCGAGATCGCCCGACTCCAACACCAAGGCGTTCCATCCAACGAGCGCCAGAGAGAGCGCCCAAAAATGTCTCGTCAGCTCACCAGAGCGATTCTTCTGAGGCCGGGGGTTGTCACCAACCACCCGTAGAAGACCTCACGATGACTTGGAACTCTCATCCGCCACGGTTAACATGACGGATAAAGGGAAGGCAGTACTCTCCGACTCGCCAGACTCGGATTCCGCCCTAAGACCTAACACTCGGTCCGCTCGACGCCGGCAGGAAGGCATATTCCAGCGAACCCGTAGTCGCCGGGGGGTAAGTATTGGGTTTGACTATTCCAACCTAATACCTCCCTCCTGCGGCGAAGATGAGGACCATTCGGCCGCTGCCACATCTCAGACCTCGCGCTCAAGCCAAGACGCGCAGGCGAGGGCACACATGACCGATACCAACCACGAGCAGACAATGGCTCAAAAGTTGGAGGAACAGCAGGCGACCATCGACTCTCTAAGAGAGATGATGGAACAACTGCTGAACAAGAAGAAAAAGAAGAAAAGGGCCCAACGCCCCTTACCCCGGCAAACTAGAGACAGGGAGTGGGTACCTCCCCTCCGTCCCGTGTCTGAGGCGGAGGATAATCAACATTCCGATTATTCCTCCAAGACATCAATAGGAACGTCGCACACTGCGGATAGCACCCGTGACAAGAGGTTCGATGAATTCCAAGACCAGCTGAACGCGCTGAAGCTTCAGCAAAATATGAACAAGCTGGGGGTGGTACGTCCCTACCCCACGGAATGGGACACGGTCCCATACCCAGCGAAGTTCAAACCCATCAGCTTGTTACAGTTTGATGGCAAGGGGTCACCCTCGCAGCACATCTATTATTTTATGGCGCAAACCGGATTCCTTACCGGGAATGACGCCATTCTCACTCGACTGTTCATAGGTACCCTCAAGGGGGTGGCCTTTGAATGGTTCCGCAAATTGGAGCCCGGCTCTATCAAGGCGTGGGCCGACGTTGAAAAGCTTTTCCTCGCCCGCTTCTTCGACGACGACACCGAGGTGTCAATGGCCACTCTCCTTGCTGAGAAGCAACGGAAGTCGGAATCGGTCAATGACTTCGTGAAGAGATTTCGGAACCGATCAGTCCACTGTCGGGACCAAGTTTCCGAGGCGACACTGATCGAGATGTGCCGCAACAACCTGTCGATCCATATCTTGTCCAAGATAGGGGCGGTAGAGACCCGGACTTGGAAGGAGCTTGTTCGCCAAGGTGAGCAAGTCGAAAATATGATCAAGAGGCTGGAGGCCGAAGAGCCGCAGTCCAAAAAGGGAGCAGCAGAGCCGGCTGCGCCAAAGAACCCTCCCCGATCGAAGGGAAAAGAGGCTATGGCCGTAGACTCTGCCGCGGCGCCAAAGTTCGTTCAAAAGCCGAAACCCAGGCAATTTGAACCGCGCCCCCAGCGGCAATATGATTTCAAAGAAGACCAGGTGGTAGCTACCTTCGACACTCTACTCAAGAGTGGGCGGATTAAGTTACCGGAAGCCACCAAGCCTGAAGAGGCAGACAAAACCGGTGACCCAAGTTACTGTGCATATCACAGATTCCTTGGGCATCACACAACCAAATGCTACGTCCTCAAGGACAAACTCCAGGCCCTCTACGACGCGGGGGTCTTGAAGAAAGAGAAGGTCCAAAAGCAGGTGACGGCGAACATGGTCACTTTGAGCTTTGGGACGGGTCTCCCAGAGGTTCAAGCTCCGGCGGGGATAATTCCTATCCCCAAGGCGATTTTGAAGATCACTAACGACGATCCTCACAACCAGCGGGAGAAGGGTTTGGTTCCACAAACTCTGCCATCAGGGCAAGTGATGTGGGTCCATCCGGACCTCCTCGACGACGAGCAGTGGACCGCACAGCCTTCCAAGGAGGCTAAGAGGAAATATTGCAACGTTGTCACCGCCATCCTGGATACAGACGACGCGGCGATGACTGCCTTAACCGACTCTGAAGAAGACACCAACGTCTTCGCCACGAGAGCCGGAAAGGAGTTTGCAAAACAATATCCCGCGAGGACGGAAAACCCAGCAGGACCTCCCGCGAGGCCGGCCGCAGCAGTCCCTCCCAATCCGGATGAGCCAAGTTCAAGCCGCCAGCCTTACCGGTTCAACGTGCTCGCGCAATTGAAAAGCATACCCGCGCGAATCACCGTGTACGACCTCCTCCGGTTGTCTAGGCCTACCCGGGAAGCCTTACAAGAGGCGTTGGCTGACGCAGAGGCGTTCTCGACCCATTTCTCGAAAGAAACGGAGATCGAACAGGGCTGTACAACTTGCTGCCAAGTCTCCGAGAGACAGATCCCCTGCATCACTTTCACCCCCGAGGACATGCTCATCAAGAACACGTCCCACGACCGGCCGCTGTACTTCACGGGATACGTCGGCTCGGCGAAAGTGGAGCGGATCCAGGTTGACCCGGGGTCCGCGCTGAGCATCGTGCCCCTGAAGCTAATCAAGCATTTGGGGATACCGTCGAAGCGCCTAGCCTCGACCTCGACTACCATCTTCGGCTTCAACGCCACTGGGACTCGGCCACTCGGCAAAATCCGCCTGAAATGTCGGATAGGCGACATGAAGACAGAGGTGACGTGCTACGTTATCGATGCTGAACCCTCCTACAACATACTCCTGGGGCGTCCGTGGATTCATGGCAACCGGATCGTTCCATCCACACTACACCAATGTTTGAAGTATGTGGACGACTACGAGCGAGTAAGAACGGTAGTGGCCGACAAACATCCCTTTAAAGGGGTCGAGAACTACTTCGCGGATTCTCTGCTGTACCAGGACCCCGAACAGCCACCAGTGGAAGAACTGGAGAGTGGTAATGAGGCGGACAGCGAGCCTGAATACGGTGACAGCTTAATTCTGAACGACTTTGAGTCAATTGTAATTGGTTACGAGAGTCACCATGTAACCAACGCCGTTCAGGCAGAGAAGCTTATCATGAATGAAAAATCCGACCTTGCTTATTTGTCGTCTTGCTCCTCGTCCGAAGATGACGCACCTAATAACCTATGGTCGACACTCTACAGTGAGTCTTCTCTACACTTGCCGGTATGTTCGTCATACGTCTTCAAGACGCGACTGATCGAGCCATCGCGAGCTGTATTCGTCGTGCCAGCACGGAAGAGGTATCGAAAAGACATCATCTTCGGTCGAATCGATCGTCCCCTACGCACGCTATGGGACGAATCTGAGGACGAAGACCCAGCGCCCCAGTTCTCGCAATACAGTCGAGTGGCGAAACGCATAATGAGCAACATGGGGTACGACCTCACTCGCTCAGAGGGCCTGAATTACGGCCGAGGGCGCAAGACGGTCATCAAACCCGCCTACGTCCCCAAAGGGAAGCCCTCAAATTACTTCAACAGGACTAGGAGAGGCTTAGGCTACTCCTCCTCCTCATCGGAGTGTTGTTTTTACGTCGACGAAGATTCCGATTACGCATGTTCAGGGGATCAGTCGTCAACAACCTCGGCCTGGGACTCCGACGTCAGCGTAAGGGATCTGTTCGATGGCCTTACAGTCAACATGGCTACAGTAGACCCCGCCGGAATGGCAGAGGACGAACGACTTCCACTTTACGACGAGACATGGGATCGCCATGTTAGCGCCCAGTGGAACAGTCGCTTCGAACAGCGCGAACCACCAACTGAAGATGAAGTCCTCCAGGTGAACATGGGTACTGAGGCGAATCCCAAACCCATATTCATCAGCGGCAGTCTGCCTCCTCAAGAAAAAGAGGATCTCATCGCCCTTGTACGGGAATACATTGACGTCTTCGCCTGGAATTACGAGGATATGCCTGGCCTGGATCCGCGGGTCGCCACGCATCGCCTCAACATCAGCCCTGACGCCAAGCCAGTCAAACAACAGCAGAGGCGGTTTCGCCCCCAAATCATGGAGGCGATCGAATCTGAAGTAAAAAAGCTGATCGAATCCGGCTTCATCAGAGAGGAGCAACACCCCGACTGGGTGGCGAATATTGTTCCAGTCTTGAAGAAGAACGGCAAGATCCGCATCTGCATCGACTTTAGGAACCTCAACGCCGCGTGCCCTAAAGACGAATTCCCTCTGCCCATCACGGATGTCATCATTGACAATACGTGCGGATTCGAGAGGATGTCCTTCATGGACGGCTTCTCGGGGTACAACCAAATCAAAATGCACCCCGAAGACGAGAAACACACTGCATTCAGAACTCCCATGGGGGTGTATTGCTATACCGTCATGCCTTTCGGGCTCAAGAACGCCGGCGCAACCTACCAACGCGCCATGAGCATGATCTTTCGAGATCATCTGCGAAAGACGGTCGAATGCTATGTGGACGACTTGGTCGTGAAGAGTCGCCATAAGGAGGATCACCTCCAAGACTTGAAGGCTATGTTCGAACTCATGAGGACTCATCAGCTCAAGATGAATCCTACCAAGTCATTCTTGGGAATGTCTAGCGGTAAATTCCTCGGTTTCGTCGTCACGACGAAAGGGATCCGAATTGATCCAGACAAGGTGCGAGCTATTCAAGAGCTCCAACCACCCCGAAATCTTAAAGATCTGAGAGGCCTTCAAGGACGACTGGATTATATCCGAAGATTCATCTCGAATCTCTCGGGCAAGTGCCAACCCTTCTCTAAGCTGATGAAGAAAGGTACCTCCTTCGCCTGGGATGAGCCATGCCAAAAGGCTTTTGAGGAGATCAAAGCTTATCTCTCAAATCCGCCTGTCCTTGCGGCGCCGATCTCAGGAAGGCCATTCCTCATATATATACTGGCTATGGAACATTCTCTGGGTGCCCTCTTGGCTCAGAACGATGATGCAGGCCACGAGCAGGGCATCTACTACCTGAGCAGAACCTTGCAGGGCGCCGAGCAACGGTACCCAATGGTCGAGAAGGAATGCCTAGCCTTGGTGTTCGTTATCCAAAAGATGCGGCACTACTTGGTTGGCCAAACCATCCATGTCATCTCCCGGATGAATCCCATTCGGGTCTTCATGACACAACCCGCAGCGCTAAACTGGCGCCTGGCCAGGTGGGCACTTCTGCTCTCTCAATAACACAACCCGCAGCGTTAAACTGGCGCCTGGCCAGGTGGGCGCTTCTGCTCTCTCAATACGATATTCATTTCATGCCGCAGAAATCAGTCAAGGGACAAGCCATATGCGATCTCATGGCTAGTCACCCGCTGGGGGAGAAGACCGATCTATTCGAAGATCTGCCGGATGAACCTCCCGAAGCCAATATGACTTCGTCGCCGGAGGTGTGGCAGATGTTCTTCGACGGTGCGTCCCGCGCAGGCGCGAGCGGCTCTATTTCTGCAGGAGTGGGGGTGGCCCTCACCTCCCCGCATGGTCACGTGTTTCCCCGGGCCTTTTCCTTGACGGAACCATGTACCAACAACGTAGCCGAGTACAACGCGTTGCTCATAGGGCTCGAGTTAGCCAAAGAGCTCGGGATAAAGCATCTGGAGGCTTATGGCGACTCGCAACTCATTGTCAAACAAATGACTGGCGAATACGAAGTCAGGAATGAAGATCTTATCCCGCTCCACCGAGCAGCGGTCAGACTAGTGGAGTCATTCGAGAGCTTCCGTATTGAGCACGTGCTCCGTTCAAGGAACACCCATGCGGATGCTCTCGCATCTTTGGCAGCTAACTTAGCCCAGCCTCCTGGAACGACCCAAAAGGTCGCTGTCGCCAGCCGAAAACTCTTTCGACCCAGAGACGTCCCAGAGGCGAACGCCACTCATCAAGCCTCGGGTCAGCCAGATCAGGAAGACTGGCGTCTCCCGATCATCGATTATGTCCTATACGGCATGTTGCCTGAGGATTCGAAGGAACGAGAGTCGGTACGACGACGTGCCTCACGGTTCTACTACGATTCGACCACTAAAACATTGTATCGCAGGTCATACGACGGCTTGCTACTTCGCTGTCTTTCAAAAGCGGAGGCGCAAGAAGCCGGACGCGAAGCACATGACGGCGTGTGCGGAGCTCATCAGCCCGGACCCAAGCTTTGGGATCGCTTACGAAGGATGGGCTACTTCTGGCCTGGGATGGTTACTGATGCAGTCGCTTATGCTAAGCGATGTTACGAATGCCAGATCCACGCCAACTACATACACCAGCCTCCTGAGGATCTACATCCGACGAGGGCATCTTGGCCCTTCGAGGCATGGGGGATGGACATAGTTGGGCCAATTTCTCCACCATCGGCGAAAGGCCATCGCTTCATCCTCGCGATCACCGACTATTTCTCTAAATGGGCAGAAGCCATCCCCTTAAGAGAAGTCAAGACTAGCGACGTGATCAAATTCATCAAGCACCATGTCGTCTACCGATACGGCGTACCCCGGCGTATCATTCACGACAATGACACGCAATTCGTTAGCCATGCCTTCACCAGGTTCTGCGACAAATTTCGAATACAGAACCTCTCGTCCACGGCCTACAACCCTTCAGCGAATGGTCTGGCCGAAGCTTTCAACAAGACGATCATCAAGATCCTGACCAAGTTGACTTCCACTAGCAAGCGCGACTGGAATGAAAAGCTAGGCGAGAGCCTGTGGGCATATCGCACGACGGTTCGTACACCGACTGGCACCACGCCTTACTCGTTGGTATACGGCTGTGAAGCTGTATTGCCATTAGAGATTCAGATTCCATCCCTTCGCGTCGCCCTAGCGACAGGGATGACGACTGAGGAAAATCACCAACTTCGACTCGCAGAGCTCGAAGCACTGGACGACAAGCGACTGGAAGCTCAGCAGCACATTGAGTTTTACCAAGCTCGGATGGCCAAGAGTTTCGACAAGAAAGTCAAGCGCCGAGCCTTCAAAGAAGGAGAACTCGTGCTATCCGTCCGTAGACCAATGATCCTCACTTCCAAGAAGAAGGGGAAATTCCAGTCCAAATGGGAAGGACCATTCGTGGTAGAGACAGTCTACTCAAACGGCGCCTATCGCCTCGTCAAACCGAACGGCGATAAGATCATGATGCCCATCAACGGCAAGTACCTGAAGAAGTACTACCCCTAGTTCTCCTGCTCAAAACTCCCAAGAGTACACGAGTCTAAACTGGCCCTCAAAACTCCCAAGAGTACACGAGTCTAAACTGGCCCTCAAAACCTCCAACTGGTACACGAGGCTAAACTGTTCCTACTTTGCCCGCTCTGGCGAAAGCCTCTTGTGGGATTCAATTCGCCTATCTCCTCCAATGAGATGGCGGATCCACTAGAGTCGTTCATATCACGACATATACATTCAATTCGCCTATCTCCTCTAATGAGAAGGCGGATCCACTAGAGTCGTTCATATCACGACATATACATTCAATTCGCCTATCTTCTCTAATGGGATGGCGGATCCATTAAAGTCGTTCCAATCACGACATTCTCTGTCACGTTAACATTAAACCTCTGACAAAATCAACTTACCAATCCTCTTCTAAAGGATGGTGGGTCCTCAAAGTCGTTCCAATCACGACATTCTCTGTCACGTTAACATTAAACCTCTGACAAAATCAACTTACCAATCCTCTTCTAAAGGATGGTGGGTCCTCAAAGTCGTTCCAATCACGACATTCCCTGTCACGTTAACATTAAACCTCTGACAAAATCCGCTTACCACTCCTATTCTGAGGAATGGTAGGCCCCCACGGTCGCTCCAATCGCGACAAGACCTCATCAAGTTAATGATCACCTCTGATGATTGGCGCCGTTATTCTTACGAATAGCATAGCCTGAACAATGGCCTACCATGCGACGTGCCATTACTCCAGTCAATAGTCACACTCCTAAATCTCTGAATTATTTGACTTATTCCAGATGTCCTAACGTTGCTTTAGGATAACTGATGGGTGGAGTCTACCAGGCGACGACTCCTATCACAATCAATTGTCACATTCCCCAAATGACGACGATTGTCAAAAGCGGTTCGACAGACAACCGGTCTGTCAGTACCCCAAACAACAACTCACCAAAAGGCGAGTCGAAGTTGGGTCCTTCAGTGGGCCGCAGAAGCAAACATTGGTTCTTTGCTACGAGCCAAGTGCTGCTCTCTTAACCCCATTGGAGCTACATCGCGAAGATCGGAGTTAATCCAATCACACGCTGTGAGCAACAGAGGGCAAAGCGAGAGCCTGAAACGACTAAACCCATAGTCTAAAGCTCGCCGAGTTCAATTACGCCAAATAACACAAATAAAGACAGAAAATTGTGCAAGACAAAGCCAAAACAAGCAAAAGGGCCACTACGGGCCATAATTTACATGAGTTTGCAGTTTGACTAGGATGTCTAAGGTGTCAATTAAGCTAACACAATGAACAAAAGCAAAGAAGACATAGGCGGCATGTGGACTACAAGAACTTCAGCAGGCTGAACGAGCCGATCTTGGCTTTGAGCTTCGCACGCTCGGCCGCACGTCGGATCCTCGCCTCCTCCTTCTTCTTCTGCTGCTGCTTGGCCAAATTCGCCTGGCTGGCTTCTTCCTCTTGACGAAGGAGTTGGAGCTCCTGGTCCACTCTCGCGGCGACCTCGCCGAGCCTCCTCGCCTCGTGCCCGCGCTCCACCAGCTTCGCCTCGCCGCGGAGGGAGCCCGCGTCCTCGAAGAAAGCCCGGTCTAGGTAAGCGTCCATCCGGTCCAGCACCGCTTGTTGCCGCTGCTGCAGACGTCGGAGTTCCGCTTCCTTCGACCGGATCCGCTTCGCTCGTTCTTCACGCTCGAGCAGAAAGCACAGAGAGGGGGGCGGGGGCGCGTCGGAGGAGTCCTCGTAAAATAGCTCTCGAGCGTTAGGTCCACCTCGCCACCCGCTCAAGCTCTCAGCTCACATCGCCGTCCCGTGAGGAGCGGCTCGCCCAGCACGACGGACCCCTCAAGGCGCTTCAAAGAGGAAGCTGCGTGATGGTAGTGGCTCGCCTACGCTGATCTGAAGAGGGCTGATCCCGTGCACAATCCACCATTAGCGCTGCTGGAGCGGACGAAGCGGGTGTAGCCCACGGGTCCGGGACCACAGGACGGCGGCCGGACGCAGGCCCACGGTCTACAGACTTCCTGTTTTTTTACTTTTCGGTTGCGCCCCCAGGGGAAGCGGGTAGCCGACTCCCTCGAGCCATCACTATGATCGGTAAGAAGAAGCCATAGGGAGAGAAAGTTCTTGTGGTAAAGTCTCTTTTCTGGGGATTCTCTTGAAACTTAGTTAAGCGATTCTGCCCTGGAGAGAGACGAGTAGCGGATGTATATCTATAGAAACCCAACGCGCTGAGATTTCGTGCACCGCGAGCCGATCAAACGTTCAAGAACGCCCTGCTGGGGGGGGGGCGAATTCAGCTTCGAACTCAACGCCTTTAAGCGCTACTCTCGAAAACCCCAAAAACACATAATCAGATTGGCACGAGAGCGAAATCTGACTAGCGATCTGGTCGCTTCTACCTATTACATGGAGCATTAATGCGGCCTGCACAGTCTTGTGCTGGCATAGCATTTGCGGCCCACTGACGACAACGTGTACAGGATGTTTTCTGCCCGCGTTGGACTCATTTACGGACGAATTCGCTACTGCCCTCAAATTCGCCTAACAGATCTAAACTCGCCAGGCGAATCGAGTCGGGTTTCCATAACACAAGTCCAACACTTACGGTTTCGCCTCGCCTAAAGCATAAACTCGCCCTTCTAGCCTTGAATTCCGCTTACTGAAGAGAATACTCTGCCCAGGTCAAATGCAGTTCAGTCCTGCTACTCTCGAATTCTGCCAACAGTTGAGCTTTAAGCTTCCAATGCAAAACTCGCTCGGTCAAGTCTTCGCGACAAACAAACTCGTCAACCAATGAAGTTTTTACTCACCAGCCAATGTTCGAATTCATCAGGGGCGAGTGTTCACCATCTCGGTGAGCTCGACGTCGCCCTGGTTTCGCCTTGTAGCGTTAAACTCACCAGAGTAGAGTTAACTTCGAAGTGGGCTGGTCCACCGCATCAAGCGACTTTCCACCCGCGATACTGATGATCACCCCTGCAATTACTAGTAGCAATAACACTGTGAAAGCCCGACACATTCCAAAGAAATACACACAATGATGGCTGCACAAACCTCATTGATACTTTAAGACATGTACATTTGTAACAAAAGTTTATGTCTTTTTGCCTAATTGCGCGAAAGTCATAATGGACATAGTTCAAAAAAGCATAAAACATACACCCAGCTGTTTCAAGACAATATCATTTGAACAAAGTTGATGACTTTAAGAGTTCATTGCATAGTTCCAATGCCAAAACGAAGCAAGCCAAAATGTCTTAATATCAATCCTGTAAGAGCCCAGGAAATCTCGAGTCGATACACGCTGAAGGTGCGAATCTCCTTTTGACCGCCTCAACCTGGCTTCGCCGTGTCTTCCGAGCCTTTTTTCAGCGGCTTCCTGAATTTGGATCTTCTGCGCCCGTTCGACATGCGCTGGCATAGCACTTCCTGTCTGACGCAAAAGCCAGCAGGCGCTGAGTTCTCCGCCTCAGCGTGCTCGTTCACCTTGAAACCGTCGATTGGAGGGCGTGCGCCCCTTCCACTTCGCCTTTCCGCCTATTTTTGTCCCAACTTCGCCGCCCCAGGCAAGCCATTGTTATGGTTGAGTCAATGACTCTGCTCCTTAGCAAACGTTGTTGGACTCACCAAACAGTTAGCCCGCCGAGACTCGCAATCGCCTATCTCTTTGGCGGATCTAGTTCCTGTTCTAATGTCTTCCTGACGCCTGAAGTGAGCTAGACAGGATGCCATTTTAGCCTCCGGACCTCCCCGTAGCAAGTCCTCTAGCACCATCATGCGTGGCTCCAAGAGACGGAGTTCACGCACGCAACGGGTAGCGAGACGGTTTTCACCTGATCGCCGTAAATCGGCCACGCGATCATAGAGGGACTGCCTGAAGCTGTCAAAGCTACCCATACCGAGTTCGACGAGGGAAATTGCCTGCCTCACAGCGCCTTTGAACTCTTCAATACGGGCCTGCCATGGTTGAGACTCGGAGGGAACAGACCTCTGGCCTGGAGCAAGCACCGTGATGGGAGGAATTTCGAGGCAAGGTTCGGCTCCCGGCTGGGGAGCGGGATCCGGAGCAGCGGAGTTCGCACGGCCTTCAGATTCGTCGTCTGAAATCAGAATGGGATCGGCCGTATGCTCCTCGGCAGCCGGCACCTCCTCTCGACCTGTAAGACGCAACAAGCGATACAGGGAACAGTTGGGGGAGGAACACCTACTAAACTCACACGAAAGTCGAAGCAAGAAGATACCTTCAGCCGCGACGGCTTCGGCAGCACCTGAAGAACCAGGCTCTTTCCTTTTCTTGGAAACGACTCTCTTCACCTTCGGCGCCATTGGGAGTATGAGGAAGAAGAAATTCGGGTTTACTCTGTGGAAGACGATAGGCCCTCTCGAGGAAGAGTTAGGGTGTTAAATACCCTAAGAGTCCTAGGCGGTTACTCAGTACTTGATTAGACCGTTCAAGGTTAAAGCAGTTAAAGAGCAAGACCGAACAGATCGGATCTGGACGGACAAGATCTGGCAGTTCCTTGAGCACGATCTTCAACAAACGGCTCAAATCGGACGTTGGGAACGAAGAGGCCCACTACCTCGCATTTAATGCGAGGCGGCTATCCCACGTCTCCTTAACCAGCGTACACGTGGATTAACACGTGGCCCGCTAAAAGCGTAACCCGATCAGAGTCAGGATCGCCCTTAGCATTTGCAAATCCGCCTCCGGGGCCGAATTCGCCTGCAGTCGAAATAAACTTACGACGCAAACCAATCGAGGATAATCCCGCTGCAGTTGAGGTCCTTTTGCGGCCAGATTCTGACCAATGCATGGTTACGAAAATGGCACACGCACACAAGTGACAATAAGCCAAAAACAAAAGGGATAATTTTATTCATGAAAAAGAAGTCCTATTACAAGCAGAAAACTAAAGGCAAACTACAAGGATTTCAACTTCAGTTCCGCCTCACGAATTTCTTCAGCATGGCGAAGCTCAAGCCTTCTCAGGACCTCTCGACGAATATCTTCCTCCGTGCATGAGATCAAATCCTGAATAACCTCCCTGACATCCTTGAGAGCTCGATCCTTCTCTGCAACAGAGCCAGCGGTCAATCGCCGGTGAGACTTTACGCCCTCCAATTCCTTTGCCACGTGATCGCGAGCCTTCTCTTGAACGGCCAGGGCAGCCTGTGCTTCGGCTACAACCTGTTTCAGCCTCTCCACTTCGAAGGAAAGTCGGGAGAACTGGTTATCGACCGTTTCTTCCTCGCGGGCCACTTGTGCATCCTCGGCTCTGACCTGCTCCGACTCTGCCGACAGTTTTAACTCTAGAGTCATGTTCTCGTTCAGGCGGCGATCACGATCCGCCAAAGCTACTCGAACTTCACGGGAGGCGAGATCAACAAGAGTGGAACTCTCCGCACGAAGAGCGAGCAGCTGCCGAACAGCCCCCTCCACTTCGTTCAGACGCTGAAAATAGGGCCTCGCCGCGGCGACGCCGAGCCTCTTACGCAAGAAGGACGCATCGTGTTCAAGAACTTCCCTGAATTCTTCGAAGGGGCAATTCTCCTCCAAGACCAGCCGGGTGCAGTGGGCCAAAGTATCTTCGAAATTCGCCAGAGCTCGCTCCACCTGCGTTTTTCGCCAGCGTTCCAAGGGAGAGAGGGCGACCTCCTCCGCCGTAGACGAAATCACGGTCGAGGTGCCTATAGCCATAACCGTAGAAGTGGTAACGGGCACCACCGGAGACGGTGCGACCAATGACACCCTCGGTGCAGTGGTCACAACGTCAACGGCCGCCGTCGACGGAGAAATGGTCACCTGCAGAATGGGGGCCTCCCGTTGAAGCGGAGATTCTCGCGCCGATGAATGACCCCCAGCCAACGCTTCCATAGGAGCAGGAGATCCCCCTATTCGGCCAGGCGCGTCCTCAAGCGCCAAATCCTCTGCCTCACTGGACAATGCCTCGTGAACTGAGATATTGTCATCCTCCTCAGATTCGCCCGCCTCAGATGAGCGATTCACCCAAGAGTGAGGATCCTCCTCACCTGCGACTTCACGGTTAGGGTCAATTACAAATGCACACGGAAAGAGGTTAACAGAGACCCCTCGAAAGGGACCCTACTAACAGTCGGGTACGGGAAGAAAAGTAATGCTAAAACACACGCTTACCCGAGCCGGTGGGCCCCTCCTCATCTCTAGCCTCCCCTTCCTCGTCGGAAGGAATGGGGATCACCTCCTCAATCGCACCTGCATAGGTCCAATACCAATGTCAAAAGGTATGAGATCATCGTTGTGATCAAAGACGATATTGCAAAAGAAAAATTACCTCCTGATGCGGACACAGAAGCCGCTGGAGCTCCCGTCGGTAGCCTCTCGCTAGATCGCGGAGGAGCGTCTCTCGTAGTCGCCAGAGCCGCCCCCGATGCAGCAGAAGAGACGGGCAGCACAACTCCAGACGTCGCCGCTCCGGGGATACCCACCTGGGGAACATCACTCCGACCTTCCGCCGCTCGGACGGTTTCCGCCATCTCATCACGACGGACCTTCTTAGCCGCCCCCGCTCGGGAACTCTCAGCCACTACCTCCCGCTGACGCTTCGAGAGAAGCGAACTACTCGGAGACAGAAGCGGCACCCCCATTTGTCCGATTGTCGGACTCCGGACTGGGGCTCGAACCTCGGGAGCCTCAGATTCGTCCAAACCAGCATCAAAACCCTCGGAATCCTCAACTGGATCCTCCGAGAACAACTCCCTAGCAGTTTGGTGGCCCCTTCGCCTTGAAGAACGAAGAGAACCCCTGACAGGACGATCGCGTTCCACCAGACATGAGTTCTGGAACCAGAAATTGGCAGGATTAGCACTAGCGCCCCGATACCAGCGGCAGTATAAGAGCGTGTGGTGTAAATCACGATCCTTCGCGGGCAACTCAAAGCGAGCCTGGGTGCCTCCAGCATGGGTCCAGAACCATCCCCGAGCTCCGTCAACTAGTCCTCCTTCGAAGCTTAGGTGAGGGTTGGCATTACCCACATACAATTGATCGTACCCAAACTGGCGGGCGAACCTGCAGGGGATGTATGGCTCGAGATAGCATGTAGGGCCCGTTCTCAAAATGTGATACCCCGGTCGGATATTCACCAACCAGCGAAATGCGCCACGAGTAAGGACCGTGTAGTGATCCGCTGTCGGAGCATCCCTGAGAGATTCTCCATATCCGCCCCCGCTGAAATAAGGGAAGAAGCGGCAGAAATTATAATGCCCGAAGTGAGAGAGCGTCTTCCTGGCATCAGGAATGTCCTTGCATTTCCAAGAACACTTCTCCAAGCGCTGGACGAAGGGCATCAGGAATGTCCTTGCATTTCCAAGAACACTTCTCCAAGCGCTGGACGAAGGGGACAAACTTATCGCCCTGGAGCGCCGCCGGGACGCTCATCAAACATTCGCAGTGGTATACGAACCACGCCATCAAGTAGGTGTACGGTAGCCCCACCCTAGGATTGGGAGTTTTTATAACTACTCCTTCCCCCTCATCAAGGACCGACACACGGCAGAATTGGGCTGTCAGAGTGCGGAGCCCTCGGTGAATGCACGCTATCGTCGCCGATACCAGGGAATAAGACTCCCGTGAGCTAGGCAAACCGCCGGATACACGACCTCCACAGGAAGAGCCTCAAAGGAGTGAGTGGGGATTACGCACCTCTTCAGCCATAACATGAGGTACCCCGCGAGCAGCGCCTTCCCCGAGATGAGAAACTTCGCCTGATGATGGAATGAGTGAAGGACAGTACCAGACTTAAACCCGCCCTCGTTGCGGTCAAGAGTCAGAGTGCTTCCTTCTTTAGCTACCCTCGCCTCCACTTCAGACTGGTCGCACGCGCCTAACGGGAGAGCGGGAATCCCCTTGACATCGTTCCCCGGGAACAGGTAATCAGCCCAATTCTTGTGGCTGATCCCCGGGGTCTTCTTTTTCTTCCCCTTGTGATCCGAGGCCCCTAGAGTACTGAGGCATATGTGGTAGTGGCAGAGTAACTCCCACAGAGTTTCAACCGCCAAAGGGGAATGGCTCGACAACTAATCAATTTCATCTTGATCGGGGACGTACTCCTCGTAAGGAAAGTCTCCCAGAGGCAGCCCCGACACGTCGTACATCTCGTGAGGAGTGATACCAAGCTCACCATTGGGGGTGAAAAACGTGCCGCTTTTCGCGCAATACAGTTCCAAGATACTATGGAACTGAGAAGCGTTGATCCGCAAGCCGTGTCGAGTGGCTTCAATGGCCACATACAGCTCTGTGCCTTTGAGATCAGCATTTTCGGCCAGAATGTAGTCGGTGATCTTGGACCACCACGTGTCGCTGCCGGGTGCAGAATAGACCCACCCCGGGGCCCTAAAGTCCTTAGGGGGAAAGCTTCCACCAGCTCGAAAGTGACCCCGTCCTGAGAAGGGGTCAAATCCCAGTGCATCGTCCGAGGAATGGCGAGGGACCGCAGCTCGACGATCGAAAACCCTCTCGACATGCTGGGGAGGTAATAATGAACCCCCTCTACCGTGCGGAACCACCGGCTCTCTTTGAGCAACAGGGCGGAGGGGTCGGCCATAGCGTCGCCGAACAAAAATTGAGGCTTCGGCAGCTCTGCCCTGTCCTCATCTGTCAGCGCCGCGTTGGTCGTCAACTCGCGTAATGTCAAGTGATGACCACCCGTGACCCTCTGTACCAGACCATGCGGCTTATCAGCGGTGAATACGGGCATTGGAGCCAGAGAAGGAAATCGAGAAGGCGCCGTATAATTCGTAGCCCCGGCGGGCCCCCCCGCCACACCCTCCGAGAGAGCCTCATCGGAGAAGGTCGCTGCAACAAGAAATAAAAAGTCAATTGAGATAAAATCCGCTGTAGGGGCGAAATCGCCCATCAAACAGAGGAGGGCGAAATTGCCTATCAAAAGGGGGAACCCGTTTCGAACGAGGTTTATCCGTACAGACTGCACTCCCCTCTAATGGGAATGGGCCGAACTCGCCTTACGAAAAGGGAGTTCGCCTCCTCCGCACTGAAGGATTCGCCTGCGGGGATAGTACTCATCCTCTAAAGGCAAAATAGGGCAAACTTTGCCCCAAATCGGGGAAATGAGTAACACTCATTTTCCTAAAATCCGATGCCTAAGACGTACAAGGGATCATCTAATGGACCCAACAACGTACCTGAGCGCGATTCCAGAGCACCGGGAGGCATGCCGGCGGAAAGACGGTCGGAATAACGTCCGGGGCCCGCGCCCCTCACTTTGCACCTCTTAGATTTCGGAGCCATTGTAGGAGGAAGCGGGAATCCTTTCCTGGGATGTTCCTTTCAAGATTTGAGAGCACGGTAATTCCCAATGGAGGAAAATGGCTGATTTAGAAGGGCGGAGTTGTCCACGTGGCCACGACTGCCCTGAAAAAACGAAAACCCTAATGGACAGAAGACGTGGCCACGATCAAATCCGACGGCCCAAATCACCCTCGGTATAGCGAAGGAACCGGGGTTGGCGGTTGCATCCGGCGGTTGAGTTCGAAAACCACGGCCACGATGCGTTGCGGGGCAAAACACGCGAAAATCGGGTTGTCGAGTCACGATCGCCACGACCCGACGGCCACGATGCGTTGCGGGGCAAAACACGCGAAAATCGGGTTGTCGAGTCACGATCGCCACGACCCGAGGAGACCGCGCCGCTTTAGCTGGAAAGCACAGAGCCCTATCAGCAGACACGTGGCTCATCTCCCGTCAGATTTGGGCCCTGTAGGCTGTCTAAAAATCACAATAGATAGCTGATCCCCATCAAACACCGATGATGGAAGTTACA
>NC_033800.1:136966723-136966973 GCF_001876935.1 Asparagus officinalis | reverse complement strand
AAGTTGTAATGAATACCGCAATGAATACATTAATTTTCGACGCAAACAAACTGGCGACCACAGTGGGAGTTTGAGGTGATCCAAGTGACCTGCGAATTGGCAGGTCGGATCTGGGTGACCTGCGAATCGACGGGTCGGATTGGAGTGACCTGTAAATTGGCGGGTCGGATTGAAGTGACCTGCAAATTGGCGGGTCGGATTGAAGTGACCTACAAATTGGTGGGTCGGATCGGAGTGACCTGTAAATCGG
>NC_033800.1:136922636-136946771 GCF_001876935.1 Asparagus officinalis | reverse complement strand
AAGCAGGAAGGGGAAAAAAGAACACCCACCCAAAAACCCAGGCCGACCTCTTTCTTTTTTTAACTCTTTAACCCGCAGACTCACTAATAGTAATTTCACCTAGAAGCAATACTCGCCAAATTTTCACCAAGAATAAAATTGTCAAAAGAAATATTTAACCTAGCGGGGTTAGCTGCAACAATGAAACTAGAGGGATGGTAAGTGGGAAACGGCGATAGTAAATGAGGTCTATTTGCAAATAACCCTTTTTAAATTTTAAAATTATAAGTAGCTGATCATTATGAAAGTCTCTCTTCTCTTTTTACTGCAGATTCCTAAAGATTTCGATATTCTTGCTATACCGCTAACAACTGGAGCTGCAACGATGTTAAGCAGGAAGGGGAAAAAAGAACACCCACCCAAAAACCCAGGCCGACCTCTTTCTTTTTTTAACTCTTTAACCCGCAGACTCACTAATAGTAATTTCACCTAGAAGCAATACTCGCCAAATTTTCACCAAGAATAAAATTGTCAAAAGAAATATTTAACCTAGCGGGGTTAGCTGCAACAATGAAACTAGAGGGATGGTAAGTGGGAAACGGCGATAGTAAATGAGGTCTATTTGCAAATAACCCTTTTTAAATTTTAAAATTATAAGTAGCTGATCATTATGAAAGCTTCCTCGGCGAGCTCAGAGGAGGGGGAAGGAGATGTGACAAGAAAGCTTTGGTTTGGGAGTTTGGTGGTGGGAAGAAAAATGTGATTTGGGGATCAATGGCTCTGATACCAGTGAAGGGGGGAAAAAATCAGAGAATCCTTTTCTTTTTGGGACTCAGGAGAAGAGATCGATTTTCTGTGTGTTTAGAGGAGAAGAACTCCTCTCAATTTATAGGCATTCTCTCAATGCCTCCGTCCCCAAAAAAATCTGCCCCAGTATCTCTCTAAACCAATTTCTCCGTAAGACCCGTTCTCTAACGGAAGAAATCCCAGAACGTGGGATATTCCCAACAACCGGGTTGGATTCTTAACGGATCGGGTTACAGATTTGGCCCATGAGGCCAAAACCACTTACACGCCTCTGTTCGCAAATTCAAAGTTCTGTTGAGCAGAAATCGATAGTTTCGGTTGAAAGAACCAGACTGTATCATGCGTTAGTATTCAATTGTCTATTCCGCAAACAAGACACCTCGCCTCTGAACAATAGGGAAGACAGCTTCGCGTCTGAACGAGCAGAAGATTAGGAAGAAGATGCTCAACAAGGCAATCAAAAATCCATACCGAACAGAAGATAAGGAAGAAGATGCACCACAAGGCAATCAAAAATCCATACCGCACACAGTTCAGATAACAACGCTATGATTACAACACGTAACGGTAAAGACCATTACCTTATCCGATTACCCGGATTGATCGCATAAGAGAATACGACGATTGGCAAATGAAACCGCAACGTATACATACACGTTAAGGAACCCAATGACAGCACAAAGGAAAAATAGAACGTAAATCAGCAAAAACACTTGCTCTCCAAATACTAATTGCAAATACTATCTAATCTTACCTTCAGGTTCTTAAAGATACAAAGCCTCTAACAGGCAATGACCAATTTACAAAAGAGAAGTCTTGACAGAAACAATCCTAAAAGGTTCAAACTTCAAACTAAAAATGAAAATGAAAACTATCGAGCAACCTTTACCAAACATAAAGCCCCATTACAGCATACTCCTATATCCTAGAGAAACTTTGGGAAAAGAAAGACCTAATGCAATATAGATTCCCCACTTCTTACGTAAAGGGACGGTGAGAGAAAAGAAATGCAACTCAACAC
Source organism: Asparagus officinalis (assembly GCF_001876935.1). Classification (NCBI taxonomy): domain Eukaryota; kingdom Viridiplantae; phylum Streptophyta; class Magnoliopsida; order Asparagales; family Asparagaceae; genus Asparagus; species Asparagus officinalis. Next base: position 136,944,964 of record NC_033800.1, on the reverse strand, counting down.
AACAATTTGCCGAGGATGATCTTTATTTGCCTCAAAAGTCAGCTCCACTAGTTACATATTGCAGCCTTCTGAACTTCTCGATGTCTGCAGAATATCTCGATGAAACTAAAATCCCATGAATGGGCCACAATGGATGACTAGTGGATCGATGAAACCCTAACAGCCACACTAGCAACACCATTAGCCACAGGCTTCGAAACAATTACAGGCTTAGAAACTTTCTGTACATCTCCAATGGCCACTGTGGTTGAACCATTTTCCTCAGATGGCTTTCTTTCTCCAAGCCCAACTACGTTTGTTTCCTTCTTCAAAAGGGTAACTCCTTCAAGTGACGTCTGCAATCTAGGGTTTGCCCCATCCTTTTCTTTCTCACCAACAGAAACCGCCGGCTTCCCCTCCGCTGCCTGAGGAAGTTGATATTGTGAGATCAAATGAAAACAGTTTACCTTACCCTAGATTAGGAACAAGATATTAAGATATTTGTTGGAAATATCTCAGTAGAACCCTATAATAAGAACATTTTACATGGCGTTTGTCCAGCACAGAAATTTATACCAAGGTGGCTACTGAAACAAGATGTGCTTTCAACTAAGAAGCTGGATTACACACCCGCAAATTATGATTCTAACATAAAATGAGATCAGGATCGTACCTGTTTATGCAACAGTTGTTGCTTTGATCTTTTCTCTTGCATCACCTTCTGGCGGGTCTCATAGAAATTGAAATCATCAAGAATAGAAGTCTTGCTGACATGTTCCTGGAAAAGCTTAAGAACCTGAAGGCCCTGCTCAAGTCTCACCTGTAGCATTAAAAAAAGAAAAAAGCAGTTGAAAACCAACACTCCAGGGTATCCACATATGGTATTAAACATTGATATAGAGGAATACACACCTCCTGGGTATCTCTACTGTTTGTCACCGGCTTGTTATCATTGTTTTCAAGAGTTATGTGCTTGAGCATGCTGTTGGGCATATCTTTCACAATGTGCCACTTAACAGAGAAGCATCCAGTCCACTTATCCTGCTGCCAGTAGTCCAAAGTCTTGTTAAAATCAACGGGACTCACCATCTCTGCAACACCAACAAACTGCCCACTGGTATTCACCTGGAATGGAAACAAGAGAGTTTAGAAAAAATGTCAGTCAAAGCAACATAAGAACTATTCGAGGAAAAGTTGCAGTTCATGCTTACAGAGAAGAACAGAAAGACTGGGCAACCACCCAATTTCTCTTGAGCTTCCTTGTAAGCACCATCCAGTTTTTTGTTCCCATTTTGTGTGCTGGCCCAAACACTGTACTTAACACTTTTATGGATATCATCCTCACTGTAAGATTTGATGATGAAAAACTTAGCATCTGAGTAATCTACAGGGAAATCTGCCTTGTTGTATTGATCCTTATTAGGGACTACACTAGAATCCTCAACATTCCCATTGGCGGTAAGAAGATTTTGTCCCTTGACTCCAACAGTGACATTAGATCCTAATCCCTTCTGGTTTCTCAAGCGGTTAGCTCTGGGTCCTCTATTCAGCTCACACAAACCATCCAAGTTCTCATTGACACAACCATAGAATCCATTGCCTCGGCCTCTTGGTTTGTACTTGGAATCCACAACCTCCCATCTCCCATTTGTTCTGGAATCATAAAAGCTAGATCTGAATCCAAGACCAGCATTAAAAGCATTGTACATCCTGCTGTTTGGGTACATCCTGTTTAACATCCCCGAACTCGCAGGCATCCCCGATGTCGGTCTCGAGTTATTCAAACCCTAAAATCAAAAGGTAATACAGATAACAAAATGAGATTTTAAAACTCAGAAATACTAAATTCGTCCTTGCAACAAAAGTTAAAATAATACTAATAAACAAGCATTCAAGTAAGGTTGCCTACTCCCACTTTGCATAAATTTAAATAATGCGATCGAATCAAGTAGTATTGAGGATACTATACACACTATGCAAGGAAATAGTCAATACCATGACATGAGGGAGAGGTCTCAAGTTCTGATTTCTTCCAGACGTAGAGTTCGTAACATGTGAAACAGCATTATTTGTACCCAGTCGGTGCTGAGAATCAGAGTATACAGCAGAATCATACCAAGGTACAGGAGATCTCATTCCATCAAAAGAGAATCTAGGATCCTGGTAACCAGTGGAAGGATGCCCATTTGGCAAGGCACCTCTACCATATGAACCATTTGATGTCACTGACGAATTTTGTTGGCTTTTCGGCGGTACGGATCCATTATTCCCATTTCCAGCCAGATTAGCAACTCCATTTGAGTTCACTTTGCCTGCATCAAGAGAAATAGGTGGCTGGTCTGGAGCAGCAGAGGTAGAGACAGCTTCTCCTTTCGATGCTGGAGCTTGGTTAACACTGTATGGTGCATTTGCAAGTGAGGGTGACTGATAGTATGGTGAAGGATACTGGTAATGTTGAGGGCCATACAGCTGGCCATCAAGCCCTATAGTGGGAGCTGGGGAACCAGGAGATGGATATACACCATAAGGAGCAAATCCATAACCAGGATATGTATCTCCATAAACTCCCTGGATTTGCAAAGAAAAAAAAATCAGGGCAATCCTCACCCAAATGAAGTTGCATATATTTGAAAAGATAAAGATGCATCCTCTGCTCATTAATTAAATTTCCATTCTGACTATTTTGTTACATATATAGAATATTGTTAATCCATAGGAACTCCAAAAACTTGAAACACTTGAGAAACTTTAATTGATATTTGCACCAACTAAGAAATAGACTAGTACTAAAGATAATAAACAGCATGACCAAACATTTCAATAATAAAAAAACACAAATAATAGTTCACATTAAAAGTACCAGATTACCGGTTAAGTTTAATTATGATTTACAAATATAACTCACAGGATGTGGCATCTCCGCTCCATCATATCTAGGGTAGTCCTCATACTCGCTCGTCGCATCATAACCTAAAAACCCATCAAATTTTCACACAATCAGCATTATATACCAAGCACAACAAACACAAGCGATAAAACACTGGAAACAGCAGTTTCATCAGTGATGAATTAACACAATCGACAACATTCATAAGCATCTGGATTAACTATAATAGGCCAAAGAAGGCATTGTAATTTAATTTACAAAGCAGTGACACAAAATCTTCATGCTCAACAACAACATGCAACTTAACATAGTAACCAATAAAAAAACTGCATATGCATCCAGTAACGTATAATAGGGCCCCAAATGAATTACAGAGTGCAAAAGAGAAGAGACGGCATATCTCACCTCCATACAAATAGGGCGCATACCACCAAATGTTAGGATCAGTATTCTGGAGTACAGGTGTCACTGACCGGTCCATTTGCGGGATGGCTGCATTCGGTTTATTCCCACCATTCAAAGGAGCATTCTAAATCAATTAAAAGTACACCATATGAAAACACATCCCAATCAACCCAACACCCAATTAAAATTATAAAAAAAAAATCTAGACCATATATTTACCTTCTTGGGGGCCTCAGCAGCATCGTGGGTTTTGGTCTTGGGCTCCAAGGAGAGCTTTTTCATCAAATCACTAGTTTCTGTAACAGACAGAGTCAAGCCCATATCAAATTAAAGATGGGTCCTCATTAACAGCATAAAAACAGAACCTTTCCCCCTTACTCGTCCTAAACCCCCCCAAAAAAGTACCAAGGCTAACCAAATTGAAAACCCCAAGAAGAGCACTGCTCATCAGCTCATCAAATCTCTTAGCTTACAAACGAAATCAATAAAAAAAATCGCGGCGAATCACCGTCCAATTAGTAGAAATCTAGCCGTAAACCCTAACAAACCATTAAACCCACAAACCCCGCCACAAATCATTCGACAACAGGGGGGGAAAACCCCAGACGAATAAAGATCCAATAAATAACAAAACCCTACCCGAAATCATCAGACCAAGAATCAAGAAGAAAAAAGAGAAAGAGAGAGAGAGAGAGAGAGAGAGAGAGAGAGAGAGAGAGAGAGAGCAGCCATGGCAAGATCTCGAGATAGGGAGGAGGTTAACTTGAAGGGCAACGAGCGAGCGAGGGGATCGATACAAAACCCTAACCCTAGGAGAGAGAAAATAAAGCCGCCACACCACAGCGAGGAGCGGAGAAAAAAGAAAGAGGGGTTTTAGGTCATGGGAAAGCGGTGACTCAAATAGCACCACGGATCCGCGTCCTGAACCGGATAATATTATTTTATTCACTGCCCCGCCCCCCTCATCATTTATTATTATTGGGTCGCATTATCGCCTGTTCCCCCTTTGTCTTCGTGTTTTGCTTTGAGCCGAAGGAACCCTAGTGCACTTGGACTCGTTTGCGGATGTTGGGGATTGGCCCGTGGGCTTTTTGCATCCACTTTAGTGGGCTTCTAATGGAATTTTACTCTCTTTTAATGAGCAGTTTTTTCTTAGGGGCTGTTTGGTTGCACACTTTTTGAGAAAACTTTTCTCAAAACATCTGAAAATAGCAAATTTGTAATTAAAAGTTTTCCAGAGATTTCTGTAAATTGTGTTTGGTTCAACAAAAAATTTACAGAAATATTTTTTATAAAATATCAAAATCTACCAAATTTTACAAAAAGCAATTTCCTCTCAAAATGAGAGAAAATCACCAGAAATCTGACACATACCATATTTAATTAAAAACCTACCAAATTTTGTTATTTTCTATAAAGTTATGAGCTATTTTCTTGTTTTGAACCAAACAAGCAAAGTACAAAAAACAAGAAAATTGGTACTTTTTGATTTCTCAAAACTTTTCCTATAATTTTTTTAAGAAATACAAGGAAATCATATTTTAGGTGGAAAACATTTCCTATAATTTCTAGAAATTGAACCAAACACCCCCTTAAAGTCCACAAGTCATGTGCTCACTTCTTTTGACGGAAGGAAAAGATCTCACTCCCGGAGGAAGCTCGAAATCCTGAAGAAGAGAAGAGCATTTATAAGGGTGTTTGGGAGGCTTATTTTTTAGTAGCTTTTATGCTGCGTTAGCTCTTTTTAGCCTTCTGATTTTTATGGTAAAAATTATATAAGAATTATTTGGATAGAGTAGTAATTTGTTTGGTTAAACCTAAGCTAATTTAGATGAGCTTATAAGCTAGTTTTTTCAAAGATAAGGTATATAGCTTTTAAACATGGAGCTTATAAACTAAGTTATTTGGTATTTTACCAAACAAGATGAAAAACCAACTAAACTCATTTTCCAAACCCCCCCCCCCCCCCCCAACCAATTCAAAAAAAGGAAAAAAACCCAGCCAAACAAAAAAAAACACTCACTATGTTGTGTCATTAAAGCATCTTTCCCATTGTCATTAGATTGAGTTTAATGTGATCTTTCTGGTTAGGACTTAATGGAGAATTTCACCTGAATCTCATATTTGTTTTCTGGCTATTGTGATTAAACACTAGAGAGGTCACTTCATAAACTATAACTGATTTGTTATTTAATGGAGTTTTCTGATTTGTGCTAAATAAAAAAAATAGAGAATCTCATCACAATTAACTTTTTTTTATGTCAAGAGTGACCCATAAATAAAGAGGGGATTTTTCTGGTCTGGATGAAATGCGAAAGCGGAAGCAAGAAAGTTAGTGGCTCGGAGAAATATTTATAAACCTAAGAAGGGTGGAGGTATGGGAATTTTAGATTTGCATGTTATGAATAAGGCTTTGATTTGTAGGTGACTCTCGAGATGGTATGAGAATGCTTTTCCTCTTTTCAAAATTACAATTTTTTAAAATGATTACAAAAGGGGAGCTTTACTGTCTAGTAATAGAGCCATTATATCTAAATTTTGGAAGCAGACCTCTAGATAGTTTTATTGTAAATACTAAGGTTCTTATAGGAAATGAGCATAATACTTTCATTTGGCTTGGTAAATAGTGTGATGAGCCATCTCTTGGTTCTCTATATCCTAACTTTATCATTTATCAACCAAACCAAATTCATCTATCAGGTCTACTAGGAAAATTGTCGAAAGTTGGATCTGGGATATAATGTTTATTAGACAAATCCAACTAGTTGTTGTGTGTCAATTTTTTTGAAATGCTAGATAAAACCAAGTATGTTTCTCTTAAACTCTAATAGTGATTGTAGGATCTGGAGGTGGAAGAACAATCTTGTTATCAGTTTTTTAGTGATGGAGGCTTGAGATGTGATTTAGAGGATGAGTGAAGTGCTCTCATTCCTTGTAAAGTAAACTTCTTGTGTAGTTTTATGGGGTTAATTTTAGAAAACCCTCCTCAACAATGGGGTTCATCTCAGAAAACATCTGTCAACTATTCTAACTTTAGAAAACTCTCTTCAATTATAGAGTTATTGTATATAGTCTCCCTCAACTTTCAAAATATTATTTATCCCCCCTCAACTTTTCTCATTTAACCCCCTAAGCTAATATAATTTAAATCTAAAGAAACAAATAATTTAAAATGACCATACTATCCCTAAGACATTAATTTTTTTACGACATTGTTCTTTTTTAATTTTTTCCTTAAAAATAACATTCATTTTATTTCCCCACTCTTCTTATTCCTCCATCTTCATTGCTAGATTTACGTGTAAATCTAATTTTTTTTCTTTCTTTTTTAAACACTAAACTTCCTTTAATTTTTGCTTATTCATGCTTGTAATGTTTGAAACAATTGAAAACTTTTTAAAGATTAGTTTCCTCATCAAAACTCATCGAACCGAAGTCTAATATTTTTATTGGGTTGGGTTTTTAAAGTCACATGATTTTTTATAACCAAGGGTAATTTAGTCGCTGCATGTTTCAAATTAATAATATTAAGGGGGTTATTTGAAAAAGATAGAAACATAAAGGGGGTTTTATGAGACACCCCATTATTAAAGGGGTTCTAGTCATACTTTAAAAGTTGATGGGGTTATCTACAACACCCTCAAATTTGAAGGAGGTTTTCTAAAGATAAAATAGTTGAGGAGGATTTTTAGACAAGCATCGTAGTTAAGGGGGGTTTTCTAAAATTAACCCTAAATTGAATACTAAATCCATATTATTGAAAAAGGAGATTCAAAGGATTGTACTTGTGTCCTGTGTGAAATGGAAGTTGAAGACTTCTTTTTTTTTAATGTGCATTTTCATTTTTATGGAATCTTATTAGATATAAATTTCAGGTTAACAATGATGTTGACAATTCAAATGATTTATAACCATGGTGGAGAGTACTTCACGTTTATGATAATGATAGATTATATTGGGATGTAAATGTTTGTGCTTTGATTTAGTCTATATAGCATGAAAGAAATATGAGAATTTCAATCCAATAGAAAATATGCTTTATAGATTCTTGAAAAAGGGCTAAATGGCACTTAAATACCATAAAGTTTTCTCAATGTGGTACTTAAATACCACAAGTTGTAAAAGGTAGCACAAAAATACAAGTTTCAGAATATTAGCACGTTACTATCCTCCGTTAGTCAAACGTGAGAATATTCCAAAGAATATTCTCATGTGGCTCTCGTATGATATATTCAAGTAGCTGTTGACCTCATTCATTGCCTTATGTACTATTTCTACCAACCCCTCCTCTTTTTATAAACTTCTCTCATTAAACTTAACCCTAATTCCCAAATTTACTTTCTCTTTCTCTGAGCTATTTGCAGGAACTATGATATCGTTCTCTAGGGTTTCAAGTTCTACTTCAAGCTATAGTTTGGATGGAGAGAAGGACACCAGGGTTTGCTATTGTAAGGTAATTTCAACCATGGAGACATCATGCACAATGGAGAACTATGGAAAACATTTTTTAGCTGTCCCAACTATCGTATGACAGCAAAATGCAAATTTTTTGAGTGGAAAGACAAGTCCTTCCTTCCCCAAGCTCAAATGGTGATCAGAAAATTGTTACTTGAAAACGATATATTGAAGGAAGAGGTGGCCAATGTCGACCAAGAGAAATTGAGGATATTGGAATCTAAAATGAGAGAGAAGAAGATGAATTTGAAGGAGAGAGAGAAGTATTAGATGCTAATGAAAGCATTATTAGAGATAGAGTAAAAAATTTGATATTAGAGGCTCATTTAAGAAAGATAGAAGAAGATGTGAAGGGAAAACAACTTGACTGTGGCATAATTTAGAAGCTTGTGTTTATGAATTTTGTTATAATTTTTTCCTTTTTTTGCACTCAAATCTTGAAGAAATTATGTATATTTGAGACTTAATGGAGTTAAATTATGTTTGTGTTTTGTACAAATGAAATTGTATTACATATAATATTCGTTGTTTTAATGCAAGATATTTCTTAAAAAAAGGAGTTACGATTGTTATGTTATCATCTGTCATGGGTATGTATATACAAACTATTATAGTGTCATGGTGTATATCAACATGCTGCTAATATACACACAATTGATGAGTATCAACAAATTACACGAATATGCACATACTCATTTTCTTTAATTCTTTGTATTGCATAGTTTACCAAATCACGCGAATATGTACATACAAACTATTGTAGATCATTTGAACGACAAAATCTATAATTAAACACCAAAATACATATTAAACATAATTATATTGCATAGTTTACCAAAATATGCCAATGTTAGGTTCAGTATACACCTTCATACATCTCATGCCATTCATTTACATCCATCATATATCCCATGCCATTCATTTACATCCATCATATAGCATGAGCCACCATGAGCCCTCCACACACCCAAAAAAAAGAAAGAAATTACATAGAGAATTCACCAAAACTCATCCATCTTCCAAAATAGTTCCAAAATGACAAGATTATATTCCAGTATCTCTCTCTTTTGCAATAGCTAGTTGCTCATCTATGACTTGAAGTGTTTTTTAGTTAGTGCCTCAAACCTAGGAGTTGTTTCAGTTGAGCTATGAGTTATTGTTTCAGTTGAGCTTTGGGTTCTTAGCTGCAATCGAGACCTTGAAATTGATTGCTTTTTGATTGGACATTTTTCTTGTACTCTAGTTTAATGAGAACAAACACAGGATTTGGTGCAGCTTGTGGTAAGGGGACTTGAACAGCTTGTGATGGAGGAAATGGAGCAGCTAGTGGTGAAGAAACTTGAACAACTTGTGATGGAGGAAATGGAGTAGCTGAAAGGCCCGGGAGGGGGTGAATAGGGTTTATGGATAAATAATATGCAATTAAAAGATATTCCAACAAACCACACACAAATATGAAATGCAATGACAATAGAAGAGAGTAGGGATAGAGATAGTTAGCCAATTAATGACATGCGGTATGTTCACAAGGTTCGGTCCGCTGACCTACATCCTCGCTCCCCACTCTCGAGGAGAAATCCACTACACACCCAGTTTGGAAGCTGGAACTTCTTCTACACAATGATCTCCACCGAGATCTCACAACCACACAATAGATCTCCACGAGATTAAGCTCACAACAGTAGAAAATCAAAGAGAAACTCTCTCTTTACAGTAGCCCTATGGCAAGAGATAAGATTGCAATTGAATCTTGGGATGTGGGCTTTGAAATAGTGAAAGCAAATGAAAGTTGAAGCTCTTTGAAAACAATAAACTCAAACACAAGAGATTTGCAATGAAATTTTGATTACTAAAGTAGTTGGGGTTGTTGTGTATTTATAGGAAGAGAAAACAATAGCCAAAACCCCAAAGAACTAGTGGAAGTCCCTCAAAAATCAAGAAACAGATTCTGAGAAAAACTGGCCGTTAGACTGCTTATCAGTCGACTGACGGGAATCATCAATCGACTGATGAGCTGAACGTTGTATTCAAATACCAGCTCATCAGTCGATTGACGATCATTTTCAGTCGACTGGTCAGTCGACCAAAACAGTATAGAAACTTTTGATGATTGCATGCAGTTTTATCAGTCGACACATCAGTCGACTGGTCAGTCGACCAAAACAGTATAGAAACTTTTGATGATTGCAGGCAGTTTTATCAGTCGACACATCAGTCGACTGATGTCATCAGTCGACTGGTCAGTCGACTGTTAACAGGTTATCAACCTGAATTGATTTTAAAATTAAGTTTCAAGGCTCTGTTAAATATAGTAAATAAACTCTAAAAATATAAAAGGGAATAGTTTATAAACATTTTGATAAACTTGTTTGAAAAGGAATTTTGCAAAAAGGTCATCGTATGTGTGAAAATCATCGTTTTAGCAAAAGTACCAAAATACGAGTTTTGAAAGTGTGCAAGTGTGATATTCCATGAGCTTCAAATGTAATCAACAAACTACTTGCCTACATTAAGTACTAGAGAGAAAAATAAAATAGCAAATATCCCTCACATAGAAATACATGACTTGAGTCTTGATATTTCATCTTGAGTAGATGAAGCTTCTTATGCATATGGTGCTCTTGAAAGCATTGCTTCATCACTTTGCCTCCACCTCCTTGGATATTATCGTTATAGCTCATTTTCCATCCAATCCTTCATATAAGGTGTTAATGATATGTGATCTACAATATAGCTCAATAAACAATTAGCACTAATAATGGCGTTTGTAAATCATCATCAAAACAAAGGATCTAACACTAGCTTGTGGCAATAGAACTTGTGAAGCTTGTGATGGAGGAAATGGAGTAGCTTGTGGAGCTTGTGGTCTTGAGTACTTGAGAATTAGCTTATCACCTAACATATACATTATCATTTTGACCAAAACCCCCTACCTGTAAACCCTCCTTCTACAATTATACTTGGCCCCGTGGCAAAGCTTCTAGGTTGTTGTTGGGAAACTGTTGGAGTACTAGTAGTTTGTTGTTGCATATAATGAACTTTTGATCAAAATTAATCAAAGCAACAAACTAGGAGAAAAGCATAATTAGTAAACTACTAACTTGTTGGTTGGATGTTCCCATATACCTTAAAGGTACAACTTTTTTCATCTTCTTTTTTCTTATTGCCATTTTCTTTCTTGGAGTTTGTACTCATCCTGTATAAAAATTCATATGAAATCCTTGTACATGTATATAACACTTAGTATAAATCTCTTGTACATGTACATACCTAATACTGATACATGTGCATTTGTATTTATTATACTGATACATGTGCATTTGTATTTATTATACTTTCACCTCCATAACCTACTTGTGCATGTGCGTCTCCTATGTAAACTAAGGCAACAGACATCATAACAATTTATGCATATATTCAGGCCCCTAGTTATCTACGTATGGCCGAAAATACATACCTGATGCATGTGATTGTGGCACTGAAGATTGATTAGGAGGATCATGTGAAAGTGACACCAAATATTGTGGAGGAGGACCATGTATATTATCTTCAAGGGGAAAAATTGCAAAATAGACCGTTTTTGCTAATTATTTAGCAAAATAGACCGTTTTGCTAAATAATTAGCAAAATAGTCCTCTTTTTGGTCAACAGGCCAAAAAGAGGTCTATTTTGCAAAACAGCTCAGAAAACATACGGGACTAGTAGTCCCGTATGTTTTAATCACGGATTAGTGAAATTTTCTACTCAGAAAACATACGGGACTACTAGTCCCGTATGTTTTCTGAGTCACTAATCTGTGATTAGTTGGCTCTAAACATACGGGACTAGTAGTCCCGTATGTTTTCTGAGCCTTGTTTTTCAAAACCGATCTCTTTTTTTCAAAAGAGGTCTATTTTGCTAATTATTTTTCAAAGTGGTCTATTTCGCTATATATTTTATAAAAATAGTCTATTTTGCAAATTTTCCCTATCTTCAACTAAAAGCAATATTTCATCAGACTCAAACATAATAAATATAAGTTTATATACCTGATGCATGTGACGTTGAAGATTGACTAGAAGGACCGTGTTATTGACCATGTGATTGTGGCACTATAATTTGTGGAGGAGGACCATGACCATTATCCTAAACTGAAGGTAGTATATCATTAAACTCAACAATAACAAATACAGGTTTAAAAATAAATCAAGTGTAAGTGTTTATACCTGAAGCTCTTCTTGTTTGCCTTGGCCTTGTATTTCCACACTTTTGCCTACTTTCTTGTGCACCTCTTGTTGCATCATCATGTATTTGACCATATTTAACTCTAAATCCTTGTGTTTGAGTTGTTTCTAAGCAATTGAACTTGTGGTATCAGTTTTTTTTGATGGTCTTCCCCTCTTCTTTTTTGGTATTGTTATCTCTACTCTCTCTCCTTACATTATGTCCAGTTTTCTTACACTTTGAGCATGTCTTGACTTGACCAAACCTCCTAATTTGATCTTGATTTTGTAGCTCATGTGTAGCCTTGCTTCTCTTCTTCTTTGGTTTATCAGCCTTCTTCCTTCATTCAGGGTGTATAACTGGATCCAATCCAGTCTTCTCCCGGAATATTAAATTAGGAACTAGAGATATATTTCCTGCATAAGCTATAATTCTCACATGCGTCAAGCATTGGTATGCACGAATACAAGGCAACCCACATAAATCCCACTTTCTGCAATCACATGATTTCTTCTCTAGATTTATAGTTTGCAGCAGTCTCCTAATCATTTGTAATATGGTAATTATTGGTTTATCTATTGCCTCCAATATGAATTTATTGAAGGCTTCACAAATATTGTTGCATATTAAATCACACTTTACACCTATTAGGAAATGTGATATTGTCCAAGTTTCTTTGTCAAACTTGTTCAAGTATTCATATGCCTCCTTATTCAACTTTTTCATACTCTCCATAGCAGTCTCATGTTCATGTATTGTACATGTTCTTGTAGCATTCCAAAGCAGATTCCTTAACTCTTGCCCTTTGAATTTTCTATGAAATTAGCATCTAGATGCCTAACACAAAATTTGTGTCTAGCTTGAGAAACCAATTTTTTAATTGTCTCCAATAACCCCTGCAAACATTAATAAAAAAATCATAATATTAGTTCAAAATAATTGTTGCTAATGCATAAAAGGAAAATTGCATAAGTTGAAATAACAAATAAATTAATATACATATACATCTTTTGTCTATCACTATAAACCCATTCATTTTGATTTTGATCACCAATTGTCTCAAGTAGAGTCTCCACAAACCATGTCCATGTGTCTCCATATTCATTTTGAACCACAACCACTGCTAGAGGGAATATCTGGTTATCCATCTCTGCTAACAGCTGATAAAAGTACACCACCAGCAGACCTCTTTAAGAAGCAACCATCCATCCTAATAACTGGCATACAACCAAATCTTAAACCATCGATGCATGCCTTATAAGAAACAAAGAAGCCAAAGAAGTTGTTAGGGTCACTAAGTTGCTTCCTTGTGGTCTTCACCCTCACTACACTATTAGAATTTTTTTTCAATAGCATGATGGCATAATCCCAAAGAAGATGTATTATAATTTATAGCTTCCCTCTATAATTTTCCTTGCTTGTTTTCTTATTCTATAAACTTTATGCTCATTTAATTCTAAATTAGAATATCTTTTAATAGTTTTCTTTAGTGAATCAAGTTTCCAAGTAGAGTTTGTAGGCAATAAAAATTTCCTTTACACAGGAGAACTCATATGTTTGAGTTCGCCTGCGTGCTCAAAGCAAGCAAAGCTCGCCTACATTCAGAAGGCCAAGCTAAGCTCGCTTGCATTTAAGAGGCCAAGTGATTGCTCGGCTATTTGTTTGACTCGCCAGCATGAGTCAAACTCGTTTGCTTGCTTGATTCGCCTGCACGAACCAAGCTCACTTGATTGCTTAACTCACCAGCATGAGTCAAGCTCGCCCGAATGCTTCGCTCGCCTGCACAAGTCAAGCTCACATGCAGGAAGTTCGCCCGCATGAACGAAGCTCGCCTACAAACTCAAGCTCGCCTAACACTTGAGGGGTCCGCCAGCCGACCCCGCCTATTCGCTAAGCTTGCCTGCAAGCTCTCCTGAGCATTCAGACAACATACAAGCTCGTCTGTAAGCCTGCCAGTCTCGCCTGAGCGATGCAAGCAGCTGCTTGCTGGTGGGAGTTGGCATTCCCACTTCCCATGTTTTAAGGGATAGGAGCATGACTCCCATCACCTATAAGTGGTCACGTCCCATAGCTATAGGGGAGGGTATGGTGCTCCTCACCTGTGAGCGGTCACATCCCATAAGTCAAGGGATTGACCATGCCTCTTCTTACCTATTTATAAGTCACATTTGGCCACATGAAAGGGCCGGGGAAAAAGGTTGGAGAGGCTAACTAGCTGGCAGAGAGAAAGGGACTTGGAAGTTTGGCATTCTAAGAGTTCGGCTTGGCATCTTGAGAGCTTGGCTGAATATTCTTAAGCAGAAGCTTGGATTGAAGTAGACTCAATCTGAACTCTTAGATTTAAGATTCTTAGCTCTTTGCAAACTCTTGCATATTAGCATTCTCTAAGCATTCGGCCTTGACATTCATCAAGCTCGAGTAATCGAACTCAATCACACAAGAGCTTCTACTACGTACTGAAGCTTAACTGCAGTTTTGATCAGATCGTCCAAGGGAAGCAAACTCGAAGCAAGCGTTCGAGGGAGACGTCCTATCGCTACCGAAGAACCCACGTTAAATAAGAAGAACATTCTCTTCACTTCTGTTATAATTGTTGATCCTTAGTTTGTAATAAGCCATTCTTATTAATGCAAACAATCTCTTTTTGGGAGTCAATTTTTACGCCGAATAGAAGATGACGATCACAGTGAGAGATACTATTTCTTCAAGCAAAATGGTAGTGGCACAATTCGATGAAATTATGGAGGGGACGACAGTCGAATCCCTTATGATTAAGTTCGACCAAGCTAAGTACGAGGAGTACTTCTCTTCATCCCCCTCTGGTGGTAATGCATCTCGCAAATACCACAGAGTCGTGCGTATGGCCTAGCCCCAAGCTGCCGAGGTAACCATTCCTGAGTGTTCTACCTGAGCTATGGCAGGGAGTTCTATCTCCCCTAAACCAATCAAGGCTGAGCCAAAGGTCAAGAATGCAAGCCAAAGGACCGCTCGTTGGGTTGTAAAATGATCCACGCAGACCCCCATACAGTAGGAGATCATGATTCATGTTGGCGATCACACCTTCACTGTCAACGTAAATCTCCCTCTCTCCAGAAGAACCAGACAATGACGATGACAAGCTCTCGCCCT
Organism: Asparagus officinalis; assembly: GCF_001876935.1. NCBI lineage: Eukaryota > Viridiplantae > Streptophyta > Magnoliopsida > Asparagales > Asparagaceae > Asparagus > Asparagus officinalis. The sequence goes on along the minus strand of NC_033800.1, from coordinate 136,929,906 downwards.
CCAAGAGGCACAAGCCCTCATCTCCTATGATGTCTTGAATTACTATTCAGGCCTGAGAAGAACCAAGCAAGAATGTAAAGTTCTTAGTTCTGGCAAACTAAGCCTATCAGGTGAGTCCACCTACTTAGGCAGGCTTCACTCTATTGGCAGAGTTCCCAAAACTGGTAAACTTGACGTTTCAGGCGAGCCTCACTCCACGAGAAAAATTCCCCATTCAGGCGAATTTAGCAACTCAGACGAGCCCCCTAAATCAGGCGGGCTTCGATTTTCAGGCTATGTCCCCAATTCAGGCTACTTCACCAGATCAGATGAGCTTAAGAAAATAGGCAAACCTCGTCAGGCCCGCATGACACTCAAGCCTCGCCCATAAGCATGCCTTGGCCAAAAAGGGAAAGTAAAGACCAGTCAAACAGGCGGACCTTGCCTGAATGAACAAGTAGCTGGAGCTCGTCAGAAGACTGAAGCTCACCAAAACATGAGACCTCGCCTGTCAAGACAGGCTCGCCGGAATTCAACACTTGGAGAATTTTCCAAGTGTTCTCACAAATCTTCTTTTGAACCTTCTTCGCATGACTGCGTGTTTGGTTCTTTTAACACCATAGGTTGTTACCATTAACCTACGAGGGATCTCAGAGAGCATCTGACTCGCAAGAGCGTGATTCATGAGGCGAATCCTCAGTATCACTGTGAGAGGCTCATCAAAGCAGTGCTTGATGATTGCCAGTGTGCTGAGGCACCGAAACCATCTGTGTTCGAAAGACTTTCTCAGCAGCCTCTCGAGTCAAGACCTCCTCGCCGGAGACGCAATCGCCAGATGAGACATGTTATTGATGATTTGGAACTCCTGGCTACCACGATTAACATGGAGGGGAAAGGAAAAACCAAGTATTCAGATTTGTCAGATCCGAACTTTTCCCGGGATTCAAATACCTCCCCGTTAAAAGTGAGGGTGTCTACCTACACACCCGTACTCAAACTGGAGTGGTCATCCCATTCGATTATGCCTGCTTATCACCCATCTATGACAATAATGATGATGTTTGCTCAGCAATGACAATGTCTTGAACCTCGAGCTTAGTGCAGGGTAAGCACGCAAAGGTGCACATGGTGGAAATCTTCGATGAGGTTGCTAGGAGATCCGAAGAGCAACAAGTGACCATCAACTCCCTAAAGGGAATGATGGAACAACTTCTGAACAAGAAGAAGAAGAGGAATTCACAGAATCGATGAAGATCCTCGAAGAACAGAGAGCGGGAGCCTACTCCTACTAACACAACTAAAGAGGAAGATAATCGCGGATCACATTCGTATTATTCATCTAAGTCTTCATGCTGGCAGCACTCCCTGAGACAAGAGGCTCGATAAGTTCCAAAGTTAACTCAATGCCCTGAAGCTTCAGAAGAGCATGAACAAGTTGGGGGTGGTCAGGCTATATCTAGTCGAATGGGATACAGTCCCCTACCCGACAAAGTTCAAACCAATGAGCTTAGTCCAGTTTGATGGTAAGAGATCTCCCTCATAACATATCTACTACTTCCTGTCTCAAACAGGATTCCTCACTCGACTGTTCATCGGCATCCTGAGGGGGTAGCTTTTGAATGATTCTGCAAGTTAGAACCAGATTCTATCAGATCATGGGCCTGTAGAAAGACTTTTCTTAGTCTAGTTCTTCAACGAAGACACAGAAGTGTCGATGACCACTCTGCTTGCTGAGAAGTAGAAGAAAATGGAGTCGGTCAACGACTTCGTAAAGAGATTCAGGAATCAGTTGCTTTATTGTCGGGATCAGGTCTCTGAAAGCACTTTGATCAAAATGTATCGTAACCATCTCTCGATCGACATTTTATTTAAGGTTGACGCGGTGGAAACCAGAACCTAGAAGGAACTTTTATGCTCAGGTGAGCAGGTGAAAAATATGATCAAAAGGCCAGAAGCCAAAGAGCCTCAATCTAAAAGAGGAACTTTGGAACCAAGTACCCCCAGGAACCCTTTTCGGTCGAGGGGAAAAGAGATCATGGTTGTCGATTCTACTCCAGCCCCCAAGTCAGCTCAGAGACAGAAGCCCAAGTCTTTCGAGCAGCGCCCTCCGAGGCAATACAACTTCAAGGAAGACCAAGTTGTGGCTACCTTCGATACTCTCCTCAAGAGCAATAGGATCAAGCTGCCAGAGATCACGAAGCCTGAAGATGTGAACAAAATAGATGATCCGAACTACCGTGCATACCATAGATTTTTGGGTCATCATACCTCTAAGTGCTATATCCTTAAGGATAACTATAAGCTCTTTATAACGCGGGAGTCCTAAAGAAGGAAAAGGTGTAGAAGAAAGTGACTACAAACATTGTCACTCTTTAAATTTGGGACAGATATTCCTGAAGTCCATGCACCAGCAGGGGTTGTACCCATCTCCAAGGCGGAGCTGAAGATTGTCAATGCCGATACTCACAATCAACAAGAGAAATATTTGGTGCCACAAACCTTGCCATCAGAACAGGTGATGTGGGTTCATCTTGATTTCCTCAACGACGAGCAGTGGACTTACAACAAGTCCTAAGGCAAGTCTAAGCTTTGCAATGTCATTTCGACAATTCTAAACGATGACAAAGTGGAGATAGCGACCCTCACTAATTTTGACAATGAGGTAGACACATTGATTACTTGAAATGGGAAGAACTTTGCCAAGAACTACCCTCCGATAGTGGAAAGTCCGGCAAGACCACCGGTGGGACCGTCACCAACAGTCCAACCGAATCCCGACAAGCCGAGTTCAAGTGGTCAACCCTTTCGGTTCGACCTACTCACATAGCTGAAGAATATTCCAGCTAGGATCACCTTGTATGAGCTCCTGCGACTATTCAAGTCTTCTCGGGAAGCCCTACAGGAGGCAGTAGCCGACTCAGAGGTTTTTGCCATGCATTTCTTGCCTACTTCGGAAGAGGGCGCGAAGAAAGGGTGTCCACAATGCTACCAGACATCCAGACGGTAGATTCCTTACATTACATTCACTCCCGAGGATATGCTCATCAAGAGTACATCCCATAACCGACCCCTGTACTTCATGGGATACGTTGGCTCCTCTTGAGTGGATAGGATCCAAGTAGATCCAGGGTCTACATTGAGCATTATCCCCTTGAAGCTCATCAAACACTTGGGGGTGCCTCAAAAGTGGTTGTCTGCAATAACTACCATCATCTTTGGCTTCAACGCCACAGAAACTCAGCCGTTGGGGAAGATCCGCCTCAAGTGCCGACTGGGCGACATGAAGACGGAAGTGACCTGCTATGTCATCGATGCGGAGCCTTTCTACAATATGCTATTGGGTCGGCTATGGATCCATAGCAACCGGATAGTCCCATCCATATTGCATCAGTGTATGAAGTATGTGGACGACCATGATCAATTAAAGACGGTGGTTGCTGTAAGCAGCCCTTCAAGGGGTTAAAAATTACCTCACCGATTCTTTGCTCTACCAGGACTCTAAACTAGAAGACAAGCCACCGGTCAAGGAACCTGACAGTGGCAATGAGGCCGATAGTGAGTCTGAGTGCAATGAGGGTCTTATCTTGAATGACATTGAAGCCATTGTAATTGGCTATGGAGGCCTTGTTATAACCAATGCTAACAAAGCGGATGGGTTTATCCTGAATGAAGATTCTGACTTTGCTTACTTGTCGTCTAGTTCAGAGTCTAATAATGATGAATTTAGCAATTTGGTTACAGAGTTATATAATAACTCTTCTTTGCACTTGCCCGTGTACTCATCGTTCATCACAAATAAGCAAACGATCGAGTCCTCGCAAGCCATCTTTATCGTACCTACCCAAGGTAATTATTAGAAAGATATTATCTTTAGAAGGATATACCAGCCTATGCACACAATGTGGGACGAGTCAGATGATGACGAGCCCGTTCCTTAATTCTCACACTACGATCAAATCACGAAGTGTATGATGGAGAGCATGAGTTATGACTTCATCCACAAAGAAGGCTTTAATTACGGCAAAGGGAGAAGGACACTCGTCTGACCTACTTATGTTCCCAGATGAAAGCCTGACAATTACTTCGACAAAACTCGAAGAGGGTTGGGTTACACATCCTCTTCATCAGAGTTATATTATAATTTCAGTGAAGATTTCGAAGATGGTCCTTCCGGAGAATCATCGTCAACATCCTCTATGTGGGATTCAGATGTTAGTATGGGAGATCTATTCAGAGACCTTACAGTCAACATGGCTATGATCGATCCCGTTGAAATCAAAGAGGATGACCGGATCCCACTTTATGATGAAGTATGAGATTACCACGCTAGTGCCCAATGGAGTGGTCGGTTTGAACAATGTGAACCACCCACAAAGGACAAGATACTCTAAATAAATATGGGAGACGATACTAATCCTAAGCCCATATTTATCAGTGACAACTTACCTCCTCAGGAGAAAGAAGACCTTATATCCCTCATCTGGGACTATATTAACGTCTTCCCCTGGAATTACAAGGACATGCCTGCCCTTGATCCTCAGATCGCCATGCATCACCTCAACATCAACTTAGATACCAAACTAGTCAAACAACAGTAAAGATGGTTTCGTCCACAAATCATGGAGGCGATCGAAGTCGAAGTGAAAAAGCTGATCGAGTCAGGCTTCATCAGAGAGGAATAATACCTCGATTGGGTGGCTAACATTGTTTTAATTCTGAAGAAGAACAGAAAGATCTGTATCTGCATCGACTTCAGAGACCTCAATGCTGCATGTATAAAGGACGAATTCCCTTTACCCATCATAGACATCATCATCGACAATACTTGTGGTTTTGAAAGAATGTCCTTAATGGACGGGTTTTTAGGGTATAATCAAATCAACAGGCACTCTGAAGACGAGAAGCACACTTCATTCAGAACTTCGGTAGGGATATATTGTTACACAATTATACACTGACTTAAGAACGCCGGCGCAACCTATCAGCGTGCCACGAGCTTAATTTTTTGGGATCCTCTATGAAAGATAGTTGAATGCTATGTAGATGACTTGGTTGTGAAGAGTCGCAGCAAAGATGATCATCTTCAATACCTGAGAATGATGTTCGAGTTGATACGATCCCATCAACTTAAGATGAACCCCACGAAGTCATTTTTGGGGATGTCGAGCGGCAAATTCCTCGAATTCATCATCACGATGAAGGGAATTCACATAGACCCCAATAAGGTGCAAGCTATTCAAGAACTTCAACCACCTAGGAATCTTAAGGAATTGAGAGGGCTGTAAGGATGTCTGACTTATATCCGAAGATTTATCTTAAATCTTTCGGGTAAGTGCCAACCCTTCTCTAAGCTGATGAAGAAAGATATTTTCTTCGTATGGGATGAGCCTTGCCAACAAGCGTTCGATAAGATCAAGACTTATCTCTCGAATCCACCTGTCTTGGTGGCCCCAGTCTCGGGGAGACCCTTCCTAATTTATGTGCAGGTAATGGAGTATTCTCTTGGTGCCCTCTTAGCACAGAATGATGATGTTGGTCATGAGCAAGGCATTTACTATTTGAGTAGAACCTTACAGGGAGCCGAATGGCGATACCCTATGGTCGAAAAGGAATGCTTGGTCCTATTATTTGCATTTTAGAAAATACGACACTACCTGGTTGGTCAAACCATACATGTCATCTCCCAGATAATCCCATCTGAGTCTTCATGACACAGCTCTGGTCCTTAAATTGGTGCTTGGCAAGATGTGCACTCCTGCTATCTCAATACGATATACACTTTATGCTGCAAAAGTCTGTCAAAGGACAAGCAATCTGTGATCTTATGGCCAGTCATCTACTTGAATCGAGGACTGATCTATTTGAAGCTATGCCGGATGAAATCCACGAGATTAATGCAACCTCGTAGGAAGAAGTTTGGCGATTGTACTTCGACGGAGCATCTCGTTAGGCAAAAGTGGGCCAATCGTTGCAGTGGTAGGGTGGTCTTTGTTTCTCCGCAAAATTATGTATTACCCCGAGCTTTCTCTTTAACTGAGCCGTGTACTAATAACGTGGCTGACTACAATGCGCTACTCATTGAACTTGACTTCACCAAGGGGTTAGGGGCGAATCATCTCAAAGTTTATGGTGACTCTCAGCTCATCGTCAGATAGATGACACGGGAATACGAAGTCAGAAATGATGACGTAATCCCATATCATAAAGCAATTATCAAACTAACTGATTCATTCGAAAGGTTCCACATTGAGTACGTGCTTCGTTTCAAGAACACGCATGCGGATGCCCTGGCGTTATTGGTAGCTAACCTAGCTTAACGGCTGGGAACAAGTCAACACGTCACTGTCGCAAGCCGACAACTCTTTCGATTGGAGTATGTTCTGGAAGTGAATGAAACTCACCAGGCTACGAGTCAACTTGAACCTAGAGATTGGCATTTCCCAATCATCAACAACATCTTATATGGCATACTACCCGAAGACATAAAGGAGCAAGATTCTGTTCGCAGGCGTTCTCCGAGATTCTACTCCGATTCAACAACAAAGGCGTTGTATCGTAAGTCATAAAACGACATGTTGTTTCGGTGTCTCTCAACAACAAAAGCATAGGAAGTCCTGCGGGGAGCTTATAATGGTACCTGCGACACTCACCAACCTAGACCCAAGCTCTGGGATCGCTTGCGAAGAATAAGCTATTATTGGCCCAGAATGATCAACGATGCTATCTCTTATGCCAAGCATTGCCATGTGTGTCAAATCCACACCAACTACATTCACAAACCACTCAAAAACTTACATTTGACAGTGACTTCGTGGCCATTTGAGACATGAGGGATGGATGTCATCGGACCAATATATCCACCATCAGCCAAAGGTCATCGCTTCATCCTTACGATAACCGACTACTTCTCTAAGTAGGCCGAAGCCATTCCCTTAAGAGAAGTCAAAATCGGTGATATGGTCAAGTTCATCAAACATCACATTGTCTATCGATATGGCATTCCAAGACGTATCATTCATGATAACGGATCATAATTTGTTAGTCATGCATTCACTCGGTTCTGTAACAAGTTCAGAATACATAATCTAGCATCCATGGCTTACAATCTATTAGTAAATGGACTAGCCGAGGCTTTCAACAAGACAATCGTCAAGATCTTGACCAAGGTGACATCCAACAGCAAGTGCAATTGGAATGAAAAGCTCGATGAAAGCTAATGGGCATACTGGACCACGGTTTGTACACTGACCGACGCCATGCCCTACTCCTTGGTATACGGTTGTGAAGCCAT
>NC_033800.1:136899748-136922622 GCF_001876935.1 Asparagus officinalis | reverse complement strand
CACTCACAATGGGGATGACGATTGAACAGAGTCATCAGCAACGTCTCACAAAATTAGAGGTGTTAGATGAAAAACGGCTCAAAGCTCAACAACACATCGAGTTCTATCAAGCCCGAATATCCAAGGATTTCGACAAGAAAGTCAAGAACCGATTTTTAAGGAGGGAGAGTTGGTCCTCACTGTTTGACGACCTATGATACTCAACTCCAAGAAGAAGAAAAATTTCAACTCAAATGGGAAGGACCATTTGTAATAGAAGTAGTCTATTCAAATAGAGATTATCGCCTTGCCAAACCGAATGATGATAAGATCATGATGCCTATTAACGGTAAATTCCTGAAGAAGTACTACCCGTAGTCTTTCTTCAACTTTCATAAAGTTATCACGTTAACAGTCATGTATGATAACTAATTTCCCCACCAATCCTCTTCAACAGGATGACGGGTCCCCGAAATTATCAAGTTAACAGTCACCTCTAATAAATGATTTCCTCTAAATTTTCCCCGTTAATTCTCTCCAATAGGACGATGGGTCCACTCCTACTATCATGTTAACATTATACCTCTGATAAATCAACTTACCAATCATCTTTAATAGGATGGTAAGTCCTCAAAGTCGCTCCGATCACGATAATCCTATCATGTTAACATTACACCTCTGACAAATTAACTTATCAATCCTCTTAAATAGGATGCTAAGTCCTCAAAGTCGCTCCGATCGTGGCAATCCTATCATGTTAATAATACACCTCTGACAAATTAACTTATCAATCCTCTTTAATAGGATGGTAAGTCCTCAAAGTCGTTCTGATCACGACAATCCTATCATGTTAACACTAAACCTCTAACAAATTCCTACCAATCTTCTCCAATAGGATAGCGGGTCTACAAAACTATCATGTTAATAATTATCTCTGATAGTCAACTTTGTCATTCCTATAAATGATGTTGTCCGATCAGTCATCATGCTCCTACATCCCTGAACTATTTGATTCATTCCGAGCGTTCTAAATATCCTTAGAACAATCGATGGTAGTAGCCTACAGTGCGATGTGCTACTATTCTAATCAGTCGTCACACTCATATGTTCCTGAACGATTTGATTATCCTAACACTGTCATTCCCGCAAATGATATTATTCGTCGATAGCGGCCTACCAAGCGATGTGCCGTATCGATTCTCGAACGGTGACCTACTAAGTGATGAATCATTATTTGGACCCTCGAGGGATCACTTACACAAACGGTCACTCATCTTTGGGCTAAGTTGTTATATTTAACGATATGGCCTAACCCAATTACATCTTAACGGTTGTAATTAGCTTAACACAACGCCTCGAATGGCTAAGGATAAAAAAAATTTAGCGTTAACTCTAAAAGAAACTTCATGACAACTCATCATATTGAGGGGAATAGTACGACTAACCCAATTTAAATGGTAATCAGTAAAGGTAAATTAAACTCATTGATAGCTGAGGGTTTGCTAAAAATCCTAAGTGTTGGTCAACATAAGAAACAAGAGTGAGAAAAATACGCAAGTTATTGAGAAGTGACAACCGGATGACAAAAGCATAATTTCATTCAAAGAGAAGTTTTGACAATACATTCAAACAAAATTATGACAATACATTCAAACAAAGTCAAAACCTTCTCAGTCGTGACTCAACCTCTTGAATCACTCTTGCATACTCATTCTCTAGTGTGAGGAGGACCCCCCAACGGATCTCGTCCTCAGTGAGTGATACAACATCATTGAGCTTGGCCTTCACCGCCTTCAAAGCTCGATCCTTCTCCTCGAAGTAGCCTATGAGCAGCTGCTGCTGATTCTCGATCTCCTCTAATTCTTCCAGTGCTTGTTCGCGAGCTTGCTCCTTAGCGGCCACGAAGGCTTGCATCTCAACGATGATCTGCTTCACCAGCAATATGAATTGGGCCATATCTGCCAGAATGACGTTGGTCTTTTGACACTCCTCGTTCATCTTCTTGCCTTCGGTAGTGGCTCGCTCCAACTCCTTCGCCACCTTAGCCTCCTCGCTCATAATTTTTCCTAAAAGTTGCTCCTATTCTTTCAAAGCCAGTCGAGCCCTTTCAGACGCTATGTGGCCAACTCCAAACACCTCTGGAATGGAGAAGCTACATCCACCCCAACCAGGATGCTTAAGTTATTCAGATACATTTGTAGGACTGGTTTGAACTCGTTGAAAGAGCAACCTTCTTCCAACACTATTTGGATGCTATCGCGGAGAGAAGTTTGGAAGCTCTCGATCGTCCGCTTCACGATTCTTCTATTGAAATGAGTGGCGAGAGAGAGGAGTATCTTCTAGAGGTTGAGCTTGGACCTGGGCACCAGTTGCGACGATTGCAAGCGTTGTCGTAGACACCACCGAGACTGAGGGCCTTGCTGTTATTGTCAAAGTCTTGGCAACCAGTCTGATAGTTATTGAGGTGGGGGATGAGGCTGTGACGATCATCTAAATCGATGTTCCCACCTGATTCGGGGCCTCCTCCCCTTGACTTGGCACTTCTTCATGGACCGATGCCTCATCTTCTTCCTCCTCATCCGATTGAGTTGTTGCCTCGGAAAGGGGATTCGGTTGCTCAGTCATGTCAACTGTGATCATAGAAATAGTGTTAGCAGTAGTTAAATCCTTAACTTAAGATTCAATATTGGGAGATAGAGGAAGATCCACACCATCCTCATCTGAGTAGTCAAGTGGCTCCTCTTCTTCCTCCTCATCAGAGGGGATGTGAATCGACGCATCCGTCATTCCTGCGATAAGTCGAGACAAGTGTGAGGTGATCGAATTTGATCCTATAATCAAAGGAAGAATAAGAGGATGTTTTACCTTCTGACACGAGTGTTCGCGGGAAAAATTGTGTTCTTCATTGAATTCATTGCGCACTCTTTAATAACAGTTAATCGGTTACAAAGATCCGGTCTTTTTATAAGATCCGGTTACAACGAAATCAAAGAAAAAGAAAAAAGATTACAACTTTCCTTTCGAACGAATCGCGAGCTCCTGTTTTGCGGTCACTTGCTTTGTGGGTTCTTCGCCTACGCCGGGGTTTATCCGTGGACCACCGCGTGATCTAGATCTGGTTGGATCTACGCAGTATGACGGGTATTATTTCGCCAAGGAAATAATAGCCGAGAGTACTATTTCTCCAAGGAAATAGTAGCCTTTAATTCTCGGGATCAAAGGCCAAGCTTTGATCCGGAGGATGACTACGTAGATCTGAGATCCGGTTCCTCTCGAACTCTTGCCTTATTTGGCGTTGACGATCGCCGAGCACCGGATCTGGAAGAGCAAATTCAGCAGAGTTTCGGGTCTAAAAGTTCCAACCCCTGAACAAATGAACCAAGCCCTCTATTTATAGGCCACCTTCACTTTGCCCGTGCACAGGTGGCCGACACCCCGAGCCACCTCAGGGTGGCTCGGCCTTGGCCGAGCCACCTTGAGGTGGCTCGGTTTCGGCCGAGCCCCCCCTTGGTGTTGGGTTTCGTCGTTTTGTTGTTGTATCCGTTTTTTTGGTTTTGTGGTTGATTTAGACTCTGATTTGTTGATCTGAATCCTGATTTGGTAGTAAACCCGCTTCGTTGTTGATTCGGATTCTGATTTGACAGTCCGAATCCCAATATGGTAGTAAATCCGCCTCGGTGTTTGAGTTCAAATCCGTTCTATGGTTGGATGACTCGTTGACTCACCGAACTGTTTGCTTGATTCCGCATGCAAATGGATGTATTCCATTGTTTGCGTGCGGTTCGTTAGCCTCGTTGCCTCGTTAATCCGCTTCGTTGCGTGTTACTTGGCTTTGGCGTTGTGGACTGAGGCTCGTGTTTGGATACGTCGCCCGATGGTTTGTCGGTTTGTGCCGAGCTGTGCTAAGGGACCTATAAGCAATTTTATACGCCTACAGATACCCCCTCTAAAGTATTTCAGTCTCGTTCTTTTATAAAAGAGTCTGGAATACTTTGGATATGATTGTCCCAACCTTCAGTCGGTGTAACGGGACTTTGGAATGTCTTCTGTTCTTGATTCCTTCGATCCTTCAGGCCATTCGGTGCTTTGTCGAATGTCTGTAAGTTTTCCGGTGCTGCATTTATTGTCTGACCGTTGTCGGAATTTCGAATTTGAAGTCGGTTCCTAATTCTCTGATCTTTAGCTCATGTTTGTTGGTTCAACATAGAACTGACCATCGATTGTTGGCGTTGAGTTCTCATTTGCGACGCGTTGTCCGGCGTGGTGTTTGTTGAGTTATCCTTAAGAATATTTTTAGGAAAAATATTCTCCAGGAACTTCTCAACCAAAAATATAGGGAATAGTTTATACTCTTATACCTTATTGGAGTAATTTCTGTGCCCGAATGAGTTGAACCGGCCTGATAATGAGTTGAACCGGCTTGATAATGAGCCAAAAAAGGCAGTAATTCGGCTTAAAAAATCCTCTGATCCTTCCGAATGTGCGGGAGAGGCAAAAATAGACAAGGGAATGAACCCTCGGTCGATTTGAAGTCGTTTCGATGTTCGATTCAGCTTCAATTTAAGTTCTGGTTTAAATCTGGTTCAAACTGGTTCAACCTGGTTCAAGACTGGTTCAACCTGGTTCAAAGCTGGTTCAGGACTGGTTCAGGACTGGTTCAAGACTGGTTCAGACTGGTTCATCCTGGTCTGGTCTGGTTCAGTCTGGTTTGGCCTGGTTCAGCCTCTTTTGAACTGATTTGGACTGGTCTGATCTGGTTCAACCTGGTCCGATCTGGTTCAAGGCTGGTTCACATTATAAAAGAGGTTCTTTTTCCTCATCTTTTCCTCCTCTAGGGCCGGCCCCCTTTTCCTCCTATTTCTTGGATTCCTCTTCCCTCTTGCATTCTCTTTCCCTCAAATCTTCAAACTTCATAGTTGCATTAGATCTAGTCTTCCTTTGGATCTTTGACTGAGAAATCCCTCAAAACTTCCATATTTAGAATTTCTCTCAGGCCCCTCGAGCGTGTGTTTGGAGCCTCTTTCAAGATCTGATTTTTGTCGGATCCTCGAGCTTCTTTCAGGTATATCCTCCATAATTTTAGCATATTTCATGCTTAATTCAATTTATGAACTTGTGGGATCGCATGTGAGGGTTAGGGTTATGATTTGGTGCCTCGAGCTCGTCTTTCAGGGGGGTAGAATTGCAATAAAAAGGGGAATTTTTTCTGGATCTGATCCCCTAATTTATTTTGCAGATCATCATGTCGCGTGTCTCGAGAGAACGCTCCCCTGCTGCACCGGCTGATGGCGTGCTTCCCTCGTATGCCGGTGAGCTATTTTTTTGCATATTTGAAAATTTACAAATTAGTCCTCTTTTTCCTGGAAATTTGCAAATTAGTCCTATTTTTTTTTATATCTCCACGTTGTTCTCCTTGGTGAGGCAATCGGGAAGAGCCTTGATTCTCCTTGGCGAGGATCGACGCTTTAAAGATGGGTTTTGCTTGGCAAATTCAAATCTTCCGGTATATTAGGGTGATTTCGTGTTATTTTACACTTTGTAGGTCGGTGTATGTTATCACGTCATTTACGTGATGATGCATACCGTACTTCCAGTGTAAGACACTCAAAATCGTCTCTCTAATTAACCCGTGGATGATCTTATTTCGCTCTTTTATGAGACAGACTTAATTCATGGATAATTTTCTGACTCTATCTTTGTTTTGTTGCAGTCGAGTTCTCCACGGACAGTCTCTCTCCTCATGCTACTATCGGTCGTAGTGGGGATATTTTATCTTCGGTTTCTGCCAGGATGGTGAGTCCCGAAATCATCCTAATATCCGACGATGAAGGGGGAGAGGATCTCATTGCTGCAATTATGTCTGACCAAGAATCTGTCCTCCCGGTCTCCGAATCCGTGCAGGGCATCCTCCAAAAAGTAGAGAAGGTTATGCAACAAACGGCCACCGTCATTATTTCTGGACGGGGAAGATTTTATGATTTGCTCCCTTTCATAGCAGATAGTCTTAAAGACATTCAGCGTGTAGGTGGCATCCGGCTAGCTGGACGATGTGAGTTAAGGTTGACTTGCTTAGAGGAACTCATGTATCGTTTGGAAGAGCTAGTACACTTCGACTCATATGATGAGGTCACGCCGCTCATGATCGATGCTCAGATTCAGAGGATGCACGAGCGTAAGGCCCGAACGAGACGCATATCAGAGCAAGAAATCATCGTTGCGAACTTGTACGAACGGCAACGTCATCTGCGGACTAAGATAGATGCTTATAACAGCATTGCTGATAGGACAGGGATTAGGACCGTCCAAGGGGAGAGGACTCTAAAAGATTTTGAGCTCGAGAGCATCAGAGTTCAAAATGTTTATAGAGGAGAGCTGGAGGTTCTTCACGCGTTGCGCCTAGAAGACGTAACTGCTGACGCTGCCGTCGTTCTTGCTTATGCCAAGCTTCAGAAGGAAGAAGAGGAGAAGGTTCGAGCGGAACACGCAGAGAAACTTGCCGTTGTTAAGGCTAAAATTGCTTCCTTCAGTTTGTTAGATCTGATTTGAGACGTCTTCTTGTATCTCAACTTGGTCTGATTTTATTAATAAAACAAAGTCTTTTCTTTAGCGCACTCCCTTTTTATCGTTATGTTTCTCTGTTGATTGTGATCCCAACGGTCGTAATACTTACATGATTTTTGGCAAACCCTCAGCCCTCAACGGGTTTGATAAGCCTTTACCGACTACCGTTTGAGTCGGGCTAGCATGCGGATTATCTAAATCTGTTCCGCATGTAACATTGTGTTATGAGAGTGAATTCTCTGAGACTTTGTGCTACGATGTCGAATACATAGACTTCGCCATTGTTACGGGAATAGGCTACCCGGCGATACGTGTTAGGTATTAACTTTAGGATTTTTGGCTAACCCCCAGCCTTCAACGGGTTTGATAAGCCTTTACCGACTACCGTTTGAGTCGGGCTAGCATGCGAATTGTATAAATCCGTTCCGCATGTAACGTTGTGCTAAGAGAGTTAACGCTCTTAGTGCCACGATATTGAATACGTAGACTTCGTCTTTCTCACGGGAATAGACTACCCGGCGACGCGTGTTAGGCGTTGACTTTAGGGTTTTTGGCTAACCCCCAGCCTTCAACAGATTTGATGTGCTCTTACCGATTACCGTTTGACTCGGGCTTACATGCGGATTGTTTCAAGTCCGTTCTGCATGTGACGTTGCGCTCAGAGATTGAATCCTCTGAGACTTGTTGCTATGACTTCGAATACATAGACTTCGCCATTGTTATGGGAATATGCTACCCAGTAACGTGTATTAGATGCTGACTTATCCCTACTTAGGCTTCGGGATAAAATACCCTAGAATCGAACTCTGGTGTCTTTTTCTACGGAGAAAGACTAAACCGGCGACGCGTGTTAGGTGTCGGCATATCCTTTCTTAGGATTCAGGATGAAATTCCCCACGCGTGTAAGGCATGGATTTTGGCGTTATCAATAACAACCTGCCACAATGTTGAATATGTGAACGGGTGTTCTTTTTAACGGTTAAGAACTAACCGGCAGCGCGGGTTAGGCGCAGACTTATCCCTGCTTAGGATTCGGGATAGAATACCCCAGAATCGAACTCTGGTGTCTTTTTCTACAGAAAAAGACTAAACCGACAGCGCGTGTTAGGCACAGACTTATCCCTGCTTAGGATTCAGGATAAACTTCCTAGGCTGAATCCTAGATTGATAAATTTCGAAAAAGATCAATGCGGGAAAGGAAGAATTTTATATTCTATTTCCCGGTCTTCTTTTAGGGTGAAGGCGAACCCAAATACAAGGAAGGAAGAATTTTATATTCTATTCCTTGATTCTGGAAAGGAAGAATTTTATATTCTATTTCCAGCACAAAAGAAACTAGAAGTGGGATCTCCACTTTTTGTTTATCGAAATGAAATTTTAACTTAGGTTATGACCATGGGAAGGCTTAACCAAAGAGAAAAAGAAGGGAGTTCTTTCGTTTATCGAAAGGGGACTCTGAATCGAGAGTGGACCTCTTGTTCATGGAAAGAGTCAAGAGGGCCAGAAAGACATTTTTGGTGGACTCACTGTCAATTGAAATTGATCAGTGAGGGATTTTGGTGGTGAAGATGATTTTGGGTTATCCTCTAGAATATTAAGTGTAATATTCTTCAAGGAACTTCCCGGTAAATGGGTTATCCTGAATGTACTAGGGATAGTACTTTTTCAGGAACTTCCCATTTATTGGCATTAATTGCCTGGTGCCGTCTTGAGTAATCAGGCGATATGCGCCGTTTGAGTAGACTGTGTCTATCATAAACGGTCCTTCCCATTTGGGTTCAAATTTACCTTTCTTTTTGGAATTGAGGATTATCGGTCGGCGAGCAGCGAGGACCAGATCTCCTTCCTTGAAGCTTCTCTGTCGGACTCTTTTGTTAAAAGCCCTAGATATTCTGGCTTGATAAAACTCAATGTGTTGTTGAGCTTCCAAGCGCTTTTCATCCAACCTCTCGAGATCTTGAATTTGTCACAAAACCTGATGAAGGCGTTGCTTATGAACTGTGGACCGTTGTCATGAATGATCCGTCTTGGCACGCCGTGTCGGTATATGACATGATGCTTGATGAAATTGATGACGTTGTTCGTCTTTACTTCTCTAAGCGGAATCGCTTCGGCCCACTTTGAAAAGTAATCCGTGATTGCGATAATGAATCGATCACCTTTGACTGAAGGGGGAAAAATAGGACCGACAATGTCCATACCCCATGTCTCGAACGGCCAAGACGTGGTTGACGTGTGTAACTGCTCCGGTGGTTGATGCATTTAATTTGCATGTATTTGACAAGCATGACACTCTCGGGCGTATTCAATTGCGTTACGAACCATTGTTGGCCAAAAATATCCCATTCTCCTGATGCGATCATACAGTTTGGGACCGGGCTGATGTGCACCACATTCTCCTGCGTGTGCTTCCTTAAGAACTTCTTCTGCTTCTTTGTTCGAAAGACATCGGAGTAATAAACCATCGTACCCTCGACGGTACAACGTATGAGTCTCGGTATTATAGAAGAATCTTGGTGCTCTTCGGCGGATTGATTCCCTTTCTTTTACGTCCTCCGGTAAAATATCATATTGGACGTAGTCAATGATAGGAAAACGCCAATCTCGGGACTCAGACCCAATTTGAGTTGAATTCACCTCCTTGGCGCTTATGTTTCTATCATCTTCCTCTTCAATATCCATATTGTATATGGGTATGCAGAGCTGATGCGTCCTTACTGTGACTAACAGCTCAGTTTCGGGAGGCTGCGCAAGTGATACCGCTAGCGCTGCCAGTGCATCCGCATAAGCATTCTGGAGATGAGGGATGTATTCAATAAAGAATTCTTCAAAAGAATCTGCCATTTTGATGGCTTCCTGGTGGTACGGGATCAGGTCTTGGTTCCTGACTTCATACTCTCCACGGACTTGGTTGACTATCAATTGAGAATCCCCAAAAGCTTCGAGATATTCGACCCCCAGCTCTTTGGGGAAACTGAGTCCAATGAGAAGCGTGTTGTACTCGGCTACATTATTGGAACACGGACTAGTCAGTGAATAAGCCCGAGGCATCACATGCTTCCCCGGGGAAATTAAGACAACTCCAACTCCGGAGGAAACTGTAGAACCTCCCGGGGTTATTGCCTTATTAACTGCCCTCAAAGCACCATCGAAATATAATTGCCATACTTGTTAGTGCGACGTAGTGTTAACCTCGTGGGTTTTATCCGGCAAATCATCATATACTTCTGCCGTATCCGTTGTCGGGTTTGCCGCCAAAAGATCGCAAATCGCTTGTCCTTTGATCGACTTCTGTTGCTTGAAGTGCAAATCGTATGGGACAAGAGAAGGGCCCACTTCGCTAACCGCCAATTCATAGAGGCCGGTTGCGTCATAAATACCCGTACTGGATTAACATTAGAAATGACGTAAATCGTCTGTCCAACCAAGTAATGCCGCATCTTTTGCATTGCGAATACCAATGCGAGGCATTCTTTCTCAATCATCGGATATCGAGACTCAGCGCCTATCAAGGTCTGACTTAGGTAATAGACTGCCTGTTCGTGACCATTATCATTGTCTTTGTGCTAGTAAGGCACTTATCGAGTGGTTCATCGCCTTGAGATAAATCAAGAACGGTCTACCTGATTTTGGTGCGACGAGAACAGGAGGATTCGTCAGATATGTTTTGATATCTTCGAATGCTTTTTGGCAGGCGTCGTCCCAAATAAATGACACACCTTTCTTGTTTAATTTTGAGAATGGTTGACACTTTCCAGAAAGATTTGAGATGAACCGCCGGATATAAGCTAAACGCCCTTGCAATCCTCTGAGCTCTCTTAGATTTCTAGGAGGTTGCAGTTCATGTATCGCTTTCACTTTATCAGGATCGATATGTATACCTTTAGTGGTGACGACGAATCCAAGGAATTTTCCGCTGGACATTCCAAGGAAGGATTTAGTGGGGTTCATCTTTAACTGATGACTCCGCATGAGATCGAACATCGTCTTCAAGTCCTTGATGTGATCTTCTTTGTTACGGCTTTTCACAACCAAATCATCAACGTAGCATTCGACTGTTTTCCTGAGATGTTCTTGGAAAATCTTAGTCATTGCTCGCTGGTACGTGGCGCCTGCATTCTTTAGACCGAAAGGCATCACCGTGTAGCAAAAGACACCGAGGGGCGTTCTGAACGCTGTATGCTTCTCGTCATCTGGGTGCATCTTGATTTGGTTATATCCTGAAAAACCATCCATAAAAGACATTCTCTCAAACCCGCATGTATTGTCGATAATGACATCTGTGATCGGGAGAGGAAAGTCGTCTTTTGGACATGCCGTGTTCAGGTCTCTGAAGTCGATACAGATCCTGATTTTACCGTTCTTCCCATGTTGGCATTTGATCGTCGTCTTCCATTGTGGACGGATCAGCTGTAGCCATGTTCGCCATTAGGGCTTTGAAAGCTTCCCCCAGACTTGTATCGGAGTCCCATTCGAGGCATCTGGCGAATTTCTATTTTTGTATTGCTTAGATGATTGGTCATTAATTAACCAGCAGCATTCGTCTTCTGAAGAAGATTCATACCCTAACCCTCGTCCGTATTTATAATAATCATCGGGTCTCCCTTTTGGTACATATGCCGCTTTGGCTGGAACACGAGGACCTCGATCGAAGTATAGACCTTCTCCGAGTGTGAAATCATATCCCTGCTTTTCCATGAGCTTGCGCGCTTCTGGACTATACTTAGATAAATGCCGACCAGGTTTGTCATCATCTTCATCTTCGCTTAAGAAATGATCTGGTAATGGGGAGCTTTTTCCTTTACCGTAAATCACTTCTTTTGCGCCTCTTATTTTGTTCGGGACGACCATGGTTGTTCCGAAAGAATGCTGGAGGCGTTCCTTTGTTATATAGGACGATCGAAGCGGCATATACAAATCAGGATTATCGTACAATTCTTTTATCACATCATCAAGAGACAGGGAGTACTCCAAATCGTTATTTATTTCATTATTGACAAGTTGCCAGTTACAACTGCCCTCTGATGTTTGTTCATCGTTAAGATTGATTACAAAGGGTACAATGTCATTTAAAACAAAACCACCATTGTAATCGAATCCGGCTTCGGAATCAGCTTCTTCTCCGCTGTCCGTGCCCTGGACCGATGGTTCCGTGTCGAATTCATTACCATAGATGAGAGAATCAGTAAAATAATTCTCAAACCCTTTAAATGGTTGTTTATCCGCGACCACCGTCCTGACCCTTCCACTAGTGTCGACATATTTCAGACACTGATGTAGGGTGGAGGGAACTATAACATTACTATGGATCCAAGGCCGACCCAGTAGTAAGTTATATGATGTCTCAGCATCAATCACGTAACACGTGGCCTCCGTCTTCAGATCACCCATTTGGCACTTTATCCGGATTTTTCCCAAAGGTTTAGACCCGCTGGTGTTGAATCCGTAAATGACAGTGCCTGTGGACGCCAACTTGCTAACTGGAATACCGAGGAAATGCATCAAGCGAAGCGGCATAATACTCACAGCAGAACCCGGATCCACTTGGATTCGGTTGACTTTGCTGGAGCCAATGTACCCGATGAAGTATAGTGGTCGATCGTGGTTCGAATTCTTCGTTTGCATATCCTCTTTGGTGAAAGTAATGCAGGGAAGGTTCTTAGTCGCTATATTGCAATGTTGACTCAGCAGTTCTGGCTCTTCAGGCGCCGGCTTGATTTGAGTCAAAAACACCTCTGTATTGGCCAAAGCTTCTTGCAAGGCCTCCCTGGTTTCCTTGGACAACCGCAACAACTCATACAGCGTTATCCGTACTGGAATGTTGGCTAATTGAGCCATTATATCGAAGGCTTGCGGAGTTTTCGAGCTTTCCGGTTTGTCTCTTCCAATCGGACGACTGAAATGAGACTGCTTTGGATTTTGAACCTCCTGGGGATTCCTCTCTTTCGGTTTATTCACTGGCTATTGTCGAGCCTCTGCGCCCGGTGTAGGACTCGTAATCACCCCTATCTCCGTGAGAGTTTTGGCTGGTCCCCGTTTATTCACCCCCTGCTCGCTAGGTGGTGGATAATTGTAGTGATACTCATTTCCGCTTCTAGTGGCGAAGACTTCTTGTTCTTCTTCGGAGAGCGGGAAAGTAGGAGCTTCATCGCCATCCTCCTCGAAGATTGCCGATGTAGCATTGCAGGACTTGCCTTTACCCTTTCTTCTCGAGGAAGTCGCCCACTGTTCGTCTTCAATGAGATCAGGATGAACCCATAGGATTTCGCCGTTTGGGGCTGTGTGTGGCACAAGTCCTTTTTGGCGCTGTCCTCTTCATTCCCACTTTGGTGATGCGTTTTGGTTCAAACCACGCTGTGGGCACTGATCCAAAGCTGATTGAAACCGCGTTTGCTCCAACATTCTTGGACGGCTTCGGGGTTATGACGCCTACATCAATTAGCGCCTGAATCTTGTCCTTGAGGTGGTAGCACGACTTGGTAGGGTGATGGACCGCTCTATGGTATGCGCAATACTTCGGATCCGTCACTTTGTTAGCCCCTTCTTGATCCACAATCGCCGGCAGCTGGATTTTGTTATTCTCCAACAGGTACTTAAAGATGCCAGGAACCTCGTCATCTTTGAAGGAATACACTTTAAGAAACCTCGGCTCCGAAGATTTCTGCTTCTGAGGCCGTTGTTGCCATTGCCCCCGAGCTTGTTGTGGTGCTTGTTGCTGCGGCTGTTGCTGAGGTTGCAATTGGAAAGTTTGATTAGCATCAACTGCATTAGCATGTGCCTTACCTTTCCCCCGTGGGACGAAATTCTGTTGTGGAGCATTCGTCGCCTGTTGGCCTCTCTCCGCCTTCTTCCTTCTGAGGAACCGCTCAGCTTGCTCTCCTCGGACCTTCAAATCCTTCCATGTCTTGGACGGTGCTGTCCCCATTGCTTCCAACACGTCCAGTGCGAGGTTGTTGTGGCAAGTCTGGAGGATGAATTCCTCGGTGATCGGGTCCTGGCAGTTCATCGCCTTGTTCCAGAACCTTTTGACGAAGGTGTCCACTAATTCCTCGTCTTTCTGCTTCTCGTCCAGCAACGACCCGATGAATATCTCTGTGTCGTCGTCGAAGAAATTAGCGAGGAATTTGATCTCCATGTCGTCCCAGCTATTTACGCTTCCTGGCTTGAGGCGGCGATACCAATCGAAAGCGGCTCCACGAAGAGTGCCAACGAAGGATCGCACCATCAGAGGCTCATTACCAGAGATAACCCCCAGGTGCGATTTGAAGTAAATCAAATGCTGAGTAGGTGAACCCATCCCATTAAACGGCGTGAAGTTAATTAGATTGAACTTCGCCGGATATGGGATCGATTCTCATTCTCTTGGGTATGGACAAGAAATGCCTGTTTTCTTCGTCTCTTGAGCGGAAATCAATGTATTGATTTTGCTCTCAAGGTTCTTAATCTTTAAGTTTTCACCTGTGTTTTCGCTAGCATTCTCGTTACCACCCCCTGCATTGACGGGAGGATTATTGGTATTATGAGTCTCATTCGCATTTGTGTCCTCATCTTCCAGATTAACCGGGTTACGACGACTTGGCTCGCCTTGCTGGTTCGTCAATGCTTGGATTTGTTGATCATGCATTTCTCTCATGTTCTGCATGGCCATCTGCATTTCGAACCTGAAGGACTCCTGTTGTTTAGTCAAAGCTTCTTCGAGCATCTTGGCCACTTGTTCTGCACTTATCATAAGTGCCTCGCGGGGTTGTCCCTCGCTGGATACCGTATTATCTGATGCAACCGCGAAGCCGGCATCAGATTCTTCATCTTCTGAAGGGAGTCTTGTCCGAACCCTACCATAGGTTGCTCGCTTGATGGTTCTGGACTGCAGACGGGTTCTAGGCCAGGATGCTTTCAGAATCGACTCGAGATTATCCCGTGCCGATGTCCCCTTGCTGGTCATATTGGTGGTGACACTCGGAAATTCTCCATCTTCAACCACCATTCTTTTTCGTCGGAAACGCCTAGGCCTTGGTTTTGGCATTTCGGTACTAAGTCTTTCGAAAACCGAAACTCTTTCGGGGACCGCCTTGATGCAGTTGCACTCAGACAATACTGTCCGAATGAGTTTGGAACAGAGGCATTGAGTTTCCTGTTCTCGGGGACTCCTCTTCCTGGTTTTACTCGTACCCCCAACACGATAGTACAATTCGTCTGCTTGACCTATCGTGTGTTGGCACGCCTTCTCAGGTATAACATTATCGTCATCAGATGATAATGTTTCCTTCTGAGGGTGAACTGCCTTCTTTGGGCTTTCAAAAGTCACGCGCCTCGAAACACGCCTTTGTGGGCGTGAATTCTCAACGGGCTCCTGAACTTCAATGCGCAAAGTAGTGTGCTTGGGTGCCATGATTTCTTTGTCATATTGAGGGTTGCGGCGACCCCCATCATGTTGATTCGTTCGGAGCTTTGTTAGTGGGCCCAAACGTCCTTGAACTGGAGCTTTGCCTCTCTCGTCGGGAATTGGACCGAGGCGCTCCAAAACTGATTTCTTCCTTCGGGACGATTCTGCATGATCTCCCGGAGAAGCTATTGGAATTACCAGCGACTTGGGTTGATTCGCCGGTGGTTGAACTTTTGTTGGAGGCTGCTTCGGCCTCCATACTTGGCGGGTTGGTAATGGCTTTTTGGCCAGTCTTTCTTCTTCCAATTTCTTGGCCTCCTGCACAAGAATTTTTGCTCGTGCGAGTAACGCGCGACGTTTGTGAATCCGCTCTTCAAGTGTCGAACGGTTCCGTTTGACCCGGATCCATTCGTTCGTTGGCAGCTTGGAGGAGCTGCCATTTTTCAGTTTGCCTCTCCTGTTCTTCAGATCCGCGTGATAGCGGACTCCGTCGGTGGACTCCATCGCCTTTGCGAGTTGCCGCGCCAGGCGTTGACGTCGCCTCTGGCGGGCTCTCTTTGAGAGAGTCACAACGCCCTCAACAGTAGAGGCGTCGGCAAGAACAGGTTTGACCTCGTTGGAGGTCGGTGGAACTTCACCCGACGCAACTTTGGCGTCAGCTGGGGTGAGAGCTTCGTTGGCATTCTGAACTTCTTCAAACCAACGAACTTTTCTCCTGGAGGAGAACTTCTTGGACTTGCGGGGGGAGGTAGATCCGGACGAGGACGACAAATATTCCTCGAACTTCTGCTGGTCGAACTCGTATTCGACCTCCTCCATGACCGGGATTGAGATCCGCGGCTGCGACGCTCCGATCTCGGCAGCGAGATCGTTGGCTCCCACTGTGGTCGCCAGATTGTTCGCGGGAAAAATTGCGTTCTTCATTGAATTCATTGCACACTCTTTAATAACAGTTAATCGGTTACAAAGATCCGGTCTTTTTATAAGATCTGGTTACAACGAAATCAAAGAAAAAGAAAAAAGATTACAACTTTCCTTTCGAACGAATCACGAGCTCCTGTTTTGCGGTCACTCGCTTTGTGGGTTCTTTCGCCTGCGCCGTTTGTGGGTTCTTTGCCTGCGCCGGGGTTTATCCGTGGACCACCGCGTGATCTAGATCCGATCGGATCTACGCAGTATGACGGGTATTATTTCGCCAAGGAAATAATAGCCGAGAGTACTATTTCGCCAAGGAAATAGTAGCCTTTAATTCTCGGGATCAAAGGCCAAGCTTTGATCCGGAGGATGATTACGTAGATCTGAGATCCGGTTCCTCTCGAACTCTTGCCTTATTTGGCGTTGACGATCGCCGAGCACCGAATCTGGAAGAGCAAGTCCTCAAAGTCCCAAAGCTTCAATCTTTTTAAGTTCTGAGCCTTGAATCCAGCAGAGCTTCGCCTCCAAAAGTTCCAACCTCTCAACAANATCTTTTGTAATCAAAAAGCAATTACTTGAGAAAACAATGACGTCAATGAAGAACACAATTTTTCCCGCGAACAATCTGGCGACCACAGTGGGATTTCGCCGAGTCCCCTAGGTGTTGTGGTTTTTGCCGTTTTTTTTGGTCTCGTGGTTAATTTAGACTCTGATTTGTTGATCTGAATCCTGATTTGGCAGTAAACCCGCTTCGTTGTTGATCCGGATTCTTATTTGACAGTCCGAATCCCAATATGGCAGTAAATCCGCCTCGGTGTTTGAGTTCAAATCCGTTCTATGGTTGGATGACTCGTTGACTCACCGAACTGTTTGCTTGATTCCGCATGCGAATGGATGTATTCCATTGTTTGCGTGCGGTTCGTTAGCCTCGTTGTCTCGTTAATCCACTTCGTTGCGTGTTACTTGGCTTTGGCGTTATGGACTGACGCTCGTGTTTGGATACGTCGCCTGATGGTTCGTCGGTTTGTGCCGAGCTGTGCTAAGGGACCTATAAGTAATTTTATACGCCTACAACGAGCGCTTGATCGTGCGAGGCCAATGATTGTTGATCAGTAGAGAGTGTCGGTGTGGTGGCCTCTGAGGCCGATAGAATTGATCATGTTACAACACTGGTGTCCCTAATATCAGCATTTGTGGCCACCTATTCATGGTGAGCTCTCTTGGTCACCCTCTCTCCAGAAGCGCCGACATCCATCCCCCGCTTATGCTTCAACGAAGGCGGGGAATTAGGAGCAAAGGTCAACATCTACAGGCGTTCAGCAAGGGCACCCTTAACCTACTCCAAGTGCTCTCTAGCTCGGGCTAATTCCTCAGCCACCTCCTGATCTCTGAAGGGCTTGAGCTGAGAGAGATCCTGTTAGGTCGGGAGGTCTGATGTCAGGATGTTATCCAACCCCCCATAAAGCTCCTCTTCCTAATCTTCTTGGGGAACTTCTTCAACAAGAGCCACCTCAGACTCCTTAACCTATCGACGACCATCTCGCCTCGGTGTGCGAGGAGCTACTCTCGATCGATGCCTCTGTGCTGTCAGACAAGAAGTGTGGGGATTGAATCCCTTTGGAGTTGTGCTCACACTCCGATACCACTTATAATATGTAAGAGTATAGTGGAGAGTGTGATCCCTGAGCGGCAACTCAAACTACACATTGGTGCATCTCGCGTGTGTCCAAAACCACCCGTGCGCTCTGTCGACCAACCCCCCTCAAAGCTCAACCAGTGGTTGATGTTCCCCACATATAATTGGTCGTACCCGAACTAGCGAGTGAAACAACTCGGGAGGTAGGTCTCCGGGTAGCATGTTGAGTGCGTCTGGAGAATATGATAGCTTGGTTTGATGTTGACCAGCCATCTGAAGTTGCCCAGGGATAGGGCGGTGTGCTCATCCATCGTCGACGCATCTCAAAGACACTCGTCATATCCTCCGCCGGAGAAGTAAGGGAAGCACCGGAAGAAGTTGTTGTTGCCAAAGAAGGATAGCACCTTACTTATTTCCACGATGTCCTTGAGCTTCCAAGAACAATTCTCCAATCGCTGAACGAATGGGATGATCTTTCCTCCTTGGCACGCTGCTGGCGTACTCATCAAGCACTCGTAGTGCTGAACAAACATTTCCATCAGATATGTATATGCCAGGTTGATGCGGGGGTTCAGGGTTTTGGCTACCTCTTCTCCCCCCTTTTCTTCCACGAATGAGACTGGCAGAATTGCATCATCAGCTTTCGGAGCTCACTCTGTATGCACGCCACCATTGCTGATACCAGTGTATAAAGCCATCTGTAAGCCAAGCGGACAACCGAGTAGACGACTTCTACCAAAATCACCTCAAATGAACATGTGGGAACCACACATCTCTTCAGCCACAACATCAAGTATCTGGTGAGTAGGGCTTTCATCGATATTGAGGACCCTTCCTAGTGGTTGAATGATTCAAACGTGGTGCCAACCTTAAATCCCCCTTCGTCGTGTTCGAGGGTTTCTGAGTTGCCACTCTCAGATATCCTCTTCTATATCTCTGTCGGATCACACTCATTTAGCGGCAAGACGGGCCTCCTCTTATAATCATTATGAGAGAACAAGTAATCGGCCCAGCTCTTGTGACTAATCCCTAGGGTCCTCTTCTTCTTGCCATTGTGATCCACCGATCTGAGGGTGTCTAAGCAGATGTGATAGTGGTAGAGGAGCTCCCACAAAGTCTCCACCACTTGAAGGAACTTATCTGATAGATGGTTGATCTCTTGCTGGTCAGGAACATACTCTTCATACGGGAACTCACCCATTGGTAATCCCGACACTTCGTACATCTCGTGAAGTGCCATGCCTAACTTTCCATTGGGGGTGAAGAAGATGCCACTGTCTGGGCAGTAGAGTTCCAAGATGCTTTGGAATTAAGGAGCGTTGATCTTTGAGGTTGCGCTGAGTGGCCCTGATAGCGCTGTATAACTCTGATCCTTATAAATTGAAATTCTCCGCCAACACGTAGTCGGTGATCCTATACTACCAGGGACTATTGTCGACAGAAGAGTGAATCCACCTTGGCACTCTGATGTCTTTTGGTGGAAATTGCCCCCTAGCCTTAAAGAAATGATGACAGAAGGTCTCCACCACCGCTATCGTCTCGCCCATCGGTAGTTCACTTTGCGTCAGACAAGGTTACAGAGCGGTCACGTGCTTACTAGAGTTGTCGATCTCGTATCCGATCGTGGAACCTATAAATATTCCGCATATCACTCTGTCTTGAGTCGGAGTCAGGTCCCAGCTCATCGTGCAAGGGACTGAGAGGGAGCGCAACTCTACCAATGAGATTCCCCGCATCATGCCGGGGAGGAAATATCGGACTCCGTCTACTTTACCGAGCCACTTGCTCTCACCAAGGAGCATAACTGAGGGGTCAGCCATGGTGTCACCAAACATTAAGTCGGGTTTCCTCATCTCCCGACGTTGGGTATCCAACAACGCTGCATCAGTAGACAATTCCCACAGCGTTAAGTAGTGCCCATCGAACACTCTCTGTACCAGCTTTGTAGTTTTGTCGACTTCAAATACTGGCACCGGATCAAGGAGGGGAAATCTAGGAGGGGACGTGAAGCCCATACCACCAGCAAGTCCAATAGCACCCCCCTAGGGAGAGCCTCATTAGAAAATACAGCTGCAAAATAAAACAAAAGAGATTAGAAAATGTTGACTCCAAAGGATGGAAATTTTCTAAGTCTTTAAAATAGTCGGCCTGCGATGTGCAGGTGGGCTTTATCAGATAGACGAGTTAATGAAACTCGCCTGACAAGAGCAGAGCTCGTCTGACATAGCAGAAGCTCGCCTAACAAAGGCAGAAGCTCGTCTGACTAGTAGAAGCTCACCTGACAAAGACAGAAGCTCACCTAATAAGCAGAGCTTACCTGATAGGGCAGATCTTGCCAGACAGAACGGAGCTCGCCTGACAAGCAAGCTCATCTGAATAGCAAAACTTCGCCTGAGTAGACGAAGCTTGCCACGAAAGATGAACAAACACTATTCATCTTCTTTGCCTTGTTCGTTCATGTTCTCAGTCCCATCCTATAGTCCCCTGAACTTACCAGAGTAGGTTTGGGTCACGCCGGCGGTAACAGCAGTGGTGATGTCAACAACGGTGGTGCAAGAGGAAGCAGACCTCTTCCCCTTGGAAGCAATCTTCTTAGGGGCTATTTTTTAGCTCGAGAAGAAATGAGGATGAGGGTTCGAGTTTCTTTGAAGACTTGAACAATTTTTGAAAGCATAGTAATCTCCCAAAGGAGGGAGATGAAGGCTTTATATAGGCGGGGCTTCAACGGTTGAGATTCACCGTCTTAACCAAAGTCAACGGCTCAGATCACCAGCGACGGTTCAAATTTGACAGTTCAAATCAAACAGACGAGACTAAGTCTCGAATCAAACGGCTTGGATGACGAGGCGGTTCGTATTTGAACTGATGACCAAGATGAAACGGTTCAGCCGAATGGCCATGATCTCTCGTCAAATCGATGATTGAGATCAAGAGAGCCGCCAATTCCACGGCTCAGATCTAGCACGTGAAAACAAGGCCACCCCAACAGATCACATTTATGCGATCTGACGTGCCCATGTTGCCTTAGCTGGAGAGCGTTAGAGCCTGTCCACGGATACGTGGATTGCCTGCCACCAACTTGGACTCCACTTACAATAATCCAGCTCGTCTGCAAGCATAGAGCTCGCCTGACGATCTCTAGAGATTGCCTACACAGCTTGAGCTCACCTATAGGCCTAAGCTCGCCTGCACCTCATTGAGCTCGCCTAAAAAGCTCAACCAAGGGGCTCAAATTTGACCAAACCAATGAACAGTGATCATCTTCATTCAAAGTGTTCTAGACCACATTTAACCTAATTTAGGTCTAAAAACTTTGAAGGGGGGTTTAGTAGGCAATAAAAATTGCTTTTACACAATAGAACTCAAATCTCATTTGTTTGAGTTCACCTGCGTGCTCAAAGCAAGCAAAGTTCACCTACATTCAAAAGGCCAAGCTAAGCTCACCTACATTCAAGAGGCCAAGCGAATACTCACCTGTTTGTTTGACTCACCAGCACAAGTTAAGCTCGTCTGCTTCCTTGATTTGCCCACAAAAACCAAGCTCGCCTGATTGCTTGACTCACCAGCATGAGTCAAGCTCGCCTGAATGCTTCGCTCGCCAGCACGAGTCAAGCTCACCTATAGGAAGTTCGAATGCACGAACCAAGCTCGCCTACAGACTCAAGCTCGTCTAACACTTGAGGAGTCCGCTAGTTGACCCCGCCTATTCGCTAAGCTCGCTTGAGCATTCATACAGCACACGATCTCACCTACAAGCCCGCTAGCCTCTCCTGAGCGGTGCAAGTAGCTGCTTGCTGGTGGGAGTGGGCATTTCCACTTCCCATGTTTTAAGGGATAGTTACATGGCTCCCATCACCTATAAGTGGTCACATCCCACAGCTATAGGGGAGGGTATGGTGCTCCTCACCTGTGAGCGGTCACATCCCACAAGTCAAGGGATTGACCATGCCTCTTTTTACCTATTTATAAGTCACTTTTGGCCACATGAAAGGGGCAGGGGGAAAAGGCTGGAGAGGCTGACTGGCTGTCAGAGAGAAAGGGGCTTGGAAGTTCGGCATTCTAAGAGTTTAGCTTAGCATCTTGAGAGCTTGGTTGGATATTCTTAAGCAGTTTTAATCTGAACTCTCAGATTTGAAACTCTTGGCTCTTTGCAAACTCTTGCATATTAGTCTTCTCTAAGCATTCGGCCTTGACATTTATCAAGCTCGAGTAATCGAACTCAATCACACAAGAGCTTCTATTACGAACTAAAGCTCAATCGCAGTTTCGATCAGATCGTCCAAAGAAAGCAAACTCGCTGCAAGCATTCTAGGGAGGTGTCCAATCACTACCGAAGAACCCATGTTAAATAAGAAGAGAATTCTCTTCACTTTTGTTGTAATTATTGATCCTTAGTTTATAATAAGCTATTCTTATTAATACAAACAATCCCTTTTTGGGAGTCAATTTTCACGCCGAACAGAGGGTTGTCCTTAACTTGCATCAAATACACATTTGCAAGCCAAGTAAAAATGGTTTGAGAATATTGAAGAACTCTTACACAATCATGACTATCAAGTAGGAATTTAATTTTCCATTTAGTTTTAGTAGAATTCTATGCTCTATAGCACCTCCATGGACATGTTTCATTAGGGTTAGCAAATTCCATCCCCTTCACAAACTTGGTAGCAATCAAATCTTTCTCTGAACTAAACTGAGACCACTTGATTTTATTGGTATTTTCCTCCACATTATCAGATGGCAAGCTTCTCAACTCATCACTACACTCTAAATTTGAATTTGCTTCCATTCTAGGGGCTGCAACTTTCCTACCAATGGTGTTAATGTCATGATTCACTGCAATATCATCTCCCCAATTTTCTTCATCCTCAGACTCATCATGTTCTCAGACTAATCCTTCATAGTCATCCTCATCATCATAATCATTGTCTTCTGACTCTCCCATAGAACACATAATCACTATCATTGTCATTTTCCTCAATAGATGCATTGTCTTTACCACTTTCATTCACTTTTCCTTTTCCTTTCTCTTTCACATGAGGTAAGTCAACTTAACTGTCTTGTATAGGATATTGGGTAACACATGCACTCTATTGGGTTTGCATTTGAATCCTACTATACTCGGAATCATGTTCAATACTATCCAACCTCTCCTTCCTGTGCTCAACATATAATTCCATGTAATTTGCACTATGCTTAGTCAATAAATTAGTAAGGGGTGGGGTTATTTCATCTAATATAAGTCTAAGCCCTCCATCAAGAGTACTATGGGGGTCTTTAACAAATATCCTCAACTTTGCAGCGTGCCCCAAATCTCTAATAACCCTCTCCAAGTAGTCCCACGACAAACTCTTATTTATCAACATAGACTAATTTTGATTTCCCCCGATGTACTTTAAC
>NC_033800.1:136862308-136899696 GCF_001876935.1 Asparagus officinalis | reverse complement strand
TATCACAACTTTAGTGCTCAAAGTCATACCTACAAGAATAAGAATTACACATCACTACCCCCAAAACAGTGACGAATTCATCTTTCAAAAACTTTAAAAATTGAACAGTTTTAAAATTCAAACTGTAAATGAACATCTAAAAAAACAAATTAAACCCCCATTGACCAAAATGTACCATCTTTGTACCACAATCACAAAGCATAGTCCAAATTTTAAAAAAAAAACTAACTACAAATTTTACCTCAAAGTACCACAATCCAATATAAAATCCACTACAAATCTCCAATCTTCGCCGCGAACCATCTTCTCCAAGATCCTAGAGTGAGATTTCTTCTTGATCCTTGGTCAAGATCCAATACCCGAATTTAGGGCATGGTAATTGTAAAGCCCCATAGAATTTAATAAATAAGTTTCTATTGTGAAATGTATGTCTATATCATAGAGGAGCATGATAACAAGTGTTTGGGGATCAAACTAGTGTATTTATATGAGAGAAATCAAGTGGTAAAGACCAACATACGAATAAATCATGCACAGCAGAATATTAATGTGCGGTCGACCGTGCTGGGCATGGCGGTCGACCGCACAGCGGCCAGGCTCAGGCGCAGTAGGATATTGTTGTGCGGTCGACCGCGATGGGCGTAGCGGTCGACCGCACAGCGGTCAGACTTGTTTTCTTAGCCCGTTTTGTTTTGGGTTTTGGGTCGGGTTTGAGGGCTCATATATATTATTTTATTCATGGGAGCCTCCTTTTTGTCAGAGAAAACCCTAGCAGCCTCCCCCTATCCTCTTGCAAACCCTAGCTAGTTCTTTGGGAGATTGTGGAGGATTTCGAGGAGTTCGAGCGAGATCCAGCGGCGTTCAGTGAAGAAGAACCTTCTCACGACCTTACCACAGTAGTTCATCACCCCTCAGGCGAGTTTCATCTCGCCCAATCCCTCACCCGGTTTTTAAATATTTTTAAATAATGATTTCATGTGTTTTTATGAGCCTAACATGCTAGTTTGAGTATAAAAAGTTGATCTTTATATTATATGTAGCAAAAGAACATGTTTTCAGTTAATAAAGATCACCCACGTTTTTCTTAAGTGCAGATCTAGACCTAGTGGTTAGTCTAACAAAAGTTTTGAAATAAAAGTAATTGTTTTCGATAGTTTCAACATAAATATGCATGTTTTAAACGGTTTCATCTTGTCTATAGTGATTAGACTGCTTATATCATGTTCCAGATATGCTAAATCACATGTATAAGGTTGCTAGTATGTATAAACATCACACACGAAGTTCGAGATTGAAATCATGTAGAATAGAACTTGAATATAGGGTTTTTTTCTGCTTCGCGATCGACCGCGGTTGGCGCGACGGTCGACTGCGTATCGTGCACAGGTCATCTATGAGTTCTGTCTTGATCGTGGTCGACGCGCTGGGCGCGGCGGTTGACCATCGATCACGGTCGACCGTGCGTGGCATGTGTTGGACACTTAGCTATTGCAGTCAATGTGTTGGACACTTAGTTATTGCAGTCCATGTATTGGATACTTATCTATTACGGTCCATGTGTTGGACCTTGATCATATAGTCCATGTGTGGGACATTTGCTTATTTTAGTCCATGTGTTGGACACGAAGCTTTGCGGCCTATATGTTGGACCTACATCATATATAGTCTATGTGTTGGACCTACCTCATATATAGTCCATGTGTTGGGCTTTTTCCTATTTCAGTCCATGTGTTGGACATTTGTTACATGCAGTCCATGTATTGGACATTCAGTGGATTTTGTCTTATCTGGCATATAGTAGATGAAGTTCATGAGTTGAACAAGTATTCTGATATCTGACAGGACATTTTTGATATAGTTTGAGATGGAGGTATTGATCCACGTTGTAGTTAGATTTGATAGTGTTTGTGGAAAAATTGCAGTAAAGGAAACGAAGGAAAATTGATTTGTATTCCTTTAATCTCAGTTACAATTGGATTTCCTAATTACAAAAGAGAGGAGAATGATCTGGATTCTCCCCTTTGTTTAAATCTGGGTTCTTCACGGTGGCGATACAAAAGAGAGGAGAATGATCTGGATTCTCCCCTTTGTTTAAATCTGGGTTCTTCACGGTGGCGATGAGTTGCCTCCCTCGAATGCTCGCGTCGAGTTTACTTCTCGTTGACGATCTGATGTCTTGTTTCACTGGAACGTGGTCTTCTCCTCACGATTTGACGTTGTGGAGAACTCTGAACGAGTTTAAAACTCTATGAAAGAGTTGATTTAACCGAAAGTCGGTTATAAGCCAAAGATGAAGAAGATCTTGTTGCTGATCTCCAAAGCTCCAACCGAAGGATGAAGGATCCTCTTTTCGCTGTCAAGAAGTTCCAACCGACCGCCCTCTGAACTGAATTGATTTTCATTTATTTATAGGGGATTAAGGGGTGTAACCACCTCCTTAATTCGCTCCTAAGTGGGGCTAATGGGATGTAACCGCCCCTTAAATCACTCCTGAGTGGAGTTGTGATCCCCTCAGATCGTGGGAAACAGTTTTGAAACCGTTCAGCTCGTGTTTGAACGAGTCAAACGCAGGCCCTGTATTCTGGTGCGAATTCTGCGTTCAAACGCAGTGTTTGGAAGCTCAGACGCAGTAATTTGGAAGCTGCGTTGGCATCTTGTTGAAAGCTGCGTTTGACAGCTTGGGAGCTGCGTTTGGCGGCCGGACATGAGCTGCGTTTGCGGCCGAGCATGAGCTGCGTTTGCGACCGAACATGAGCTGCGTTGGCGGCCGAATCTGAGCTGCGTTTGCAGCTTTTGGAGCTGCATTTGCAGCTTTTAGAGTTGCGTTTGAGCTGCGTTCGTGGCTATGAACGCGATGCGTTTTGATGCTGGTATGCAGGGAGGACTTCCGCAGCTTGATTTGAAGAGACCGTCGATTTGTAGTCTCTTTCTGTCAAAGCGTTGCAAAGATCGTCATTTTGTAATCTTTGCTTTAGCTCTCTGATATGTGAGAGTCGTCAGATTATAACTTCCGATGTTGATTATGAAGGCTGTTTGATTAGAGCTTCCATCAGTTGTCTTAAAGGTCGTCAGATTGTAACCTTTAGCGATCTACGTGAAAGTCTTCAAATTGTAACCTTCTGGAAGTCGTCAGAGTGTAACTTTCATCATCGGTGTTTTGATGGGGATCAGCTATGTATTGTGATTTTTAGACAGCCTACAGATAGTTATCTATTTACAATATGAGCTTATGGATGGTTGAGATATCCACGCACATGTTGTAAATTTCTAAATATCAAACTTCAATTTTATTTCAGATCAGATGTTTTGACTATCTATATATATTATTAGTTATTTTTCTATCCAACTAGCTCTTCCCATTGGGGTTGGTTGAGATGTTACTCGTTATAGAGATTTGACGCTCGTTGTTTCCCCCACTTTCGGGTAACGAACCAGGTGCACGGAGAGCCGTAGCTTGATGGATTTGCTCTAGTTATTATTTATAGATATTTTATCAGCAGTTTATTGTTAGGGCTCCACGATGATTTTGTTTATGAACATTAAGATGTTATTTCTAGTTTTGTAAAGGCAGATTGCCTTAATGTCATTTCATTTGAATTCTTATTGTGAGACAATTGTATCAGTTCAGATGATTTCTTTTTAAAGATTTATCCATTTTATCAGTGGTGATGATTTTTCTTCAGAATATCTATTTGTTTAGTATTTCTTTTGTATATTCTCTCTTTTGCCTGTTTTGTACCTACACTTGTTTTTGTTTCTACTAGATAGATAGTAATTGTGATAGTGAAACATGTTATTGCACAATGTAGTACATGACAGGTTTGACATTCTTGGTTTTACCTTGGACTACAGCCTTGTTGAAACCAGGGGCGTCACAGTAATTTTGTCAAGTTATATAAAAACG
The DNA here is from genome assembly GCF_001876935.1 of Asparagus officinalis. Lineage (NCBI taxonomy): Eukaryota > Viridiplantae > Streptophyta > Magnoliopsida > Asparagales > Asparagaceae > Asparagus > Asparagus officinalis. The sequence continues at coordinate 136,895,792 of NC_033800.1, read as the reverse complement.
AGAGAGGTTTGGGATTTTTTAAACATCTTTTAACTGTTGAGGGTAATAAAGTAAGGTGAGGGGCATTTTCATCACAACGCCCAAAAATAACTTTGTGAGACATTTTTTAACGGTGGACAATTCATGCTATTTTTGCACTATCTTTTACAACTTGTGGCATTTAAGTGCCACATTAAGGAAACTTTATGATATTTAAGTTCTATTCAGCCCTTGTAAAATGAACCATTTTGCTACTTTGTGGATAGGTAACCTTCCTGTTAAATACAATGATTATTTATCTTACAAGAGGCATAAATTCATGAAGTACTACATAAATGGAGTTTCAGGTGGAGTGGAAATTGGAATTGCAGCTAGTGGAGGTGCAATAGGCAGAGTTGTGAGCAATGTTGCAATAAATAGAGTTTTAGATGCAGTGGAGAGTAGAGTTATTGCATAATGTTCAATGAGGAGACATTCGATGTTGTTGCAAAATATAACACTATACGATTTAATGCAGGTGTAAAATCCTAAAAATTTGAAAAATAATTTTAAATGATAATAAATCAGTTTTATTATGGTTGGTGAATATTCTGGGATGAATGGATCAAACTAGAATCGATTTAAGACGATTCGTAGTTTTAGCCTCGGTATCTCGAGTCTACTAAAATTTACCATATTTTTATTTTTAGTAATTTTTTTATTGATCATATGGACACGAGGTTTACACCATTGATCTTAGAATTTTGAGATAGTACTATGGGTAAAGTTTCGTTACGTTCTGATAACGGAAACTAAAACCTATTTTAAATTTGATATATTATATGATATATATAATTATATATATAATATTATACTTATATATATATAAATATATATATATTATATAATAATATATATTTATATATATATATGAGAAAAATGAGTATGACTTGGTACTAAGCACAAATTTTGGTGCTTTGGGTAGTGGAGGTGTTCATTCACGCATTCATCATTGTTAAGTTGGGGGACGATACTTGCAACCTGTAATGATGGACCCATTTGGAATGAGTGAAAGATATTGTACCTCATACCATTGTTTTATGATTGGTACAAGGATATCCAGGATCCTCTCTCTTCTTTTGTTATATTATATATATATATATATTATAAATAAGTATATTATATGTTATATAGAAATAGTATATATTATATGTATATTATAAGATAGATGAGTATATTTTATATATAATTTTATGCTTTGGGTTCGAAGGATACCATATTGTCTCTATCCATCGTTCTTAGCTGCAGTCTCTCTCCTCTCTCTCTATAGATTAGTTAGCTATATAGTATATATATATGATATATATATATTATAATATATTTATATATATATATATAGTATATATATATATATATTATGTATATACTATATATATAGGGAAAAGTAAATCTAAGGTGAAATCCGCTAAGGGCTCTCACCTAAGGACGGCTAAAATCACATCATTTCCTAATTTTTTGCGATCGGCTCGTTGACCTTTGTCTCACGTTCTTAAACGGTAACACCTAATTTTGGATGACCGCGTGGTTTTGACGCCTGTATCGACTGCGCTGCATTTTAAACGGTTTCGAAATGAATAGAATTTTTAACAACAGCGTGCAACGGAAATGGTCAGAAACAGAACGGGTTCATCCCAAATTGTGTGTTTGGGTTAAGAACGTGTAGATCAATTAAGAACGGATCGGCAAAAAAAATTCTAGAAGAATGATTGATTCTAGCTGGCGTCTTAGGTGGGAGCCTAGGTGTCACTTAGATTCACTTTCGCATATATAATATAGTATATTAAGTATATAGTATATGAGTATATAATATTATATATAGTACGTATATATATAGTATATATATATATATTTAGTATAATATATACTAAGAGAGAGAGAGAGAGGCAGAGAGAGAGAGATTAATGGGGGTATAGACTTCGGTCATGAGGAGAGGATTGTCTGCCTATGCGCCATGCTAGATCCATGAATTGATACACATTATGGATGATCCGGCTCCGTTGGAACTTGATTCTACGATGAGTCTATAAACACAACGAGCACGGTAGTAGTGGTTGAAAGTGGATGAGCCAAGTTTGGGGGTGAACCGTCGGTCGTTTGACCTTCATCGCCACTTCGTATCAGTTTTAAACGGGTTTTGAATGAATAGACTTCACATGGTCGATGGAGAGTGAAACGACGACAGGATTCACCGAATACTTGTGTGTTGGGGTTTTAGAATATGGTAAATCAGGTTCCACAGAGCGGATCATCCATTAAAGAATGTTTCCCCCGCTCAATCATTGATTTAGGGCGTCAAGGAAGGAAATCCCCTTCGCTTATGATAGGAATATCTCATTGAATCTACATAAGTATTATATTATATATATATAGTATACTATATATAGTATATATATATCAGTAGTATAAAATTTTTCCAACGGACTTTCATCAAAAAAATTTGTGAAGCAAAGTTCTAGAGGAGGGCGAGATCTACAACTCTTGTAAAGGGATTTCGTACGAATCAACTGTGTGAGGGATCAAAATCTATTTTAAGGGAAAATTCATCTTTTTTCAAACTCATCCCTTAATAATTTGATTTTTTGATGGTTTAAATCCCAAAACTGATGAATAGAACTTTAGATCCAATGACTAAATAACGAAAAGATATGATCTTGATTGACTAGAACTCTAATTATTCGAAATCATTGTTCACCGATATTACTGTTCACCAAAATCACCGTTTACCAAAATCGCTGTTCACCGATATCACTGCTCACCGATATCACTGCTCACTGATATTACGTTTCACCGATGATGTTACTATTTACCGATCGAGACTTAGAAAGAATTTTTAAAATTGATAGAGTATCGATCGACTGATTCTAAGGACCAGTCGACCGATTTGATGTTGTTTGCATATATGACTCTTCTGCACATTTGTTGGTTGTGGACACGACGCACGGTTTCGTACGTTGATTCACGTGTACGACCATGAGGTGTACGTGTAGGGTTTGAGCATACACGGACCCTTAGTGGTGTGTAGCCTCATGTTTTGTGTTTGTCGCGATAAGGAGTGACAATTGTTTCAAACAGCGATGGTTTTGGATGCTTGAGTACGTTCGTCCGTGCAACGCAAGAGATCACGGACGACTACACTCCGAGTGCATTAGTCCATGCACCGCATGAGAAACGTGTACAAATATATGGTAGTTTTTGGAGTTATGGTCGGTTGACCGCGAGGTTAGGTCCAGTCGACCACGGACCCTGTAATGGATTTTTTTGGTTTCTGTCATTCTATCCGGTCAATCGTGAGCTTTGGCGCGATCGACCGTCAGTTGAGTTTGGGCCTGGGCTTTATTTCTTGTTCTAATTTGGTTTGTGTTTTGATATATATTGAAACACGATTTTAGAGTTTGATTAATCAGAGAATAGAGAGTGTTCTGAGCATATGGAAAGGGAGAATTCGTGAGCAAGTAGGGGTGTGTAACGGTCGGTTCGGTTCAGTTTTACTAAAATTTGAACAACCGAACCGAACCGCCTATAATTCAAAACCGAACCGAACTGTTGCAAGTCGGTTCGGTGCGGTGCGGTTCGGTGCGGTTTGGTTCGGTTTGTTCGGTTCTAACTTCATCAAACTTCTTATCAAACAACAAACTGTGTTAAAGGAAAAAAGTTCGGTTTGTTCGGTTCTAACTTCATCAAACTTCTTATCAAACAACAAACTGTGTTAAAGGAAAAAAGATATCAACAAAGTAGGAGATTATGAAGCATTAAACATTGATATAATGATATTGTTTTCAACCCATAATGATTCAGAAAATGAGTTTAGAGTTTGAGTCTTTAACTCTTTGGGGACGAGTCGAGTAGGGTTTGAGATCAGAATGGGTAGTATTACACTATATTCGGTCGGTTCGGGTCGGTTCGGGTTGAAAAGTTTTCAAACCGACCCGAACCGTCCTACTCATAAAACTAATTTTTCGGCTTGGTTCGAGTCGGTTCGGTCGGTTTTTTGGTTTGGACCGAACGATGCTCAGCCCTATGAGCAAGTTGAGAGATCTTTTGGTTAGGTTAGTTTGAGTGTTTAAGAGATTTGTAACCTTTTGTACTCTCCTTGATTTAGTGGAATCTCCCCATCCTCTCCCCATGGACGTAGGCAAATTACCGAACCACATATATCCCTATATTTGTGATTGGTTTGTCGTATTTTGGATTAGATTACAGTTGTGTTTGGTTTGGTTATCTTCTCTCGTACCTCACGAACTCGTTCGGTATGTGAGCATGCTTCCACAAAGGCGTGCAATAGAGACGACATCTTAACTCATCCAATATCCGACGTCTCAACAATATCCGACATCTTAACTCGTTCGACATCTCAACTCAATACAAACCAAGTCATTTTAGCGGACAAGATGACATTGGAGCAGATGAAATGACATTCAGCGGACGAGATGATCTCAGCAGACAAGACGAGGCGAAGCAGGTAGGCCAAGATGACACCTGCTGCCAGTCGACACACTTCGTGTCGACTGGAACAATAGTTGGGAATACATGCCCAGTCGACACGAAAGGCAGTACTAATCGACTCGCCTCGTGTCAACTCATACATCAGATTAGGAAAGAATTCATTTTTGGTTATTTCCTTTTAGAAACAGAGTTTCTTTTTTATTAGAGTTAGGATAGGTTTAGTTAGCTATATATAATAGTTCCTTTTGTAAACCAAGAATTAACTTTTTCAATTATTCAATCAAGAAAACTTTTCTCTATTATTTTCTTTCTCAAGTTCGAGAAACTTCTGGCTTGTGGATTCAAGCTCGTGAATTACATGTTATTGTCAGGGTTTATCGACATCGGAACAATATCCGATCAGCCTTCCCGTTTCTACGTCTGCGTCAAGTGGTATTAGAGCTTCGGCTTCAACATCCTCGACAATGGCAGGTGATGGCGAGAAGGAGCTTTCTCTACAGGATTTTTTCGTGAGGATGGATTCTATGGATGGAAGATTTGGTATGTTGGAGGTGTCTCTTCAGAACCTTCAACAAGCCATTGAAGGACTTACCCTTCACCTCAACAATGGGAATAACTTCGTCGATGGTCTTCACCTAGGCGGACCCGGAGTTAGGCAACCTCGACATCCACCCCTATATAATCATCAACCCCCTCCAGTTCATTCCCCTCCAAATCAACCACGTCTAAACCAAACCCCTCCATATCAACCCCCTCCGCATCAACCTCCTCAATATCAACCCCCTCCACTCCTTCGACGACTTCCCAATCAAACCATTCCCCATGATGATTACATTAACGACGGAGGGGACTATAGTCACCAATTTGAAGGGTCATGGTATGATAATGTTTCGAGTGAAGAGGAAGGAGATCGACCTTATAGTAGAGGTTGGGGTAGAGGCTACAACCCTCATCACAACTACCACCGACAAGGCCGATATCATCAGGACCAAGACTATCGGATGAAGGTAGAGCTTCCTTCATTCGGAGGAAATCTGGATATAGAGGCTTTCTTGGATTGACTCTACAAAATAGAGAAGTTCTTTAAGATGACTAATGTGCCCGAAGCAAACTAGGTGAAGTTTGTTGCATATCGTCTCAAAGGAGGAGCCGTAGTATGGTGGGATCAAACTCAAAACACTAGGAGACGACAAGGAAAGCAATTAGTGTGGGTTTGGCATCGCATGAAGTAGCTTCGAGCAAGATTTCTACCACCCGACTATCAACAAATCCTCTACAACCAATTCGAGCAATGCAGTCAAGGAGTCAGATCAGTAAGCTCCTATACCGAAGAGTTCTTCCATCTTACTTCTCGTTGTGATTTGTCTATAAGCAAGGAACAACTCGCAGCCAAATATATTAGTGGTTTGAAGTATTCAATTCAAGAGAAGGTGACCATACATAATGTGTACTCTATGGACGAAGCCCACAATATGGTTCTAAAGGCGAAAAGATTAGCCTCTAAGACACCACCTTTCAGGCGAACCGATCAGGGAAGTTTGACTGAGAAGGCAAGAGGTGAGTTTGCAGAGCTAAGGATAATTGGTCGGTCTAATCCTCCACGACCAGCCGAGCGGTCGACAAATCAACCATCACCCTAGACGACTCAATCAAATCAGTATGCCAAGCCAACCGTAGGGAAGTGTGTAGGCTGTCTAAAAATCACAATAGATAGCTGATCCTCATCAAAACACCGATGATGGAAGTTACACTCTGACGACTTCCAGAAGGTTACAATTTAAAGACTTTCACGTAGACTGATGAAGGTTACAATCTGACGACCTTTGCAACAACTGATGAAAGCTCTAATCAACAGCCTCCACAATCAACATCGGAAGTTACAATCTGACGACTCTCACATATCAAAGAGCTAAAGCAAAGATTACAAAACAATGATCTTTGCAATGTTCTGACAGAAAGAGACTACAAAACCAAGACGTAGAAGTCCTCCTCGCGTACCAGCACCAAGACACACCGCGTTCACAGCCACGGACGCAGCTCAGATCCAGCTGCCAACGTAGCTCATGTTTGGCTGCAAATACAGTCTCCGAAAGCTACAAACGCAGCTTCTATCCGCTGTCAAACGCAGCCCCCGAAAGCTGCAAACGCAGCTTCCAACTGCTGCCAACGCAGCTTCCCACCGCTGCCCAACGCAGCTTCCAACTGTTGCCAACGCAGCTTCCACCGCTGCCCAACGCAGATTCCAACTGCTGCCAACGCAGCTTCCAACTGCTACCAACGCAGCTTTTAACAGCTGCCAACGGAGGTTCCATCTGCTGCCCAACGCAGCTCACAAACACTACATTCAAACACAGATTTCATTCCAGAATGCATGATTTGCGTTTGACTCGTTCAAACACGAGCTGAACGGTTTCAAAACCGTTTCCCACGATCTGAGGGGATCACAACTCCACTCAGGAGTGATTTAAGGGGACAGTTACATCCCATTAGCCCCACTTAGGAGCGAATTAAGGAGGTGGTTACACCTCTTAATCCCCTATAAATAACTAAAAATCAATTCAGTTCAGGGGTTCGGTCTGTTAGGACTCCTTGGCAGCAGGGGCTTCGGTTCTGATCCTTCGGCTGAGATTTGGCAGCGAAAAGAGGATCATTCATCCTTCGGTTGGAGCTTTGGAGATTGGTAACAAGATCTTCTTTATCCTCGGCTTGTCTAACCAATTACGGTTAAGATCAATCAACTCATCAAGAGTTCTAAAACTTGCCACGCAAGTTCTCCATAATGTCAAATCATGAGGAGAAGATCATGTTCCAGTGAAACAAGACGTCGGATCGTCAACGAGAAGCAAACTCGACGCGAGCATTCGAGGGAGGCATCTCATCACCACCGTGAAGAACCCAGAATTAAACAAAGGGGGGAATCCAGATCATTCTCTTCTCTTTTGTAATCAGGAAATCCAATTATAATTGAGATTAAAGGAATACAGATTAATTTTTCTTCATTTCTTTTACTGCAAAATTTTCTACAAAGTGTTTTTGATATCTCCAACTAGGGCATAAGTCCAACGAGTGCCCGTAGTGGCTAAAAGTCAATCTTGTAGATTATGAAGAAGCTGAGGATGGGCACACACATCTGAAGAAGAGTACGAGGAAGAGGTTGCCAAGGTTGAGAGTGACAATGTGTCATGTGTTGTTCAACGACTTCTGTGCGCTCAGAAGACACAAGACTCATCACAACGGCATCAAATTTTTTTTCTAGGTGTTCAGTCAACAACAAGGTGTGCATCCTCATCATTGACAATGGAAGCTATGAGAATATTGTGTCAAAGGTCTTGGTGGATCACTTGAAACTACCGACAGAGACAAAACTTGTGCCTTATACTATAGGATGGATCAAGAAGGGTCCCTCCGTGAAGGTGACCGAGTTGTGTCGTGTGCCATTATTAATGGGAAAGACTTATAATGACTTTGTTACTTGTGATGTTGTGGATATAGATGTGTGTTGTCTTGTTTGAGAGGCCATGGCAGTATGATGTTGATGCTAAGCATGGTGGCAAGAAGAACAAGTACTCTTTTGTATGGATGAATAAGAAGATAATCCTACCACCTATTCTACCCTCTCCAAAGAACCCCAAGGATCAAAAGTCCAAACATATATCTCTGTATAACAAGGGTGAGTTTCTGGCCGAGTCAAAGGAGTTAAAGCAGAGGTTTGCCTTAGTTGTGAAGGAGGAAGTAAAGACACCCATTGAGATCCTAGGGAAGTTGAAGTCGCTGCTTAAGGAGTTTGAAGTGTTGATTCCTGAAGAGCTGCCATAGGATCTTTCTCCCATGAGGGATATTCAGCACCATATTGATTTCATCCCAGGGTTAGTACTTCCTAACCTTCCACATTATCGCATGAACCCACAAGAAAAGAAGGTTTTACAGGACACCATTGAGGACATTATAAAGAAAGGCCACATCCAAGAGAGTATGAGTCCATGCGCAGTTCCAACACTGTTGACACCAAAAAAGGATGGTAGTTGGCGGATGTGTGTGGATAGTAGGGCCATTAACAAGATTATAATTCGCTACAGGTTTTTAATCTCTCAGCTAGACGACATGTTAGATCAGTTGGGGGGGCATGAGCATCTTTTCGAAGGTCGACTTGAGGAGTGGATATCATCAGATTCAAATCAGATCGATGACGAGTGGAAGATCGCATTCAAGAGTAGTCAGGGACTCTATGAATGGTTAGTGATGCCTTTTGGGTTGTCGAACGCTCCAAGCACCTTTATGCGTTTAATGAACCAAATTCTGAAACCTTTCTTGGGAAGGTTTTTAGTGATCTATTTTGATGACATTCTCATCTATAGTTAGGATGAGCAGGAACACATGTTGCATCTCTGAGAGGTCTTCCAAGTGCTAAAGGAGAATGAGCTTTACATCAACCTTAAGAAGTGTAAGTTCTTGACGACTCAACTTGCGCTCTTGGGATTCATGGTGAGCTCGTAAGGAATTCAGGTCGATGAAGATAAAGTTAAGCAATCAGAGACTGGTCGACTCCAAAATGTACTACTGAAGTAAGAAGCTTTCATGGATTAGTGTCTTTTTATCAGCGTTTCATTCGCAATTTCAGTTCTATAGTTACTCCCATGATAGATTTCTTGAAGAAGAAGCGCATTTTCAAGTGGACTAATGAAGCAAATGCAGCTTTTGCCCTTATACAGGAGAAGATTACCACTGCACCTATATTGGCATTTCCGGATTTCGACAAACTCTTTAAGCTTGAGTGTAACACATGTGGTGTGGGTATTGGAGCAGTCCTCTCTCAAGAGATGCGATCCATTGCTTTCTTTAGTGAGAAGTTGAATAAATCTCGACAGAAGTGGAGTACTTATGAGCAGGAGTTGTATGCTGTTTTTCATTCTTTGAATACTTGGGAGAGTTATCTCATTGCTAACGACTTCGTGATTTACTCCGATCATCAGTCTCTTCAACACTTCAAACAATCAGAAGCATATCAACAAAATGCGTGGATGTTGGGCTTCGTATTTTGATCAGTTTAATTTTCATTTGTGATATAAATCAGGAGTTGACAATAAGGTACCCGATGCTTTGAGTCGGCGGGTATCCTTGTTGAGCATATTATGATGTGAAGTTGTTGCTTTTGATAGTTTGAAGGAACTTTATGTTGATGATGAAGACTTTTAGGAGATTTAGGCCAAGTGTTTGACAAGACAACCCACAGAAGACTATGTTATCATGGACAGCTTTCTATTTAAGGGGAATCGATTTTGTATTCCAAGGACATCATTGAGAGAGAAAGTAATTCGAGACTTTCATGGTGGTGGTCTTGGCGGACATTTTGGACGAGATAAGACTATTTTGAGTCTTGAGGAGAGATACTATTGGCCAAGTTTGAGGAAGGATATGGCAACACTTGTGAGGAGCTGTCAAGTGTGCTAAATTGCAGAGGGGCAAGTACAGAATGCAAGTATGTATACTCCTTTACCTGTGCCTAAGGATATATGGGAGGATTTGAGTATGGACTTTGTGTTGGACTTCCTCGAATACAAAGAGACGTAGATTCAGTCTTTGTGTTAGTGCATTGTTTTTCTAAGATGGCTCACTTCTTTCTATGTCGCAAGACTTCGGATGCACCACATGTTGCATGACTATTCTTTCAAGAAGTTGTTTGGCTATATGATGTTCCTAGTTAAATTGTTTCGGATAGGGATACTAGGTATTGGAAACTTTTTGGGCTACTTTATGGTGACAATTTGACACTTCGTTAAAGTATTCGGGTAGAGCCCACCCTCAAATGGATGGACAAACGAAAGTAGTCAATCGAACTTTGGGGAACTTGATTCGATGCATATGTGGAGAAAAGCCAAAAATATGGGATCAAGCTATACCACAAGCTAAATTCGCCTACAACATAACTATCTATAGTTCTAAAGGTATGTCTCCTTTTTCTATTGTTTACAGGAAGACACCTCGACATCTCCAAGACTTGTTGAAGCTGCCGACAAGTAGTAAATTCAGTTAGGAAGCAAGTTCAATGGTGGATAATGCTTTCAACGTTTAGGAGGAAGTGCATATAAAGCTTGAGAAGGCTAATGCAAAGTTCAAGATGCAAGAGGATAAGAAGAGGGAACTCAAAGTGTTCAATGAAGGAGACATGGTGATGGAGTACCTACGAAAGGAACGGATGTCAGCTGGAACATATAACAAGTTTAAGCCGAAACGATATGGACCGTTCAGGGTTTTCAAGAAGATCAATGACAATGCATATGTAGTAGATCTTCCAGAAGGAATGGCTATGTCGAGGACATTCAACATGTTGGATATTTTTTGTTGGACCCTAGAGGGGGTGATTAGGGTCACAAGGCTATAATTATGTAATAAAAATTAAGACAAACAAAACACAATATCCAAAAGCAATCAATATAGAGGAGATAGAGTTAGGAATAAATTAAGACAAACAAAACACAATATCCAAAAGCAATCAATATAGAGGAGATAGAGTTAGGAATCGTTATCCTGTGACGCGCGATGTGTTAACGAGGTTCGGTCCACTGACCTACGTCCCCGCTCCTCATTCTCAAAGAGAAATCCACTACACAACCCGGTTTGAAAGCCGAAACTTTTTCTACACAGCGATCCCCTCACGATCTCACACTACACAGTTGATCTCACTAGATCACACTCCCACACAATTAATCTCTACAAGATTAAGCTCTCAAAATAGTAGAAATTGGTGTAAAAACCCTCTCTTTACAATGTCTCTATGGCAAAGAGAAGATCACACTGAAGCTGGGATGTGAAACATAAAAACTCAGAAAGAAACATGTTTGAAAATTAAGCTCTGTAAAAACGTTCTCTGAAATATTTTGAAAGAGCTGGGACAATGAGGAAGAAGAAGAGTATAGGTTTAAATAGAAAACCACAGTTGTTTAAACCCATACCCAATCTCCCAAAACCTGGAAACAAAACTGCGCTGAGATCGTGCGAAATCGGCGCTGAAAATCTGTACCAGATGACCATTTAAATTAAGCGACGGTCGACCGTGACTTTTTCGCGGTCGACCGCGAGACAGCCCAGAAACACAGAAAAGTCCAGAGACTTCTACGGTCGACCGTGGCGGGCGACCGAGGGAAATTCTTAAGCTCATGGTCGACCACGGCGGTCGACCATGAAAAGTGAGCTCAGGCGCGGTCGACCGTGGCGGTCGACCGCAATCTGATACACTCAAAAACTAATTTTTGACTTACTTAAAATATTTGTAAAATATTCATTTGACTTCTAAAAATTGTGAAACTTTGTAAAATATTTTTAATACTAAAAATAAATTGTTTCGAAAAGGAATTTTGCAAATAGGTCCTCATACTTGTGAAAAATAGTATTTTATAAAAAACGCTCAAAACTATATGTACGAAAATATGTGTGTGATATCCCAATAGCTTCAGATGAAATCTAAACTATTTTCTTACATTTTAGCACTAGAGAGAAAAATAAAAACTAGCTAATATCCTCATGTAGAATATAATTCTTTGAATCTTGATATAGCTTGAGTTGGATGAAGCTTCTTATTGCATTTAGTATTCTTGAATGAACGTTGCTTCATCACTATGCATCCTCCTCCTTTGGATATCATCGTTGTAGCGCATATTCCATCCAATCCTCCATTTGTGATACTAACATGCTTGATATGTATATTAACTGCATTATCACTCACTAAGTAATTAGTACCGATAATGGTGGTTGTAAAACATCATCAAAACATAAGGGCTAACATTTTGACTATTATCCTTCAATCGAGTTGATGCAAGTGATGCGAACTCAGAGACGAGTTCTTTCGAAGAAGGAGGGATTGATACAAAAGATCAAGCAATTGGACAAGTAATTGGACGAGATGACATCTCAACTCGTCCAATATTCGACGTCTCAACAATATCCGACATCTCAACTCGTCCAACATCTCAACTCAATACAAACCAGGTCATCTTAGCAGACGAGATGACATCGGAGCAGATGAAATGATATTTTAGTGGATGAGACGAGATCTCAACGGACGGACGAGGCAAAGTAGGCAGAACGAGACGACACATGCCAGTCGACACGAAAGGTGGTACTAGTTGACACGCTTTGTGTTGACTGGAACAACAGTTGGGAATACATGCCCAATTGACACGAAAGGCGGTACTAGTCGACTTGCCTTGTGTCGACTCGGACGTCAAATTAGGAAAGAATTTATTTTTGGTTATTTTCTTTTAGAAACAAAGTTTCCTTTTTTATTAGAATTAGGATAGGTTTAGTTAGCTATATATAATAGTTCCTTTTGTAAATCAAGAATTAACTTTTTCAATTATTCAATCAAGAGAATTTTTCTCCGTTGTTTTCTTTCTCAAGTTTGAGAAACTTCTGGCTTGTGGATTCAAGCTCGTGAATTACCTATTATTGTTAGGGATCATCGGCATCAGAACGATATTCGATCGGCCTCCCAATTTCTATACCTACGTCAGTAGGGGGTTGACCATCATGCCCCCCATCAGCCCAAGTATGTGGTTTAATACACCTAGCACCTTGCGGGTGTTCTGATACGATTGCTATTCCACCGGAAGCAAGGTGTTCAAAGGATTAAAAATAGGATGCAACATGAGAATGTACAAATAGGTTGCACCATGAGAAGGTTGTAGGCACAAATATTGTTGGGATCCAAGGAAATCCACAAAGTTGCCAAGAGAGAAGGTCACACAAACACAAAATTAACAGCATGAATACAAACAAACTAATTTAACGTGGTTCGACAAGTTGCCTACGTCCACGGGGCAAGAAGGGGATGAGATTTTCACTAATAGTGAGAGAGTACAAACAGAGATTACAAAATCATTCAAAATCTCGCAAATTAATCTCTCAAACAAAGCTCTCAAATCTCTCACCAAATCTCTCAAACACACAGCTCAGAAGTCTCTCAAATTCCCCTTAAAGAAACCCTAAAAACCGTGTTCCTATTTATATCAAAACAGAAACCCAAACCAATCAGAAAACTAAAACCAGGCCTAAAAATCCAACGCCGTAGACCGCACTTGACGCGTGGTCGACCGCACTTTACGCCGTGGTCAACCGACCAGAACAACAGAAACCCACCCTGTAAACAAACCTGTAATGGTCGACCGGCATGACCCTTCGATCGACCGGACAGCAAATTCGGTCGATCAGACAGAGTGTATCAAATTGACCTGTAGTCGTGCACATTTTTGGTCGAACAGCCTTACCTCATGGTCAACCGGATAACAACCAAATTGTTTCCTACTTCAAATTCCCTGAACTTCATCGCCTAGTCCGCTATTTCTATAGTTCTCCACCTCGACAAAGTTTTCTCAAACTGAGCCAACAGCAATACCAACCAAACATCCCACTTATTGCGTCTAGTATGAAGTGAAATAAATTCATAACAACGGACTCAATTCACAACAAGTCGGGAACCAAATGAGAATGCGAACAAACTCCAAATATTAGTATTAACTCATCAAACCGGCTGCATCAAAATGACTACCTACGTATCCTCTTGCCCAAGGAATCAAGTCTCACGTAGTTCACCCAAATGGCTTCCAAAGGCCCTCAATCAACTAGATGGATTTTTAAATCTTCACGGTCATTACCAACAAATCTACAGCTGATAACTCTCCCAATGGCCTCAAAGGGAAAAGATAAACTCTCTTCCAAACTTGCATCTCTCCACACCAAATCTGTCTTGGAGCTTAACTCCTCAACCCTATATGTAGAAGAAATACAATTAGTAAACATCTCCAACTGAGGTGAACAAACGGCCATAGCACAATCCGAACTGTGTCCATCAACTACGCTCGAATCAATAAACTCATCATCTGCATCAACACCAACATGATCCCCAAACTGTGTCACCTCAGCTGGAATCCCAAATAATACAGAATGATCTGGAGTACGTGGAGTAATCTTCACCCAATGTGGAGTAGCATCACTCTCCACCCACTATGATATCGCAATGATCTGTCTAACACTCTCCACCTATTGAGAGTCAAATGTGACAATACTGCTCAGAACAATATCAGAATCCCATAACTGGTAACCAAACACGTCTCTAAATCCCAAATGTGCATTCGGATTAAATTTCACATCCTCGATATGGCGATATGCTGGGTACCCAAATATCTGAAGCAACCCAAAATCTAAAGCAGCTCTAACAGACTTAAATACTCCAATCGCAGTAGACAACAATCTATGAATAAAATGGCTCCAATATGTCAAAGCCTCAGCACCAAAACTCCTCTGCAAACCACTGCTTGATATCAAACTCCGATCCTTCTCCAGCAAGGAATAGCCCATCAAATTTGCCATCTCATCTCGTTACCCCAATGTTTCCTTTCTAATAAAGTGTCTTAAACTGCCATGAGCTAAGCACAAATATAGAAAAAGATCCCTCTTGTACTTCCTATCAAAATCAGAACTAAGTAAATTTACCTTTCTGCCTATACACTTCTTCCACATGTTGTTGACTACTAGGACTTTACTCAAACAGGACTTGGTTGCAACCCATAAATACCTAGAACAGTCTTCAATACAGGAAACCAAATACCTATTACCTCCCAATGATGCCTCCTTAGAAGGCCCCCAAATGCCTACGTGAACACCATCTAGAAGGCCCTTCGCTCGGTGAGTAGAAGTGCAAAACTTCACCTCGGTCTTCTTGCTCACACTAATATGTTCACAGGACTTCAAATTGCAGGTCAAATCACCTCTCTCCAATCCATGCACGGAATCAACACTCAAATGTCCCAGCCTCCTCAAATGCCACAGTCTAGCTGAATCAATAGAAGTCATCAGCATTCTACCTATCACCGTGCTCCCAATCAAATAGTACAAATTATTCTTTCTGACGCCCTTCGTTACAGACTCTATTGTGACCTTCAAAGATGCATCATCTAAGATCATCCTATAGCATGCTGCCTCCAAAACTCCAACTAAAATAATGTTCTTCGAAAACTACAGAACGAACCTCACTTCCTTCAACTCCCTAGTCATCCCGTCATACATTCTGATCTGAACTATTCCAATACCACCAATAGGGTATTCATGATCATTACTCATGAGCATGACATCACCTCTTTCCAACTCCTCAAAGCTGAAGAATTAATTCCTCCTAGGGCAAATGTGGTATGAAGCACCTGAATCCAACATCCACTCCGTAGAGTTGGCATCACAAACTGACGGTAGTGCAGGACACAAGTAGCCTGAAGAATCCAAATCTGAATTGTCGCCACTAGCCTTGATAACATTCATCTCTGAAAGCTTGTATAGCTTTCCCCTTATTCTTCCCGGCTCGATCTTTTAACTTTGGGCATTCAGACTTCCAATGTCCATCTTCTCTGCAAAAAGCACATTGATTTCTACCAACTAAAGGATGTGATCCTCTAGACTGTGACCTCCTATTTCGGTTTAGACTTTTTCCTCTTTGCAGTCAATGCCTCCGCTACTACATCATTAGAAGACTCCTTGTCTTTCTTCCTAAGCTGATAGTTCACAAGTGTAACCGTGAACTCACTATATGAAAGAGATGCTTTTCTATTAATTAGGGTAAGAACAAAGGTCTCATATTCCTCATCCGACAAGGAGCTCAACAATAACAACGCCTTATCCTCATCATCGATCATAGCATCCGCATTTGCCAAATCTGTAAGAAGCTTCGTGTAGTTGTTCATGTGATTACTAATTGAGATTCCCTTCTTCAACTAGAAATGGTAAAGCCTCCTCTTCAAATACAAGCGATTCTCAACACTCTTCGTTAAATACTTACCCTCAAGAATCTCCCAAATCTTCTTTGCAGAAGTCTCACTGATCACATCATATTTTAGATCATGTGTTAAACAAGACGTAATCAAACCACACGCCATCCGATTTATCTTCTTCCAAACATTATCTTCAATGTCGTCCGGCTTGCCGTCCAACTCCAAAGTATTTTTTAAATTTTGCGCGTTCAGCGCATCCAAAACTTCACATCTCCATAAGCCAAAATTGTTCGTTCCATTAAATTTTTTCACATCTAACTTCATAGAGTGGATATTCAAACTTTGAACGATCTTCACGCTAGAAGTACCACTCTCAACACCTTTTTTCCCAGCCATTTTCCTCAAAATACTAACAAACCAATGCGGAACAAACTAAAAGATATATCCAAAATGTGAGAAAAGTAGATTTTTTTCTCCAACTAAAACCCTAATAAGAGCCTCCAAAAGATCTCACCCCACACAACGAAGAAAAGATCCACAATAGTAAAAATCTCACCTTTATCTCCAATTGAAACCCTAGACGAGCTTCCAAAGCTATCTTCTCCTCTACCTAATCCTAAGCGTAGCCTGAGCTCTGATACCACTTGTTGGGATCCGAGAAAATTCACAAAGTTGCCAAGAAAGAAGATCACACAAACGCAAAATTAACAGTACGAACACAAACAAACCAATTTAATGTGGTTCGGCAAGTTACCTACGTCCACGGGGTAAGAAAGGGATGAGATTTTCACTAATAGAGAGAGTACAAATAGAGATTACAAAATCACTCAAAACCTCATAAATTAATCTCTCAAACAAAGCTCTCAAATCTCTTACCAAATCTCCCAAACACACAGCTCTGAAGTCTCTCAAATTTCCCTTAAAGAAACCCTAAAAATTGTGTTCCTATTTATATCAAAACAGAAACACAAACCAATCAGGAAACTAAAACTAGACCCAAAAACCCGACGTGGTCGAGCGCACTTGACGCCACGGTCGACCGCACTTGACGCCGCGGTCAATCGGCCAGAACAACAGAAACTCACCCTATAAACAAACCTGTATCGGTCGACCGACATGACCCTTTGGTCAACCGGACAACAAATTCGGTCGACTGGAAGTATCTCGCGGTCGACCGGACAGAGTGCATCAAATTGACCTGTAGCCATGCATGTTTTCGGTCGACCGGCCTTGCCTCACGGTCGACCGGACAACAACCAAATTGTTTCCTGCTTCAAATTTTCCGAACTTCGTCGCCGAGTCCGCTCTTTCTACAGATACACAGGTACTTCTATTAGCATTTTGCTAAATTTTTTATATGCAGGATGTGAAGAATACTTTTAACAATTAACTTTATTTAATTTGCATATGAACAATAAGTTGTAATTGGAATCTCATACACCACTTCTTGCTTGACGTTTTATGATTGGGGAAGTCCATATCACGTGCCAATAGTTAGTGAACCATTACTTCAATTTTCTTCTCTGTGTTATATGTTTTAGTCTTGATTATGCAACTATATCAACAATTAAGTTAGGATGTTGTTTATATTAAATTGTTTTTAATATTTATGTCGAGAGGTCATAGATGAGTGCACTGTTCTCTGTTTTCATGTTTGGCACCAGAGGATATGTTCCTTTGTAATCTTGAATTTGTTAGTCTCGATTAACCTACTGATAATTTGATTGCATTTAATGGTTAACAATCGAATTGCTTTCACTACCATCCAGGGCCTTGAACTGGCAGGCCCGGCTCTGGAGCTGCGTGGGCTGATCCACGACACCAGCCCCCTAAAATTGGGGTCCCCAGACTAATATATGTTTTATAAATCCCCAAAGATACAAATTATCTATTGTGTTACATATATTAAAGAGTATAATATTATACATTAAAGAGTATAATATTATATATTCTATCATCTATTGTATATTTTCATTTATATACAAACTAAATGATATTATAATATTATACATTAAAGAGTATAATATAATTTTATACAAATTTATATGTTTCAGGAACTATTTAGTTTGTAATGTTTGTAATAAATTTACTACATATATGTTTTATAGAGGAGGATTATCAATTGTGTTTTTAATTTATGATGGTTACATATAAAAGCAGAGAGACTTAGATTTCAGCTGGCGATGTTTATTTATATCTGTCTTTTGTGAGTCCAGTTTCCTTCCATGTTCCTTTACATATCACTTTGATTTGAGTCATTCTTTAAGTTTCGATATAATTAAATTTCAAACCGAGAATAGATAAAATGAAAAGTACCCCCCGCTTCATGAAAAAATAAGGTATGTTTTGTTCTTTTTGTTGTATAATTGAGCTGAAATCAACCGACCCAGATGAGTTCTCCCAGTTCGAACCCCTCTCATCTCTTAAAGACTGTAGGTTCTTCTGCTCTGATATTGGTCTCTGGTTAAGTTTTGGGAAATTAGTAAATGGGTCTAGAGTAAATTTGGTAGACGTCTAGAAAGTTTCATCTTTTGGACGTGTTGGGCAAATTTTTTTTTAGTACGATATTGGAGGCATTGGAGTCTGAGTTGTAATCAGGAGAAATTTTCGAGGCTTTCTTTTTTATGTATCTTTTGGGCAATTAGCACAAGAGTATTAATTAAGTCGCTTGTGTTGAGAGATTGAGAGAGATTTTGGATCTTGGTTTTTAATGATTCAAAATTTGTTTCTCTCAACATTATGCATCAACCCAAAAATAGAACTAGCTAGCGAATTAAGGGAATAGTAAGCAAAACAAGCATACTTTCATATAACCCAATAATGAATTATTATTATATTTTAATCTAATATGCATGTTCCAATTGGAAGAAGCTGCAAAAGCAAAAGGATCTCCATCGACGCTTTTTAAAAATGTCAAGGAAATTCATTTTAGTGATATTATGCATAAGTCACAGAATTCGATACAGGTACAATATTATATACATATTCTTATCTACAAATTTAAATCTAACTAAACTTTATTAATATACAGACACGGTATTGCATATTTAAGGCAAAGATAACTACTATTTTAAATAGGCTCAAGCCATGGTTCTATGCTTGCAAAGGCTGTGACAAGAAGGTTGATAAAGATGTTAGTAAAGAGTGTCTGACAAAGGCTGTGACAAGAAGGTTGATAAAGATGTTAGTAAAGAGTGTCTGAATGACAAATGCCGCAGAATCATTGATGACCCAGTACCAAGGTTAAGTAATATATCTTTTTTAATGCCATGAACATATTAAAATACAATACTAATTATCTTTAGAAATTAACAATGAAAAATACATGTACTTAGTTAAGATTCTCGTGGAAAATGGAACGGATAATGCAAGAGTAACACTCTTTGACGCATCAGAAACTCTTATTGGATGCAAAGCAAAACATTCATTACAGAAAAGAAAGAGGTAATTCCTAACTCTATTCAAGTAGTAAATTAGAAAATAAATAAATTCATAAGTATTAATATAACATTTGTTCTCATTGCAATAGAAAAATAATCAGAGTCCATATTTCCAAAATTTTGTTTTGAATATCGGAAAAACATTCAAATTCCTGGTGAAGTTAGATGAAAAGACAAAAGATGAACGAGGCGAAGGCAATATAATAGCACAAGAAATTCAACTCCAGCCTGATATTACAATCGACGTAGATGATGAAGATGCTACTTAATAGCACAAGAAATTCAACTCCAGCCTGATATTACAATCGACGTAGATGATGAAGATGCTACTCTAGAATTGCCCAGAAAAAAGATAAAGGTGGAGGAAGATTGATCTTGGTTCAATTAGAAATTTTCAAGATTAATATTTTTTAATCATTTTATATAACATCTTAATTTTTGATAAAAATAAGGAATTTTTATAAGGCATTTTCATGCAAAGTTATTAGTAGTTTTGTATGCTTATGTGATTGCTTACATCACATGAAATTACACTTTGATATTTAACCATTTTACTATATTTTATTATTGTCTATATATATGATCCTGCATTTCGTGAGAGGCAATCGATAAAAATCTACTTTTATTGATCCTGTGAATGGATATATTATCAGATAGACATAAAATACTCTTCCTGATAGCTACCGCATCATGTATTTAACTTTATAGTAGTTTTGTATGCTTATGTGATCGCTTACATCACATAAAATTACACTTTGATATATAACCATTTTACTATATTTTATTATTGTCTATGGATAGCGCAGCATGTGATCAATCATTTATGATATAAATGTGACATCTTTAACCAATTGGCAAAGAATTACTATTGTGATAAATTTGCTTGGGGTTGTCACAAACCTTAATATTCATTGTTTTCAAAAAAAACCTTGGCTTACTAATTATTACTTGTTGAGATTGTTGCCATGTTGAATAAGGGACCAAATTTGATCAAGATTTACTTTCATACTTTAATTAAGTTCATGTTAAGTGTTGGTGGTAGTGATCAATTAAAAATTTTTAGAACAAAAATAATTTACAAGTTTGCAGTAAATCAAACAATGATCTTAGCTTTTTAAGTCAAACAATATTTGAAATAACTTTAATATTTTTAAAATATTTTCTACATTACTATAACTAAAATTTATACTAACAATTACAATATGCCAGATATGTATATTCATCCAAATTTAGCTTAAATTCCTTTACATTTAATTTTTTTAATATTTAAATAAAATACTAATAAATCTTATAATTCAATAATACATATTTGAACTCAAGATAAATCTTACTTATTTAAAGTAATGAAATAAATATAAAATAATATTTTTTTAATATTTAACCACGTGCATTGCACGTGCATAAAAACTAGTATATATATATGTGTGTGTGTGTGTGTGTGTTTGTGTGTGTGTGTGTGTAAAATTTGGTTAGGGGCTATTTTCTATTCAAAATTTTGTTTTGTTTTCCAGATTTGGTATATTCATTCTCCTCTCTTCCTCATACATAAAAGATCATCATACATAAAAGAAGATCTTGATTTCAGGTAACTTCTGTTTCTTTTTATTAGACATGTATATTTTTTTCATAGATGTTTTCTATAAATCGCCATTATGCAACCGTTTATTAATAATACTCTAGTTAGGTCTATAAGGACAGGAGGAAGAAACAATTAAGAAAGGTTTTACTTGAAGAATAAAGTAAATGTCTACTTTGTTCTATATTTTTCCTATTTGATTGCATTTTTGTGGTGTGTGTTTCTTTTTTCTTTTTTTGCAATATTTTTACATTTAATACATTGTTTGTGTGGATCTATAAATAATTTTTGAAATCTTATTGATTATATTTTTTTTCTAATTAGCATTGAGAAAGGTTTTAGTTCCTTTAATTAGCATTTAGTTGAAGGATTAATGGATTAATTCTGACAACCTTAAAAGATTTAGGGAACTCATTTTAAAACTACAATAATTGGGGACTAACTTCAAAATTTTAACTAACTTAGGGAACTAACTCCAAGTATGATGATTGAGGGAGTAATATCAAAATATGAATGCTTTGGGGCACTATAAAAATATCCCTATAGTGGACTAATTAGAGAAATACTTGACAATTTAAGTTTACTAGTTCTTGTGCACGTGCAATGCACGTGATATTTTTTTATTTTCTTACTATAAAATATATATATATATATATATATATATATATATATATATATATATATATATATATACCTCTATTTGAACTATTTTCTATCTTTTTCTTATGATTTCTTTCTTTCATTTTATAGGTAGGACCGTGGGAAGAGGAAAGTCAACTATCTTTTACAGACTACTCGAGTACATCTTCCACTTGATTTAAGGCTTCAAATTAGGTTGTATTGTTCCGAATCTTTTGACTTCTTTCAATTTGATTGTAATATTTTTTGTTTTATTATAGAAATGCCTCCAAGAAAGTATCCTTCTCGATATGATAAACGCAAGGAAAAAAATTTGAATAATTTGTCCAAACTCAAAGTGGAGCGCTTGATAAATTCATTGTTAGAGAAACACAATATTTGGTTGAAAATTCAATTGAAAATGATAACATTAATGATTTGGACCTGAATGAGTATGAGAATGAAAATGTTAATGATCAAAGTAAAAATAAAAATGATAATAAAAATGAGAATCATAATGAAAATGAGAATCAGAATGAAAATCAGAATGAAAATAAAAATGAAAGTAAAAAATGAGAATTAGAATCAAAATAAAATTGATATTGATAATGAAAATAAAAATGAGAATGAAAATATTTTAGGCAATGAACAACCTAATCAGTCCATGCTCATGAATTTGAATTTTTATGATCCAAGAACTTGGGATAATTTGAACACAAAATCTAGAGATATATTAGTGGAAAATAGCCTTATAAGAGATCTATTAGTCGAAAAAGGTCCTAAAGATAAATTAGGAAGATGTTTTTCTTCGGCATTTTACACTAGGCATTTATCAAATGGAGAGATATGCGATAGGGAATGGTTAGTTTATTCAAAGGATATCGATAAAGTATTCTGTTTTTGTTGTAAATTGTTTAAAAATGATTTTAAGAATTTTTTTTTAATAAATGAAGGATTTAATGATTGGATACATCTTAGTGCTAGGCTTAAAGAACATGAAAAAACTAATGAGCACATCATTAACATCAGTACTTGGCTTGATTTATGCATAAAATTAAAGAAAATTAAAACAATCGATAAAAATATTCAAGAGCAAATTAATAAAGAGAAGGAACATTGGAAGAAAGTATCACAAAGAATAAATTTTGTTGTTAAATATCTTGCTAAATATAACTTGGCATTTTGAGGAACAAATGAGAGAATTTATCAAAATAATAATGAAATTTTTTTTAGGCCTAATTGAAATGATTGCAGAATGGGATCTGATAATACAAGAACATGTTCGACGTATTGACCATGGTGAAATTCATTATCATTATCTTGGTCATAGCATTCAAAATGAATTGATAAGTATGTTAGCTTCTAAAATCAAATGTGCAATAGTTCAAAAAATTAAAGAAGCTAAATATTTTTTAGTAATACTTGATTGTACTCCAGATGCAAGTCACCAAGAACAAATAACTTTAATATTATGATGTGTCGATATTTCTACAAGCCCGATAAAAATAGAAGAATTTTCTATAGAATTTTTAAAAGTAAATGATACATTTGGACAAGGACTTTTTGAAGAATTGAAAAATATGCTAAAAACTCTTAATCTTGATATTGATAATGTACGAGGTCAAGGGTATGATAATGGGTCTAATATGAAAGGGAGACACCAAGATGTACAAAAAAAATTACTTGATATAAATCCTAAAGCATAATACACACCTTGTGGTTGTCATAGTCTTAATTTAACACTTTGTGATAATGCAAATTGTTGTGGTAAAGCAAAAAACCTTTTTGGAGTGATACGAGGCATTTATACATTATTTTCTCACTCAACAAAGCAATGGCAAATTTTTAATAAATAATGTAAAAGGTTTAATTGTGATGCCATTGTCGAGTACACGTTGGGAAAGCCATATTAAAAGTGTTAAAACAATTAGATTCCAAACGTTTAAAATAAGAGAAGCACTACTTCAGTTAGTAGAAACTGATAATAACTCCAAAATAAGGAGTGAAACAGATTCTTTAGCAACACATAGAATTAGAAATTTTGAATTTTTATAAAGTATGATTATTTGGTATGATATATTGTTTGTTGTTAACTTGATTAGCAAATCTTGACAATCGAAAGACATGCTTATTGATATTGCTATAGATCAAGTAAAATGATTGATTAGGTTTTTTTGAGGATTATAGAGAAGTTGGGATCATACAAGCTATGTCAATTGCTTAAAGAAATTACTACTGAAATAGAAATTGATTCTGTATTTCAAATAAAACATCAAATCCGTAGAAAAAGACAATTTGATGAGAATGTTAATGAGGAGACAACACAATCAGTTGAAGAATCTTTTAAAATTAATTATTTTTTTGTATATTGTAGATCAAGCTATTGGTTCACTAAAGAAAAGGTTTGAGCAATATAAAGCATATGAAGATATTTTTGGATTTTTGTTTGGTTCAGAAAAGTTAAATTCATTAGATGATAATAATTTGAAAGCATGTTGTGATAATCTTGAAATTGTTCTAAAATATAAAATATTTTCTGATCTTGATGGGAAAGATTTATTTGGAGAACTAAAAATCTTACGAAATATTTTACCAAAAGAAACAAAGATGGTTATTGATTTACTGAATTTCTTAAAAATACAAAATTGTTTTCCAAATACATGTATTGCTTATAGAATATTATTGACTATACATGTTACAGTCGCATCTGCAGAAACAAGTTTTTTAAAATTAAAATTATTAAAATCTTATCTGAGATCGACCATGTCACAAGAAAGACTAAATGGACTAGCTTTGATGTCCATTGAAAATGATTTTATAGATAAAATTAATGTTAAAAGGCTTAATTAGTGATTTTGCAGATAAAAATACAAGGAGGACAATTTTTCGATGATACTGTTTGATGCTAAAGGCTTCGATATCTCTTATGAAGGTAAACACGGATACAAGAGGAACATAATATGCAAGTATTTTTTATTGTGGACTATTTTTTCTATTGGAAAGCTTTATTAAGATAGGATTATATGCATTTATCTGATCAGTAACATTTTATTCAGGTGACCGAAGAGATGAAGAATGAGCAATAGCACTTGAAAAGTATGTTAAAGGCTATCCAGATGCAAAAAAATCAGGTAACATTTTAATGTCTGATCAGTAACATTTTGTTCCCTAGCATTTTAGTGGTTCAAATTGGAAATGAATTTATTGATATTTTGTATATAGAGAATGGTCATGTGTTTACTTTTTGCACATGGCCCCTAAAATCTCAGAACCGGCCCTGGGAACTAGAGTGACCTCATTTTATTGCACGGTTGTCATTAAAACATTGAATGCTCCTTTTTTCCCCCATGTAAATGGCGATGACATGAAAGTTGTAGTCCATGTTTGTGAACTTATGTACAGAAGCTCGAGGGTAGAATTGCCATTTTAGATGTGGTGGTTGATATAGCCTATTACTGTGGTTTTGTAACATCCTGATGGTAAAAGATTTGTGAGTCCTTGCGTGTGTTTGGCAAATCTAAAAAGCTAGGCTAGGACTAAACCTGCCCTAATTTTGGATACTTTTTGTTTGGCAAAAGCTGAGCTAGAGTTAGCCTAGCGTTTGTAGGCCAAAAATGCCCACTAGATTGTTTTTAGCTTGGACCACCTCTCCCCTCATCCAAACTAAAACCAATTTAAGATACAACTAGACCAGGATTGATCCTGACCTAGTTTTTGATAGGTTGCCAAACACACCCTTGAGTCTGATCGAATAACCAATGAGATACTTGGATGTTGAGCTGTTGGAGATTGTCAAGTAGAGCAATCCGAAATTTTTTTTGATAAAAAAAACAAGGGATAATCCCTGTTCATTAAAAACCAAAAGTATCAAAGTATCATGTAATTACAAAAAACAAGGACACGAATTGTGTCCCAATGTTGAAGGATAGAATATAGAATTTCTACTAATAGTGATGTATAACCTTCTTCTTACAAAAATCCATGAAGATGAAGAGAGGGCCTTGTTGTTATTCATCGTTGACATAGATTTAAGCAAGAACCAAAGCCATCTATACATATACTTAGCAGAAATTAAACATTCTATAATCAACAAAGAAAGGTAACAAATTGCTGAAAATTGAAAGATATACAAAAACAGTCCAAAAGCATAACTGAAAGAGCAATCAGAATTTTATTGTATATCTAAATTATTCTTTGTATGAGTTGTGCTACCACATTGCATAACATAAATCTGATTGTTCAAGTTAAATTTTTTTTTTGAAACAGTGCAGTGGCTATTCAATATCTTATTTAATGAGATTTGGTGAAAATTTCACATTAAACACCATTACTTTGGAGTGTTTACCACAAAACCTTTAATACTTTGTTTTTCCCACCCCCACATAACACAATATTATTTTCTCACATAAATCTCAAATAATGACGAAAATACCCTTCAAGCAAGTAAATCCTTTTTATCCTTTATAATATTCTTTCGCCTAAAAAAAGATTTAGGGGGGAGAGAGAGAGAGAGAGAGAGAGAGAGAGAGAGAGAGAGAGAAGAGAGAGAGAGGGGGCAGGTTTATTTCAACTGTCTAATGTGAAGGTTTATTTTCACGAAGAATTTTATTAAAACGAACCATGTTTTTTAAAAGAATTTTATTAAAACGAAAATAAATAATTTTCTTGTTCTTAGGGGCTTTTCGTCACTTTAAGGGTTGTTGTGTGAGAAATTTTTGCTATTTAATGGGAAAAATAAAGTATTGGGGGGTTTTATGAAAGTATTGGTGGTTTTAAATGTGCAATTTATAATTTTTTTGCAATAATATTGATTAGGTTTAAGGTGCAAGAGTATTCTACGATAGAGAAAGTGTCTTTATAATAAGATGTACTCCTTTTTCTTTGCTATATAATATTGTCCTTCCTGTTCAAGGTCATAAACCTTTGTCAAGTTTCTGTTAGTGGCGGTTTGGTTTAGGTGTTTTATAGAAAAGTTTTGAGAAAATACCAGACAATGACATTTTCATAAATAATAGTTTTATGTAGGCTTCTTTAAACTCTGTTTGGTTCACTCAAAATTTATACAAATATTTTATATAAAGTAATGAAAGGGGGGGTATTTTATAGAAATTAATTTCTTATCCATATAGGCAGAAATTGCATAGAAATCTGACGCATTAAATTAAATAATCTTTTATACATAACTCACCCCTTTCCACTTCTCGACTCATTTTCTATAAAGTTGATTTTCCTCTTTTTATATTTTGAACCAAACACAGAAAAAGTTAAAAAAAAAAGAAAACAACATCTTTTGAATTTCTATAAACTTTTTCTACAAATTTTTATAGAAACATATAGAAATCAATTTTTGGGTACTATTTTCTCTTTCTTTTAATAGAAATCGAGCTAAACAACCCCTTATGCTCTTTTTTAGAAAAGATCTAAGATGGTCATCATATGATTGTTTGCTTAGTTTTTTATTTGTTTTCAGTTTTGAAATTGGGAAAAATGCTTCCAGCCCCCAAAAGCCAAATGAACGTGCTTCCCACCCCCAAGACTTGGTCAATGGGTGTTTTACCCCTAAAAATAAAGATTTTGTTCTCTGAGCCCCCAAAACACAAAACCCAAGACATTAAAACATGTGAAGACCACAATACCCTTCTCTCTCTCTTTCTTTTTTTATTAAAATATGATGATGATTATTTTATTATTTTTATTTTCTCTCTCTCTTTATCATGATGTACCAAGAGGATAGTTGAAATGATTGATGAGGGTTATTTTATTATTTTTGTTTTTTATTATTTTCGTTGTTTGTATTGGGAGGTTGTTAAAGTTACGGGTTGATTGTTAAGGTTACGGGTTGGTTGTTAAGGTTAAGGGTTTGTTGTTAAGGTTATGAATCCTCTCTCTCTCTCTTTCTTTTTTTATTAAAATATGATGGAGATTAACAAACCCTTAACCTTAACAACCAACCCGTAACCTTAACAATCAACCCGTAACTTTAACAACCTCCCAATACAAACAACCAAAATAATAAAAAACAAAAATAATAAAATAATCCTCATCAATCATTTCAACTATCCTCTTGGTACATCATGATAAAGAGAGAGAGAAAACAAAAATAATAAAATAATCCCCATCATATTTTAATAAAAAAAGAAAGAGAGAGAGAGAGGATTCATAACCTTAACAACAAACCCTTAACCTTAACAACCAACCCGTAACCTTAACAATCAACCCGTAACTTTAACAACCTCCCAATACAAACAACCAAAATAATAAAAAACGAAAATAATAAAATAATCCTCATCAATCATTTCAACTATCCTCTTGGTACATCATGATAAAGAGAGAGAGAAAACAAAAATAATAAAATAATCCCCATCATATTTTAATAAAAAAAGAAAGAGAGAGAGAGAGGATTCATAACCTTAACAACAAACCCTTAACCTTAACAACCAACCCGTAACCTTAACAATCAACCCGTAACTTTAACAACCTCCCAATACAAACAACCAAAATAATAAAAAACGAAAATAATAAAATAATCATCATCAATCATTTCAACTATCCTCTTGGTACATCATGATAAAGAGAGAGAGAAAACAAAAATAATAAAATAATCCCCATCATATTTTAATAAAAAAAGAAAGAGAGAGAGAGAGGATTCATAACCTTAACAACAAACCCTTAACCTTAACAACCAACCCGTAACCTTAACAATCAACCCGTAACTTTAACAACCTCCCAATACAAACAACCAAAATAATAAAAAACGAAAATAATAAAATAATCCTCATCAATCATTTCAACTATCCTCTTGGTACATCATGATAAAGAGAGAGAGAGAAAACAAAAATAATAAAATAATCCCCATCATATTTTAATAAAAAAAGAAAGAGAGAGAGAGGATTCACAACCTTAACAACAAACCCTTAACCTTAACAACCAACCCGTAACCTTAACAATCAACCCGTAACTTTAACAACCTCCCAATACAAACAACCAAAATAATAAAAAACGAAAATAATAAAATAATCATCATCAATCATTTCAACTATCCTCTTGGTACATCATGATAAAGAGAGAGAGAAAACAAAAATAATAAAATAATCCCCATCATATTTTAATAAAAAAAGAAAGAGAGAGAGAGAGGATTCATAACCTTAACAACAAACCCTTAACCTTAACAACCAACCCGTAACCTTAACAATCAACCCGTAACTTTAACAACCTCCCAATACAAACAACCAAAATAATAAAAAACGAAAATAATAAAATAATCATCATCAATCATTTCAACTATCCTCTTGGTACATCATAATAAAGAGAGAGAGAAAATAAAAATAATAAAATAATCCCCATCATATTTTAATAAAAAAAGAAAGAGAGAGAGAAGGGTATTATGGTCTTCACATGTTTTAATGTCTTGGGTTTTGTGTTTTGGGGGCTCAGAGAACAGATTCTTTATTTTTAGGGGTAAAACGCCCATTGATCAAGTCCTGGGGGTGGGAAGCATGTTCACTTGGCTTTTGGGGGCTGGAAGCATTTTTCCCTTTGAAATTTCATGTCTTAAATATATATGACGATTCTGCATTCAAATAAGATGTTTCTGTGGGAAATTTATTTCTTTTTTGCTAATTCCCGTGCATTGCACGGGTTTGAAACTAGTTACTTTCTATCGATGCATCAAGAGGCGTTATTTTGGTTGCTTACCAAACTTTCTTTCTTCGTAGAAATTCTAAGAAAGTCAAGGCTCGTGGTCATTGAAACTTTTAAAGGTCTTTAAGAAGTCTTGGAGAATATATACTTTTCTCATGAATGACAGCTACAATTTCCAACCAAAAATAGATGTGCACAAACTTCTCCACATTCAGATTATCATAACTAATTAAATTGAACGTATTATGGAAACTTCCATATATATTGTAAAAATAACCAAAAAAGATTTAAAAAACTGTACTTACCCATTATAGTCATGTCAAGATTAATTAAAAAGGTGGTACTTAAAAAAAAACCTATGGTACGTGCATAATGCAGTGAACCTTAATGATTACTACTACAGCTCAAACAGCAAATATTGCAAAAAAAAATTTCTCCTTTCTATTTTCGTATTAGAAAAATTCTCCAAGGACCTAAAATATGGGACCAATAGGGGGGACAAGTGAGGTGTCCCCCCCTATGAAAAATTCTTCAAGGACCCAAAATATGGGATCAATAGGGGGGACAAGTGAGGTGTTCCCCTCCTATTGGATAATGAATTGATCATCATTAATGATGGTCAACTCATTATCCAATAGGAGGGGGACACCTCACTTGTCCCTTTTATTGGTCCCATATTTTGGGTCCCTGTAGCAAAGCTCTCCTCCTATTGGATAATGAGTTGGTCATCATTAATGATGGTCAACTCATTATCCAATAGGAGGGGGACACCTCACTTGTCCCCTCTATTGGTCCCATATTTTGAGTCACTGTAGCAAAGCTCTTCGTATTATGGATAGAGTTGATATGTTCATATTATTTTCAAAACGTACGGCGGCTGATATGCACATTAATTTCGTTTAAAACTCTAGATAAAGTTTGACAAAAATGGATGCAAACTAAGAAATATACCAAAAATTAAACTTTCATTAACTAATTAAACCAATTAACTTCACCATCTAAAACACTATAAGAGTTGAAGTTTCTCCCTCAAAGAGAAAAAAGCTCAATCCAGACATTATTATAGCATGGTTCTTGGTGTGCTCCAAAAACCAAGAGCCAATAAAATATCCATTTTACTCTCGTACATGAAGATCACATAGCAAAATTTTAACCAGGCATTGATCTAATTTAAAAAAAAAAACTCATAATGATTGCAATATGGGGTGTATCTCAATCGTATGAGCGTTCATTCATTCGGTTGCCCAAACATTTGAGCTCTCAATTCATACGGGTTTGGATCCGGGTTCGAGCCAGAAGCATCCGGATCCGAAGAGGATGATAGAGGTGGATGATTGTGAGCTCCCTCATACACAATCCTCATGTTGCTAGGATCATTAGGAGGCCATTCTACTTTCTTCTTTACTCTGCAATTGCTCCTTCGGCACTTGAAATAGCTCCTACATGCACGTAACACATGGAAAAATTAAAAGAAAATAAATATCTTTTCAGTCATTTTAAAGCACTTCAACTATTTCATTTTCAAATTAAGTTCTTAATATATGTAACTACCTGTTTTTGCTTATTCTTACGATATATTTTTGCCCATATTTCTTCCACTGATGACCATCTTCTGGCATTGTTATTTGGCTTCCATCAGATCTTGATGCTTGATCTTCTCCTTGAACATCTTGTACTCCTTCCCTATAAGAAAATTATATATTTTACGTATTTTCTGTGTTGAACCGAACAAAACTTTTATGATTTCATCTTCATTAGACCGCATTTTAAACAAACCTATTGATACTTTTATACCTGTGATCTTTCATCAATTGGCTTTTTTACTAGGGGTGGAAATGGTTCCAATACAAGTCAGGTATGATACTTATCATATACATATCCGCTTCTTGTTCTCGGATACGAATACATATATGGATATGCATCGATAAGGAAAAATCATATCCATATATCTACTGAAATTGAAATCGGATACGCCTATATATGCGGATATACATGTAGATACAAAATGGATATGAGAAAACAAAATAATATTGAAAAAAATAATTCAAATGGTACAAGAGAATTCATTAATATGTTTGTTATATCTGAAAAGCTAAGATTGTAACTATTGATCATTATCAAAATTAGTCTCAAATTCATTAATCTAAAGATTGAAACTATTGTAGCTCTATGTTCTATATATACATTTAGATATTTCGGATACAGATTCATATATTTCACTATAAAACCATATATGTAACCATATCCTATCAATTATAGATTGGTCTAATTAACCATATTCGTACTCTAACAAATACGATTATAGATATTTCCTCGGGTATGGATTCGGTTTACCACCATACTCTTTACACATGCTCTTGCAAAATGGTATATTTTAAGTCTCATATCTTTTTATGGAAATATTTTTCAAAGAAATTTGGGTATAACTAATGGGTATGCAATTACATATTCTTTGTTATTAAAGATATATAGAGATCATAAGTGCCCTTTAGCTAGCTGAAAAACTTGGATCAAAACAATAACATATAATAATCATTATTTGACTGAATTAAATTGGGTTTTTTTTTACAAAGCATTGTAAAATCCTTTTACAGAAATGAATGAACATGAAAATCATATGATCTATCCTAAAATGTTGGAACGAAGATTTTATTATAAAGTGTTATTGCTAGATCCTAAGATCCAATAAAATTATTAGAAGAATTCATAATATTAAATAAAGAGCACCAGTTTAACTATAAGATTATCAAAATACACGGATCCTCTATAGGCAAAATGACAAAATTGGTATATTTTGTTTACCCTTAGTGATAGGTTGACATATAATTTGTTTCCGGTACCACATTGGTATATTTTCTTTACTCCGGCGACAAATAGGCCTTAAGTTAGGTCTATTTAAGACCTATTTGTCGCCGGAGTAAAGAAAATATACCAATGTGGTACCAGAAAAAAATTATATGCCAACATGTCACTTTGAGAAAATTATTAGAAGAATTCATAATATTAAATAAAGAGCACCAGTTTAACTATAACACCAAAATACACGGATCCTCTATATGAAAATCTTTTTATAAAAGACAAATATCATTAATTAGTGGATGGTTGTAATACCATTTTGGATCATGTGAAAAAAAAATCTCATACTAAAATATTGATTTACAACAATTTATAGTGCCTCAGTTAACCCTCCCAGAAACAATCCAGTATCAAAAATCTAAAGAGGATAAAATATTTTATTCATAAAATTTACGATTACAAAACTAGCTAAAATGTTACTCAAAAAGAGTGAGCTCAAGATAGACGAATTAGAGTATGATGAGAAAGCAAAAATGCCATATATATAAATAACTATATGTGTATCCTAGATCTCATGAACTGAATTATGTCTCACTCACACATGGCAATAAACAAGAAAATATAAATAGCTTGCAAATATACAACGGAGCGAGAGAGAGAGAGAGAGAGAGAGAGAGAGAGAGAGAGAGAGAGACTCATACATTGAAGAAGAAGGTGGAGGTGGAGTTGCTGCCGTGAGAAGTGACAGAATAGAGTTGATAAGTGTATTTTGGGAGAAAATTTGATAGAGATGAATAATAATTATTATTATTTAACCCACAACCACTTGTAATAAGTTACTATCTATAGCAGGAATTATATGTGGGCACGAGATAAAGAGGAGAAGGTGGAAGGATGAGATTTAGACAAGTGGCACATGACGTCACTGTGGTGACGTCAGACTCGGTTGTCTACCGCGCAGCTTCTTCACCGTTTCCAAGAAAATCCTCAGAGGAAATTGGACCCAGCTACCCCACCTCGACAACAAAATATATAAATATATGCTAGTTATTTACCCGTACAGTGCACAGGCTTTAAGGGTGGTCAAAAAGACCGTCGGCCCGGGTCCGGTCCGGAATAATGTTTTTTTATTTTTTATTTTTTTTATATGTAATATATATATATATATATATATATATATATATATATATATATATATATAT
>NC_033800.1:136859864-136861432 GCF_001876935.1 Asparagus officinalis | reverse complement strand
TATATATATATATATAATTTTTATATATATGTTTATGTATAATACAATTTATTTATGTAATTTCTATAAGTACTTACAATTTGTTTATGTATAATATATGAATGACATGATTATTAATAAAGAAATTATTTTTATCATCTTTTTTTAATAATTTTTTGTACTTGTAATTTATGTAATTTTAATTAATTTAAAAAATTTATGTTATTTTTTGTATTTTTTATGTATATTTTATGATTTATTTTTTTTTAAAATTTAAAAAAAAATAAAAATAGAAAAAAACCGGGCCGGCCCGGAGCCCGGCCCGCTCAGGCTCGGGCTCGGGTCCGGGCTTCGGGTTTGCCTGGCCCGGGCCCGGTTTCCCGGGCCGGGCCGGGTCGAGTCGGCCCAGATGGACACCCCTAGGCTTTAGCATTTGCAAAGTTCTTGCTCATAATATTATTACATGGTAAAAATTTTGAATTTGACATTTTTTTTCCATTTATCTTATTTACTAATAATTTGAAACATCATTATACACTATTATCCCTAGAATTAGTAAGATAACATTATAGCAATTTACGAAACCAGAATTCTTAAATAGACGATTATGAGATAATTTCTACCAAATAAACAATACATGACAACCATATTGCCAGCTACCTATACCTGACACAAACATAATATAGTTAGAACAATTTAGAATTCAATTAGCGTTCAAGAAAAACATCGAAATTATAAATTGACTTGTAAGAAGAAATCAATTGGTAAGTAATATTTACGTACTCTCACCAAGTACACCAACTTTATTTGAACCAAATCATCCACGTAAATAGAAAAAACATAAAGATACCGATATTTGAATATTCACAAATTCAGTGCTATATTCAACATCGATCTAATGTGGACACTGCTGATATTTTATATTTATAGATCTTTGCAATTGGTCCTCTCTTGTCGTTGAACGGTCAGGCGCACACTGTAAGCTCTCCTTCGACATTTTCAACTTGTCGAAGTTTCTAAACCTCTTTTAGGTGTGAGTCTTTAGATGACATCAAGAAATGATTCGTGCAATGTATAATTACAAAACTAAGAACTCAAAGTATAAAAGTAAGGTTAGATGAACCGTAATTGTTCAAGCAATCAACGGTATTATTTAAGTGAGTTATTATCAAGACATACATTTTTCACTTTCATCAAATTAATTACTCGACAGTTTCAATAAACATTGGTGATAACATGCCTTAGTAGCTATAGGGTTAGCCTATTTTAAAATATCTATCAATGAATGATTATCAAAGTTACAAATACATATAAACGAAAAAAGATCCAAAACAAAATAAGTACTAGTCGAATATAAACGAAAAAAAATCCAAAGCTATACATGTATAATGATTGTATACTATCGGGATAGCATTAGAGGTACGAACGAAAAAATCATTAAAGAGTGTGTTTGGTAACCAAAATGTTTCTTTTTGTAGTGTTTTTTTTTTAAAACACCATACCATGGTGTTTATTTTTCAAACGTGTTTTCAAACCACCATTTATAGTTATTATTTATATAGCGGCGGCGGCGGCGGCGGCGGGCGGCG
>NC_033800.1:136853211-136859839 GCF_001876935.1 Asparagus officinalis | reverse complement strand
CCGGCGACAGCGGCGGAGGCCCGGCGCGGCCGACGATGACTTTGGCGCGGTCGAGGGAGGGCGGACGACCACCGGAAGCGGCTTGCGGGCAAGCGGCGTGCCCCGCACGACAGGCTAGCGGCGGTGGCGTGGCGGCGCGGACCCCGCGAACGGCTGACGGGGCAGCTTACGTCGGCGGCGGGCTGGGCGGCCGGACGGCGGACGGGCAACGGCCACGGCAACGGGGTAGCGCGGTGACGGCGGACGGGCGCGCAGGCACTGACCCAGGCAGTGGCAACGGCGGGGATGGAGGCGGCGGAGACCCGCGGACGAGCAGCGCGGGCCGCGCGGCGATGGCCGTACGGGCGCGCGAGTGATGGCGACGGGTACTCGGTGCGGCGGAGCGCGGTCCGGCAGGCCATCGCACTGGTGTGGCGGTGGCGGCAGACGGTCGATCGAACAAGCGCGCGACGAATCGGCCGACGGCAGCGGCGGGGGCGGGCGACGTGGCTGCGGGCTATGGGTGCTGGCGGAGGCGGATGGCAGGCGGCGGTCCGGGGGCGGGGGCGACGGGCCGGCCGACGAGCAGCGGCGGGCGAGCGGGCGGCGGACGGGCGGCGGCTTAGATGAAAAAACAGAATCTCAAAACATTTTTTTAGTGTTTTAAGAAAAACGTTTATTTTTTGGATTTTTTAAAGGGTCAAGTCAAAAAATCGCCCCGGTTGCCAAACACGTTTCATTGTTTTTTTTTTTGAAAAAAAACGAAAACGGCAAAAACGCCATGGTTGCCAAACACGTTTCATTGTTTTTTTTTCATCGTATGCTTGTTGGTTTTGGGAGTGTAGACTCAAACCTAGAACGAAATCAAGAAGCAGCAAAAACCCCAGACCAGTCGACCGAAGGGAGAGGATCTGTCGATCGATGCGACTGTAGAAACAAGGCTAGAAACATTTGCTCTGGTCGGTCGACTGATAGCCTCATATCAGTCGACCTAATAATTGCCACGAAGTAGTCTAAAAAAATTGTTCCGACTCAGTCCAAACGATGCAAGTGCATCAGTTTGACTGATATCGGGTTTTATCCGTGCTTGACTTCGTTTGAAAGCCTATTGAGTTGGATTAATATATTAGTAATATATAGTATATAATGATAGTAATATATATATTATATATATATATATATATCCTTAAACGTTTTTAGGGTTTATAATACACGAAAAAGAGAGGGTTTTGAGAGCACTTTGAGATCAGAGATCTTAGAGAGAGTGTGGCCTATTGCAAGCTTTGTAATCTTCTTCAATAATCAAGGAATTTCTGGTGTGACTCCCGAGGACGTAGGCACGTTTGCCAAACCTCGTTAAATCTGGTATTCTCTCTTTTATTTATTCTTTCCTACTAGTTTTTCGATTTGCTGTGATCTCTTGCTTGCTAATTGTTCGTCACAAGATCCGGAGGGCACGGGTTGTCGATAGATTAACCCCAACAACTAGTATCAGAACTTCATTCGGCAAAGATCTGTGTGAGAGCTATGGCAGAAGAAAGAAAATCGAAGATTGAGAAGTTTGACGGATCAGACTTCGCCTACTGGAAGTCGCAGATGGAGGACTATCTGTACCAGAAGAATCTTTGTCGTCCGTTGATGGGAAAAACAAAAAGGGAAAGAAGAAAGAGGAGACAAATGAGGAGTGGGAAATACTGGATCGGAATGCTCTAGGATAGATCCGGTTGTCGCTCACAAAATTAGTCACCCATAACATATTGAAGGAAAAGGCGACGATGAGACTTATGGAAGCGCTCGCTAAGATGTACGAGCAACCGTCAGCTGTAAACAATGTGCATCTCGTCAAGATGCTCTTCAACCTCAAGATGGCAGAAGGATACTCCTTCACATTGCATCTCAGCGACTTCAACATGATTATTGATCAACTCATATCAGTCGACATCATGTTTGATGATGAAGTGCAAGCCATACTATTACTATCGCAATTGTCGGATAGCTAGGCAGGTTATGTGACTGCAATTAGCAACTCGACAAGAAAGGAGAAGCTGAAGCTGAGCAAGATTGTTAGTATGATTCTATAAAGGAGGTTAGAAGATAGTCGGTCGAATCAGAGGGTTCAGGTTCAGCCCTAAATTTCAAGCAGAGAGGCCGAAGTCAGAATAAGGGTAACCAAAATAGGAAACGGTCAAAGTCGAAGAAGAAGAGGTCGAACTCGAACCTGAGGCCTATCAATGAGAAGTGTTGGAACTATGGCTAGGAGGGCCACATGTCTTCAGTCTGCAAAGCACCAAAGAAGGATACAAATGAGCAGGAGGCTCATATTGTACAATATGCCTTGATCCTTGCTATGGATAGTGACATCGATTCATGAGTTATTGATTCGGGAGCCTCGTTCCACGCCACTGCTATTAGGAAGCTTCTTCAGAACTATGTAGCAGGAGACTTTGGGAAAGTGTACTTGGGGAATAACGAGCCTTGTAGTATTGTGGGAAGAGGCGATGTGCAGATTCAGATGAAGGGTTCTAAGTGGTCTCTAAAGATCGTCAAACATGTACCGAAGCTGAAGAGGAATATTGTTTCAGTTGGCCAGCTTAGAGCAGAAGGCTATGTTTCGACATTTACCGGGAATTTGTGGAAGATCTCTAACGGTACTATGGTGGTTGCTCGTGGCAACAAAACCGAAACTCTCTACTTAACTTCACATGCGAGTGACACCCTCGTAATTGCAGCTGGCAAGGAAAGTGCAGATCTGTGGCACAATAGGTTGGAACTCATGAGTGAGAAGGGTATGAAGATTCTACACTCTCAGGGAAAGCTATCCGGTATCGATTCAGTAGAAATTGGTGTTTGTGAAGATTGCATCTACGGGAAGCAGAAGTATGTCAGCTTTCAGAAAAGTGGAAGACCACCCAAAGCTCACAAGCTAGAGGTTGTTCATACAGATGTATGTGGTCCAGCTAGCGTATAGATAGATATATTCAAAAAATGCTTCACATGCGAGTGACACTCTCGTAATTGCAGATCCAAGCAGCAGTTTTAAATAGTTTAAAACAAAAAAAAAACTGAGAATTAATATACTGTAGATAGATATATTCAAAAAGATCTAAGAATTAATACACTATAGATAGATATTATTGATGAGGTGGATGGCTTTAAAGTCTGTAAACGTTAAAAAAATTATCTATAATCCAGTTGGTTTTAAAATTAGAAAAGAAGTTTTTGTAACTTGAATATTTTCTATTTCCTGGGATTTCATATACAACACTGTAAGTCTAAAATTTAGTGAAGTGCTAAAGCTAAATCTAATTTTTTAATAGCTAATAACAAATATGACATTGAAGAAAATCAAGGTTATCCTCTGGTCTTGTCCTGTAAAAAAGTAAAAATTGGGTATCATCAACACGGCATAAAAATCTTTTTTTTTTCAATTTTGTAAAATAAAATAATATAAATTTAATAGTTGCAAATTGCAGTCTCTGAACTTATCAAGCAGCGGCTCTCGGACATGAGAAATATATATTTCAAATTAAGTATTAATATTATAGCTTCTTTTCTTACACAGTATTTCAACTTTTTTTGCTTTCGCTCATGTCTTCATAATAAGTGTACGAAGGTTCAAGAAATGCACTGAAAAAACAATGTAAGTAATCTTCACCTCTCACTAACCCAAAGCTTAGAAGAATTGCCTGTAAAATGCAATAATTATGCATGAGAGTTGACTTTTGAAAACAAAAGTAACAAATATGCATGCAATAGAATAAAGTTTGCGTTCTCAGCAGTAAGCTGGTTTGAGAAAAAGAGATTGAGATATTAAACAAAAAAACAATTTAAGGCCAAACCATTAAAAATTAGAACTATCCTTTTATAATTAAGAACATCCTGTTCGCATGTTAGATATTCTGATAAGATCTATATTCTTTGTTAATACTATTAAAATAACTCTTTGGTAATGAACAAAGGAGTTATGTGCAGATAGACCGTTAGTAATATCGCTCAATTGCGAATACACTCCATGCAATTCTATTATCAAAAACATATTTTGACGAGATGAATCGACCCATTGTAATTTTATTGGTGAGGATAGAGCCCAATACTGATCTTTTTTGTTCTTAATAAAGAGTCAAAGAAGTCAAATGAGGGTTCTATTTGCACTTGGGCAAGCACTACAGGCAATCTATCCGTACAAATAAAATTATTTAGGGTATAATTCGCAACTTGGTGACAATTAGCCCATGAGCAAATCAAAGGAGCGTGTGGAATGGCAACTCATTGGGTGTGGGGCGCGCGGCGTGCGGGTGGGTTTCCTTTTTTTTTTTAAGACGCGACACGAGCCTAACATTCTAATCGAGGGGTCTTGCGTTTGAATGCTAACCACGGCATCCTCAACTTTATAATTGGACCCACCAATGACGTCATAGAATGGCGAATGTGGGCCTAGATGTCTATAGTCCCAATAAAAATTAAAATAATGCTAATATCATGCATGGCCCACTAGCACTATAAAGAGTGTGGGGGTGTGGTTGAAAGTGTGGTTAAGGGTGTGCCCCTAGTGGGACTCTAAAAATTATTAGTTCGTGTTTTTGGTTCACAAAGATACATTAGGGAATCTTAAATTGGAGAAAATACTTTGCACCTATTAGATTTGAGCTTTGCTATAGTTCTTTGCTAAAACACAAAATATGCAGCAAAAATATAGGAAAATGAAAGCAAACAATCAAATTAAGGAACACGCGAGATTTTTACAGTAGTTCGGATAATAATCATACATCCACTCTTCATTCTTATGAAGGGACTTCCTCACTATGCCAAGAGTTCACCTAAATTACAATCCGATTCTGTATGCTTACAAATAGGGGTGGAAATGAACTAAATAACTAACAAATAGTTTGATAATTGTTCGAGTAACTATTCGGTCATATTTGATTCGGTAGTTCATTTACCACTAAACAAATATTTTTTAGTATTCGAGTTTACTAACGAATAGAACTTAACCAGATGTATATTTGATTTATTTGTCTGTTAAATATTCGTTTATAATTTTATCACTTATTATTTGTATAATTGCACATATGATGTTATATTTTTAACCCACTTACCATTTCTACTTAAGTTTTATGTACTGCTTTTCAGACTTAAGTAATCTTAAATCTATTTTCTAATAAAAATTTTGATTTAAATATATATATATATACATCAAATATTATAAAGGAAAAATTTTTGTTTATGAATTTAAATACTATTTAAAAATCAAATTATTTAACGGAATAAATACACTTTGATATTCGATAAGTGTTCGTGAATATTCATGAATTTTTATCAAATACCAAGTATTCAAGTTCGAATTCGGAAAACTCCATATATGAATATTAATTAGAGCCCGCATTCATAGTCGATAATTTTAAACAAATACAAATACCAACACCTTAGTATTCAATTCGATTCGATCATTTACCACCCCTACTTACAAAGATTGCATCCTGGAATCTACCCAAAACTAATCGTATAACCTACTCTTCACGACAAATAACACCTAGCCCTAACTAGTCCCAACACTCAATTATCACCGGCTTGAGTACGCCATAAAAACATGTTTGAAACAAACTACCAAAAATAGTTTAAGCAAAAAAAAAAGATCTTATGACCCTTTTGATAAGCAAACCATCATTCAAAAGATTAAAGCGAAGCTCGATGAAGAACGATGTAGATCTTCATTCCAGGGGCAACTCCTCTTGCAAAGATGACTCGATGTTGTTGAGCACGATGAGAAAGTGTTCATTGAGGCTCTGGGGGTTCAAATCACAAGTCAATCTTTTTATCTTAAACCCTAGAATTTTTTTCCGTAAAGCTCTCTTTTTCCAAACACTAGAACACTCTCCAAAAATCCTCTCTTTCAATCTTATATAGCCTCTCATAAATCAGGAAAGAGATATCCAAATCATAATAGAAGTTGCAGATGAAAGAGACTGATGAACGATTGTGATTAACTCTTCAAACCTACTAAAATTCGTCATTACCATCGATGGTTCTTCATGACCATCGATGGTTCGTTGAGCATCACCGATGGTTGCATGTAGATCATCAATAGTTTGAAAATATCTTTCTAAAATTTCTATAATTGTTAACTGTAGACCATCGATGAGCCTTGACCACTCGATGGTTCATTGTAGACCATCGACGGTTTTAATGCTGAAATCAACGTAAATACTAATTTTTTGTGTTATTTTACCTCGTATTTGTATATATATTTGTACTTGTACTATATCATCTCAAATAAATATTAGTACTAAATGAGAGCTTATTATTACTCAAACAAGAGCAATTGTATGGAATGCGTTCTAACAATCTCCCACTTTTGATAATAACAAACTTAAAATTTAAAATACTAAAAAACATGCACATTTGAGATATAGATATATCAACAAAAAGTACGAATAAAAAGCAAAAGGAAAAGATATGCAATACTCTCCCTACATTTATGCATTAATGAAGAGTGTAAACATGTACATGTATTATAACAACTCCCTCTAAAATAATCCATTGAATTTTAAAAAAATTAAAGAAAATAAAAAAACATGAAACCACTTGAAAAGTACACTTGCTGAAAAACTCGACTCATGAAAGAAATAAAATTTCCAAAGTTTACACCAAA